>NC_140561.1:7397236-7997236 GCF_057381845.1 Rhamphochromis longiceps
TAAAGCTTCACTTTTGTCACACTTCCTGCCTCCAAGAAGCTGAAGTAGAAGTAGAACTCTGCACCAGAACCTTTTTGTGACTTTTGTGACATTTCTGTCAATGGTGTAATTGTTGGTCTTTTGTGAATTCTAAGTAGGTGATTACTGAAAGGCAAGAGAGAAACCGAAGGCATCAGGTGACCTGTGATATGTCAGAGCTACAGAGAGGAATATTTGTGACAAGTATCCAACATTTGGGGAAAAATAGTTTCAAAGATGCATATTAAACAGGCAAGCTTTCATATTTAGAGGACAAAAACTATTACTTACTTTTAATCATTATTATGTGGTTAAGTACTGGACTGTGTGCTTTTGAGGCCAAGTCACACAGGGTTTCTTAGCTTAGACTGATGAGTATTTGAAATGTCAGCAATTCTTGATTGTAACACCTTTTATTGTAGTTTTAACACTGATGAATCAGCTTTCATAAATGAAGCAAATGTTTCATTTATCTATATTAATACCGTAAGTAATGCTTAGTAGAATCATCTTTGCTGAATCCAATGGTGAAACATGGAGAATTTTTCCTCTACTCTGAGTAGAGCTAGATTTGGTTAAAAATGACAAAAATAAGTATGGCATTTGACAAAATACTAAAGGTTTTTTGCTTTGCTTTTTGGAATGTTTGTAAGTTGTGCATTGATAACTTCCCTTTTTAACCAGTGTCAAACAATGACTGGGTGACCAGTGTTGTCATCATCAGGGCAGGCCAGCACAGCAGGAAAAGTGAAATGGCCAGGCTGAGAGTTACAGTGTGATGCAAAAGTTTGGGCAACCTTGTTAATAGTCATTATTTTCCTGTATAAATTGTTGGTTGTTACAATGAAAAATGTCAGTTAAATATATCATATAGGAGACACACACAGTGATATTTGAGAAGTGAAATGCAGTGTATTGGATTTACAGAAAGTGTGCAATATTTTTTTTTTAGACAAAATCAGGCCGGTGCATAAATTTGGGCACCACAAAAAAAGACATGAAATCAATATTTAGTAGATTCACCCTTTGCAGAAATTACAGCCTCTAAACACTTCCTGTAGGTTCCAATGAGAGTCTGGATTGTGGTTGAAGGTATTTTGGACCACTCCTCTTTACAAAACATCTCTAGTTCATTCAGGTTTGATGGCTTCCAAGCATGGACAGTCACACCACAGATTTTCAATAATATTCAGGTCTGGGGACTGAGATGGCCATTCCAGAACGTTGTACTTGTTCCTCTGCATGAAAGCCTTAGTGGATTTTGAGCAGTGTTTCGGGTCGTTGTCTTGTTGAAAGATCCAGCCTCAGCGCAGCTTCAGCTTTGTCACTGATTCCTGGACATTGGTCTCCAGAATCTGGTGATACTGAGTGGAATCCATGTGTCCCTGCACTGGCCACACAGCCCCACAGCATGATGGAGCCACCACCATATTTTACTGCAGGTAGCAGGTGTTTTTCTTGGAATACTGTATTCTTTTTCCTCGATGCACTACGCCCCTTGTTATGCCCAAATAACTCAGTTTTAGTTTCATCAGTCCACAGCACCTTATTCCAGAATGAAGCTGACTTGTCCAAATGTGCTTTAGCAAACCTCAAGCGGCTCTGTTTGTGCTGTGGGTGGAGAAAGGCTTCCTCTGCATCACTCTCGCATACAGCATCTGCTCGTGTAAAGTGCGCCGAATGGTTGAACGATGCACAGTGACTCCATCTGCTGCAAGATGATGTTGTAGGTCTTTGGTGCTGGTCTGTGGATCGACTCTGAATGTTCTGACCATTCGTCGCTTCTGTCTATCCGAGATTTTTCTTGGTCTGCCACTTCCAGCCTTAACTTGAACTGAGCCTGTGGTCTTCCATTTTCTCAATATGTTCCTAACTGTAGAAACCGACAGCTTAAATCTCTGAGATAGCTTTGTGTGTCCTCCCCCTAATTCATGATGGTGAACAATCTTTGTCTTCAGGTCATTTGAGAGTTGTTTTGAGCCGCTATGTTGCTACTCTCCAGAGAAAATGAAAATAGGAGGGAAACTTACAGTAGACCCCCTTAAATACTCTTTCTCATTATTGGATTCACCTGTGTATGTAGGTCAGGGGTCACTGAGATTACCGAGCCAATTTGAGTTCCAACAATTAGTTCTAAAGGTTTTGGAATCAATAAAATGACAACAGTGCCCAATTTTATGCACCTGCCTGATTTTGTTTAAACAATTATCACACACTTTCTGGTCATTTCACTTTTCAAATATCACTGTGTGTGTCTCCTATATGATATATTTAACTGACATTTTTTATCATAACAATCAATCATTTATACAGGAAAATAATGACTATTAACAATTTTGCCCAAACTTTTGCATCACACTGTAAGTTAGGCATCGGCTGGGTGTTCAGTTCTCACCTGTTCCTGTTTAGGGAGAGACATCAAGCCTCTTAGGGTAAGAAAGAACAGTAGAGAACTCAGCGATTATGACAAGTCCCCTTATTACCACTGTTTGTCTCACAACCAATACCATTTTTTTCCTGAAGCCTAAAGCTTACCATATTGTTTTAATTAAACCTGCAGCAATGTGCTTTTTTTCTTAACAAAATGGCACATAAGAAAAAGGTTTAATTTTGACACTTAAATTTATTCCCAGAAATAACTTTTAATACTCAGGTAAATTTAATATCAGTTATTTGTACTCAAATGCTATTTATTAAAATTATTTATACTTGTATTAGAATGTTACTGTGATAAAGGTATCCTTTTAGGTACTGTACTCTGTAGGACACTAAGAAAGGAGAGTGATCATATTCTGTGAGCCCTGGTAAATAATGGTTGTTCACAGAATTATAAATGACTTTGACTGTAACTCCTGCTCCATCTTGAGCGCCATCATCTAACCCTGAAAAAGTCTCTAGCCTTTGTCAGTATGTGTAAGACTGGCTTTCTATATGGTTTAGTGCAGACTGAGCTTCGGGACCCTGTTGTCCTTTTTTTCTGATCGGTGCTGGTGTGTAGCTGGCAATGCAGTGTGTAAGCACACTGTTTTGCCCTTTCAAACAGTACATTTTTCAGAACTGAAGCTGCAGGTTGTATCTTCACACCAGCACCGAGACAGACCAACAGTGGGACAAATCCAAACAGCAGTAAGTGCTGAGATTCATATTCAGGACTGACCCTTTAATGTTCTTTTATAACCTGTTATAAGTAATATGTATAAGTATTTTTTTCTTTTATATTTGTTATTGCTATTTTTTTTTTTCAGGGTTTGGAACCAGGGCCAGTTCCATGGATCAATGAACTCAAAGACATTTTTGAATAATGATGCAGGTACAATGTCAAGTTGTTGTTGTTATTATTATTATTGTTATTGTTATTGCATAGATGACTTTCACAGTGCCTTGTTTTATCCTCACATTATTATGGTCCTTTAAAGGAGTACGCTGTACAAGAACTTGGCTGGTGACCCACTTTACATCTCCTTGCTAAACACTGGAAAATCATGCAAAGACATTGATGTAACAAATTGACCTCTTACCGCAACCATGGCCTTCAGTGACAAGAAGACCAGTCTTAAGACAGCATTGGTGAGCGTGTTCTCTAACCAGGAGCCCAGATTACCCACAAAATCTGTAAACATTTACCAAGATCCTCCTCTTTACCTGCCACTGCCACTCAGTACAGGCTGGATCCCACACAGAGTGTGCATGTCTACAGTGAGGAGGAACTCTTCAACCTTGAAAGCTTACTGGTCACAGAGGACATGGTACATAAGATTGAGACAGCAAAAGGAGAACAGACAGCTGACCAGGAATGGCATCAGCTCAACAATGCAAGGATCACATCTTCATCTTGTTATGTGAGGGGTGAAATTGTACAGAGAATGCTCTATTTTGAGACATATGTCAGAATACTAGAGAACAAGGAGAACAAAATATTTGACACCATTATTGTGCCCACTCTATCAGATGAGCTATTTTTCTGTTTAACTCATTACTATTGTGCTAAATCATACTATTTCTGCTTTTAATAGGATTTGTGCCAAATATAGTATTTCTGCTTTTTATAGGATTTGTGCTTAATATACTATTTCTGCTTTTTATAAGATTTGTGCTTAATATACTATTTCTGCTTTTTATAAGATTTGTGCTTAATATAGTATTTCTGCTTTTATAGGATTTGTGCTTAATATAGTATTTCTGCTTTTTATAAGATTTGTGCTTAATATAGTATTTCTGCTTTTATAGGATTTGTGCTTAATATAGTATTTCTGCTTTTTATAAGATTTGTGCTAAAACAAAGTATTTCTGCTAAATGTAGTATTTATGCTTAATCATACTATTTCTGCTTTTCATAGGATTTGTGCTTAATATAGTATTTCTGCTAAATTATAGTATTTCTGCCAAATTATAATATTTGTGCTAAAACATAGTCTTAATTTAAAATTACAATATTCATAGTTCATCACAGTGTCTCTGGTAAATCACAATATTTCTGCTCTGTTGTACTATTTTTCTAAATCATAGTGTTTCTGTAATGTTTAAGTATTTTTGGCTAAATATATTCTTTCTGTTATCTTATACTATTTCTCCTAAATTCTTGTATTTTTGAGAAGTTATCATGTTTCTGGTAAGTTACAATATTTCTGCTAAATTCTGCTATGCTATTGTATCTCTGCCAAGTATTATGTTTCCTCTAAGATATTGCAGTTCTGCTAAGTTATTCCATTTTAGCAAACTTCTTTTGCTTCTGCAAAGTTTTTACAATTTCTGCAACTTTTCAGCTTTTTCAGCTACTTTTTGCATACAGCTTCAGCTTTAAAGCATCCACACTGCATTTTCGCAGGAAATGCAAATTTTTCTAGTTCAGTTTGCTACCCAGTCTCCCTCAGTTCAATCTGTAGCTCTGTCTCCTGTGTCCCCGCTAGCTCTGTCTCCTGTGTCCCCCGCACCTCAGTCAGCTACCCCACCACAAGCTCAATTTTCACCTCTACCACCATCTAGTCATCAGTTCAGTCTGCCACTCAATCGCCCTTAGCGCCATCATCCACACTACCACCTGCTTCTCTTCCACCACAACCATCACGACACTCAGCCATTCAGGCTGCTGCTCAGTCAGTCATTCAACCTGTAGTCCTGCCATTAATGCACTCCTTAGCTGAACCATTAGCACAGTCACCGTGAACTCAGTCGTCCACTCCACCGCCCACTCCACTGTCACCACAACCATTACTACAGCCATCAGTTTGGTCCCCTGTAGCAGTTTGGTCTTCCGGTCAGCTTAACATTCAGCCAGGAGTCCCGATACCCTCTAGCTCTACATCAGCTCCTGCTGGAAGCTCGGATGAGCCCATCCAGCACTCCGCAGCTTCCACGCTGCCACCTGCCTTGTCCGCTGGGGGTTCTGGAGAGCCCGGCCAGCACCTCCTCGTCTTCGCTGGCGGCTCTGGTCAGCCCGGCCAGCACCTCCTCGTCTCTGCTGGCGGGTCCGAGGGGCCCGGCCAGCACATCATAATGTCTGCTGACGGTTCTGACGAGACCGTTCAGTCATCACTGGCTCCACCGCCTGCAACCTCAACATCCACGCCGCCTGCAGCATCAGCTTCTGCTTCCGACTCGTCTGGTCCAGCCTCATCCGAGTCTTCATCCTCGTCTGGTCCAGCTTCATCCGAGTCTTCATCCTCGTCTGCAGCGTCAGCTTCGGCTTACTCTGGTCCCGCAGCTGCTAAGCTGCCGTCTGGTCCTGCCTCGCCTAGTCCTGTGCCCACCAAGCCTCGGCCAGTACGCCTGACGCTTGGGAGCCGCCGCCGCCTTCCTCGCGGCCGGCCTCCGGTCCCGCTCTGTAGCCGCCGCCTTCCACACGGCCGGCCTCCGGATCTGTTCTGCCGCCGCTGCCTTCCGCGCGGCCGGCCCCCTGAACAGCTCCATCGTCTCCTTCGCCGCCGCCGTTGCCTTCCACATGTTCGGCCCCCTGAACTGCACTGTGTTTGAGCTGTTTTCTTGGGCTCCGGTGTTTGCTGTGCACTGCTTTTGTTGTGTTCTGTGCTCATCTCTGTGTACTGTGTTGTGTTTAAGGTCCACATCTTGGTGTCAGTACAGGGAGTGCAGAATTATTAGGCAAGTTCTATTTTTGAGGAATAATTTTATTATTGAACAACAACCATGTTCTCAATGAACCCAAAAAACTCATTAATATCAAAGCTGAATGTTTTTGGAAGTAGTTTTTAGTTTGTTTTTAGTTTTAGCTATTTTAGGGGGATATCTGTGTGTGCAGGTGACTATTACTGTGCATAATTATTAGGCAACTTAACAAAAAACAAATATATACCCATTTCAATTATTTATTTTTACCAGTGAAACCAATATAACATCTCCACATTCACAAATATACATTTCTGACATTCAAAAACAAAACAAAAACAAATCAGCGACCAATATAGCCACCTTTCTTTGCAAGGACACTCAAAAGCCTGCCATCCATGGATTCTGTCAGTGTTTTGATCTGTTCACCATCAACATTGCGTGCAGCAGCAACCACAGCCTCCCAGACACTGTTCAGAGAGGTGTACTGTTTTCCCTCCTTGTAAATCTCACATTTGATGATGGACCACAGGTTCTCAATGGGGTTCAGATCAGGTGAACAAGGAGGCCATGTCATTAGTTTTTCTTCTTTTATACCCTTTCTTGCCAGCCACGCTGTGGAGTACTTGGACGCGTGTGATGGAGCATTGTCCTGCATGAAAATCATGTTTTTCTTGAAGGATGCAGACTTCTTCCTGTACCACTGCTTGAAGAAGGTGTCTTCCAGAAACTGGCAGCAGGACTGGGAGTTGAGCTTGACTCCATCCTCAACCCGAAAAGGCCCCACAAGCTCATCTTTGATGATACCAGCCCAAACCAGTACTCCACCTCCACCTTGCTGGCGTCTGAGTCGGACTGGAGCTCTCTGCCCTTTACCAATCCAGCCACGGGCCCATCCATCTGGCCCATCAAGACTCACTCTCATTTCATCAGTCCATAAAACCTTAGAAAAACCAGTCTTGAGATATTTCTTGGCCCAGTCTTGACGTTTCAGCTTGTGTGTCTTGTTCAGTGGCAGTCGTCTTTCAGCCTTTCTTACCTTGGCCATGTCTCTGAGTATTGCACACCTTGTGCTTTTGGGCACTCCAGTGATGTTGCAGCTCTGAAATATGGCCAAACTGGTGGCAAGTGGCATCTTGGCAGCTGCACGCTTGACTTTTCTCAGTTCATGGGCAGTTATTTTGCGCCTTGGTTTTTCCACACGCTTCTTGCGACCCTGTTGACTATTTTGAATGAAACGCTTGATTGTTCGATGATCACGCTTCAGAAGCTTTGCAATTTTGAGACTGCTGCATCCCTCTGCAAGATATCTCACTATTTTTGACTTTTCTGAGCCTGTCAAGTCCTTCTTTTGACCCATTTTGCCAAAGGAAAGAATGTTGCCTAATAATTATGCACACCTGATATAGGGTGTCGATGTCATTAGACCACACCCCTTCTCATTACAGAGATGCACATCACCTAATATGCTTAATTGGTAGTAGGCTTTCGAGCCTATACAGCTTGGAGTAAGATAACATGCATGAAGAGGATGATGTGGACAAAATACTCATTTGCCTAATAATTCTGCACTCCCTGTATTTTCAGTTTCGCGTCCTCCCTGCTCGGTCATGAGTAATTGTCTTCAGCTGTGTTCCTCGTGTGTTCCCACTTCCCTCATTACCTTCTGTGTATTTATGTCAGAGTGTCCCTTTGTTCTGTGTTGCGTCGTCCCTCTAGGTTGTGTGCATTTCCCATGTCTTCCCAGCGCCTCAGCTTTAGTTTCTCCCAGTATAGTTTTGTATGATTTCTTATGCTCCTGTTAATAAAGACCTGCCTTTGAGTTCATCCCCGTGTGTCTAGAGCCGTGCATTTGGGTCCTCTCTTGCCTTCACACAGCCGCCGCATGACACTGATGGGTGGCAGTACCCAGCATGCATTGAGTAATACTGAGTTTATAATGGGGATGTCATTGTACCAGTCCCAGTACAAGATAACATGGAGCTAGCATTAACTACAGTGAGTAGCTAACTAGTTAATAGAGAAGTAACATTACCTATTAGCTGCGTGTAACACGTAGTTACAGCTTTGATATTTTACTGTAAAGTTTTTCTCTCTTTAGACTGACTATATTTTTAAATGGATACATAAAACCAGGTACTTACTGAGTAAACTGAGATAATGTAAAAATATCCAGTGATTTATCAATATGGTTGACATTACCTCTACATTAGGGTGGTTATTTTTCCTTTTAAAAGGAAAAAGGATGATGACAAGATTATTTAAGTTTAAATTTTTGTCAAAATAATTCCAAGTGATTTTCCAACCTATTTCTAACTATATTAGTTTTCTTTATACACATAAATTATTTCTATTTCCAAAGGAGTCCATTTAGACTGGAAAAAGAACTGTTGATCGAAGCAGGAGATGGATACACAAAGTTATCACAGCATTTAAAAGACCCAAGAACAACTGCTAAGACACAAGAGAGCGACGAAGTTGGGAATTGTGGTCTCAAAGAGGACAATCACTAGATCTCTGCACAGGAATGACTGAGGTTTCAGACCAAGAAAAAAACTCCACTTCTGCAAAAGAACCACATTCGAACCAGACTGAAGTATGTAAAGATGACGTGAAGAAAGATTATTTATACTGGATGAACATCCTTTGGTATGATGAGATACTGCATCTTAGAATTGCATCTCTTTAAAGAGATGCTGCTATTGTTTAAACAAAGTAGGGATACGCGAACAACCCACAGAACAATGTCCACAGAGTGAAACCCACTGGTGAGAGTATTATGCTGTGGGGATGCTTGTGTTCCAGACCCAATGCTTGTGTCTGGAACTGGGAATATTGTCCAGGTAGAAGGAATCATGAAGAAAGAAGGATGTGTGAAGATTGTGAAAGAAAACTTCAAGCAGTCAGCAGCAAAACTGTGACTTTGTCCCCCAGCACAACAACGACCCAAAACATACATGCTCCTGGCAAAGAATGACCTCCAGAAGAAAAGGGGAGCATTAATGACAGGCCTACACAAAGCCCTGACTTGAATCCCACTAAAATTTGTAGGATAAACTGAAGACCAAGGTTCATGCCAAAAGATCATCAAATCCTGACGAGTTTGGGAGATTTTCCAGCAAACGACTGCAGGCTGTTATCTATCAAAAGGGATACACAACTGACTATTAGCTGATAATTCTGACCTAGTTTTTCTTTTTTTGTGAAATAATGTTTGTGTGTAAATTAAAATAATGTAAGCATCCAAGATACAATTGGGACATTTGGAAAAGCTGTATTAAAAATCTCTTGCTCTGTTCAACAGAACTTGGAAACTGTTTTTTTAAATTGTTTTTTAGTTGCGATTTTTACAGGGTGGCTGTAGAAATCAGTTTCTAAGTAACATTTCTATGTTGGACCATCTGTATGTATAACCAATGCATATTTCTCTTCGTAGCCAAAGAACAAGTACAGTTTTAATTCTTGACAGAATTTCAGTTTTTAGTTGAGTTTATCTGATAAAAAGGCTTGAAAACTTTTGAAAGGTTCACTAAGAAAGGCTGTTACATTCATTCAGTGAAATATTTCAGTGCTTTGGCTGCTCGCATTAAACTTTTCCCTCTACTAGATAAATTGTCTTTATGAGCCTGCTGAAAAACAGCAGGGCCTTTGATTAAACATTGTAACTCAGCAGACAAAGTGAAATGGCTCATTGAGAACAATGTGAAGAAAGAAAAACAAGCCTGAAACACTGATTTGCACGCAATCACTTTGGATGCTTAGAATCAAAACTGTAACAAGGATAAGCAGGGCTACAATCTGCAGAAATTTATGAAGATGGAACAACAGGGAGGAGGCGTATTTGTTTGTGTGTGGGAACCGTGTTTAAAGTCTCCTAGCTGAGCCGTGACGTACTGGCTGGGTAGAATCGGCCTCCTGGCAGCAGCCTGCCTGCCTGCCTTGGTGGTGTGAAACTGCAATACAACAAAAAGCCCCTCAGTGGATGATAAACAGTCTGGCTAGTAAGCATTGTGCAAATCAACAGTGAAATCGGTCAACATACTGTGTGAAAATTTTGTGTGGATTGGATGTCTTGCTTGGGAGAGGAAACATTTCTGATTTGTATTATCTGATTTAGCCTGACTAGTGAATGAATTTGACAAAGTGAACAAAAGCATTTTAGCCTTCATTAGAATAGGTTTCATTCATTCATTCATGTCTACATATAGACAAACCTGCTGCTGACTGTTAACAGCATGTCTCCAGGAAATGCTACTCTGTCAGTCTGTCACATCAACAATTATCAGACACATCGGTCAAGACAGAAATAGATTTCCTTTCATTTTTTCTCTTTAATAGCACCAACAAGTTCACACATTCAAATGACTTAACAACTGTTGTGTGCCATGAACTTTGGTAGACACATCCATGTCATAATACACCCGATGCCATTTTTCAAATGTTTGACTCGTACTCATCTGACTGGACAGACAAAGCCCAAGTTGGGCAGTTTTATGTAGAAAGTAGGGCTGTCAAATGATTAAAAATTTTAATCAGATTAATCACAGCCTAAAAATTAATTAATCATGATTAATCGCAACTCGAAATATGACCAAAATGTGTGCAAACATACGGACAGATAGCGGATTTTTACACACTTGTTAGTGTTATTTAATGCTAAGACCACGCTGAGTGGCCTGCGTTCACTCAGCATGGTCTGACGTAGGCTGGGTGTTGTGCTGGAAGCGAATTAATCACAGCCTAAAAATTGATTAATCGCAACTCGAAATATATGTGTATATGTGTGTATATGTGTAAAAATCGGGACAGATAGTGGTTTTTAACACACTTGTTTGTTTTATTTATTATTAATTGTGAGTACAAGCAGTACAAGCAGAACAGGGCTTCAAATAATTGTGAGGGATTTTTACTGAATGTTTTCCACCCGTTTAAATCTAGCACATTGTTTTATCCATATACATCTTCTTCTTTTTTTTTCTTTTTTTTTTTTTTTTCTTTTTTTTTTGGCCTGTCCCGTTTGGCTCTTTTGCCATCAGAATTGTTGTCTAAAGGCAAAGAAAGATGCCCAACGGATTTACTTTACCAACTTGACCATCCCAGCCTTGCCATAATGGTCCATTTGATTCACCTTTTATTGTTTATTTTATTTTCACTTACTGAATACGGGACAGACTTGACTGGGGGAAAGAAGGGGAGAAAGAAAGAGGGAAAGAGAAACAGCTGAGAAGAGGGACAGGGGAGAAGGGCAAAAACCAACAGAATGAGCAGAAAAAGAAAAAAAATAAGAAAAAAAAATGCATATATCAATCACCTGGGTCACCTGCTGAGAAAGAAAAAAGAAAACAAGCAGAAGAGAACAAGAGTAATAGAATAAACAACATCACAATGATATATGGGAATATGACAGTAAATACTAAATATTAAACATTATTGTGCAGCACATAAGATCAACAGAACACAGTGTGCTTTGAGGTAGGAGCCAAAAAGGGTGTAGTTTGTGGGTGTGATCACCCGTGTGTACACCTGTGAGCATGGACGCGTTTGTTTTTTGTTTTTTAAAAGGTTCCTTCATGTAATGATCTGCTAGAGGGTGTGGGGGGGCCACAGCCCCGTCCTCCAGGGCATGAAGCAGGTATGGAGCTGATCAAAACTCCAGACATCCAGAGGCCCCCAGAATACAAGAGACCAAGGAAGACCAACAGAGGGGCAGCCGCGCCACTGTCCCAGAAAGAGCTGAGGAGAGTCCCAGATGAGGGCTCACTCAGCAGCCGCGGAGCAGAAGCCAGGGGGAGTTGCAGTGACGCGCCCGTGAGCTCCGCCAGCAGCCAGCCGTGCCTGAGTGACCGAGCCCCAGGCCGAGAGGCCAAGGGCACCCCACCTCCGAAGTGGCCCGAGCAAGCCCCAGGCTCCAGGCCCCGATAAGCGGCCGCCAAGGAGTGAGCCGGTGTGTACCTGGACGCCCATCCCCGGACACAAAGAACCACCAACGCACCGATGTCTGAGGGAGTCCGCCACTGGCAGGGGAAGTGGTGGTAGGGGGAGATAGAACTCCAAACCTTGGAGGGCCTAAGATGTCCCCAGAGAGGTGGCGCCTGACACCCAACCTGACATATAGACACAGACATACAGGCACACACAGATACAAACATCCATTCCCACCCTCATGCTCTCATATACACTTACTCCACACTCAACCAACGTGGAGACAGACATAAAGAGACGCTGTACACACGATCACACTCCCCAAGCGTACTCTAAGCCCCGGGTCTAGGTACCCTTGCCCCTGGAGGGGGGGAACTGCACCCAGACCCAGGTGGTGTTACCCTTTTCCCTGCGGTGGGGGGAGGCAGACCGCCCCGACTCCGCAGCAGCAGGGAGGCCCCACACTCCAGACCGCAGTCGGATGGCCAACTCCTCCTCCTAGCCCCCCCGCTCCAGCAGGTCGCAGAGAATGGGGGTGAGAGAAGACTCCAAACCTCCCTCCACCCGCTCATTGTAGTGTTGATGCATGTGTGTTCTAAGGTGCATTTAAAATCCAGGAGGGCATGGAGCTACCTGCCAGAGAGCAGCAGGTAAGCGCATAGTCCCTCCTGCTGGCCCTCAATGTCTACGTGTATTTAACATTGAGAGGTGGGCAACGACGCCAGGGGTGGGGTGTACACCCTGATGGTACTTTGGATTCCGTGTATCGTGCCCACCCCCAAGATCCTATATGTATGTGTAATGAGAGTGTGAGTAATGTGAATGTCTAAGTTGTGGGATAAAATTGAGGCAGAGGCAGCCAGAAGGGGACGGGGGGGGGTAGCCTCCTCTGCACCCTGGTGACATACCCCTACTCCAAGGTCCTGCATGTGTGGGTGGTTGTGGTGGAGCGGGAAGAGGGAGGCAGCTGGAGATGGGGAGGGAAGGAAGGGAGGGGCAAGTGACCCCTCCCTGGGGCCAGCTCCCCCGCTGACCCCAGTAGGCACCCCCATACTCCGCGACCCACCAGGGAAAGGGGGCCCAGGTCCATCCAGACCGGGGCCCAGCGCAGCAGCGCCTCCCGGCCCCACAGAGCCCAGGACAGTCCACCCAACCCCACCACAGAGAAAACTGCACCCACCCCACCATCCACTCTTCTTCCAGACTACATAAGACAATAAACATCCAGGCTGAGATCTTCCTCCACCTCTCCTGTATCTCCCCCTCCTGTAGAGAGAGCCCCTGAGGAGAGGAAAGCTCCTGCAAGATGTGACAATCTTCCCCACCAGTTGAAGAGCCCCCCAGGTGGCTCGATGCACCGGCGGCACCCTGTTCCAGGGCTGGGCCACAACCCCGGCAACACACCAACCAGGACCCAAGCCCCCGAGGCCCGGCCCGGGCCCCAGCCCAGAGACAGAGCACCCCAGAACCTCACGCCCATCCCGGACCCACCCAGGGGCAGCCAGGCTACCAGGTCAGTAACCCACGTCCGTCAGCACAGACCCTCCCCTAGCCCCGCTGCACGCAGCCGCGAGGAAACAGTCACCTGAGAGCCAACAGAGCCCCTAACCGGACATGACCGCTACCCCGGGTTGAGCCCCCCAAGGAAAATGCCTCCGGGGAACCCCCCGACGCCCTAAGCCTGTCCCTACCCCCACACCAATCACAACAGTGAAGGCGGGACCAAACTATGACCCCCCACCCCCACCAGGTGATGGAGCTGATCAAAGGAGCCCAGAGCAATTGATCTGATGTGGTGGCAGAGGCTGTATCAAGACTAATGTAATCTAATAGATAATTTCTATATTGGTTATAATTAAGATTATTTTTATTTTTCCAGTTCATGAGGACTGTTTTCTTGGCTATGCATAGGGCAGTGAAAACCATATGGGCGATATTCTTTTCTGAAGTGACATTATCTAAGCTGCCCAACAAACACACTAAGGGGGAAGTTAGAATGTTACATTTCAGACACTTTGATAAGTCTTCACATATCTCGCGCCAAAACTTCTGAACTGGTGGACAGAACCAAAGAGCGTGGATATAATTGTCCGGTGAATTGGTTTGGCAGTGTGAGCAGTTGTTGGTAGACGTAAAGCCCATCTTGAACATCCGATGACCTGTATAGTGCACTCTATGTAATATTTTGTATTGAATTAATTGAAGACTGGGATTTCTAATTAGATGAAAGGTTTTTAAGCAAATCTGAGACCAGAAGTTTAGGTCTAAGTTAACTGATAAATCCGCTTCCCATTTTGCAATAGGAAGTGATATTGATTCATCTGTTTTAGAAAGCATTCTGTATATTTTGGATAGTAATTTGGGGGTTTTAAGAGTAAGAAATTGAACCACACTTGGTGGTGTTTGTAGTTCAACTTGACCCGGTTTAAATTTCTTTTTTACTATGGATTTAATTTGTTGATATTCTAAAAATCTTTTCTTGTTGATCCCATATTGTGTAACTAGTCTGTCAAATGAAATAAATTCTGTTCCTTCTAGTATATGTTCTAAATATTTGATTCCTTTACCACTCCAATCTGAAAAGTTTATCATATTATTGTTTTGTAATATGTCAGGGTTGTTCCAGATAGGTGTACGTTTGCATGGGATTAATGAAGACGCCGTCAATTTTAGAAACTCCCACCATGCTGTCAGAGAAGCGCTGATGTTGATGCTTTTAAAGCATTCATGTCGTTGGATGTTTGAGCTGATAAATGGTAGGTCTGAGATCTCTAGATTATTGCAAAGTGCTTGTTCTACATCTAGCCAAGGTTCATCTAAGAGGGTATGTTTTAGCCATCCTGAGATAAACTGAAGCCTGTTGGCTAAGAAGTAGTGCTGAAAGTTAGGCAGTTCTAGTCCTCCTTTATCCTTGGTCGTTTGTAGTGTTTTTAAGCTTATACGTGGGGGTTTATTTTTCCAAAGGAATTTGGACATACATGAATCTAGAGATCTGAACCAATCTTGTGGCGGTTTAGTTGGGATCATTGAGAATAAATAATTTATTTTTGGTAAGACCATCATTTTTATAGCGGCAACCCTTCCCATGAGTGATATGGGTAGACATTTCCATCTAGCCAGATCATCTTCTACCTTCTTTAAAAGTGGGATATGGTTTAATTTAGTTAGATCTGCAAGCTTGGGAGAAACATTAATACCTAAATATTTTATATTTCCCGATTGCAGTGGTGTAGAAGAGGAATTATGGAGGGAGCAATTAATCGGTAGAACTGTAGATTTTGACCAGTTAATTGAGTAATCTGATATTCTTGCAAAAGAGTTTATCAATTCAATCACCCCAGAGATATTGGTTTGTGAATTTTGGAGAAAGAGTAACACATCATCCGCATAAAGGCTGATTTTATGTTCCACGTTCTTGCATTTTATGCCCTTAATTACTGAATTCTGTCTAATTGCTGCTGCTAGTGGTTCAATAAAAATTGCAAACAGTGAAGGGGAGAGTGGGCATCCCTGCCTGGTGCCCCTCAAGAGACAGAAGCTGGAGGATGTCTGGTCATTTGTTCTGACACAAGCTGTTGGGGAATTATATAATATTTTTAACCAGTTTATGAAAGAGGATCCAAAACCAAATTTGTGTAAAGTTGCAAATAGAAATTTCCAGTTAACTCTGTCAAATGCTTTTTCTGCGTCTAAAGAGAATATTGTAGTTTCTAGGTTTTTACTGTATGAGTAGTCTATCAAATTAAGTAATCTACGTGTATTTGTTGATGAGTGCCTACCTTTTATGAAACCAGTTTGGTCAGGATGAATTAAGAGGGGGGTTATTTTCTCCAGTCTCTTTGAGAGAGCTTTGCAGATTATTTTAAGGTCTACGTTTATAAGGGATATTGGACGATAGCTTGAGGGATATACAGGGTCTTTGCCTGGTTTTAGCAGGAGATTAATGTTTGCAGAATTCATATTTGATGGAAGTCTGCCCTTTTCTTTAATTTCCAACAACGTTCTGTAGAAAACTGGTGCTAGAATCGACCAGAATTCTTTGTAGAATTCTGCAGGAAAGCCGTCTGGACCTGGAGCCTTATTATTGGGCATACTTATCAGAGCTTCCTGGAGTTCACCTGGTGTCAGTGGTGAATCCAGTGCCATTGCTTGAGTGTCCAATAATTTTTAAGAGTTATGTTGTCCAAAAAATGATCAATTTCTTTTTTAGATGGGTTTATTTGTGGTGAATACAACGTTTTATAGAAATCCCTGAAAATGTTGTTTATTTGTATCGGATCATATATTGTGTTCCCAGATGAATCTTGAACAGCACATATAGTTGTTTTTTCTTTATTTATTTTTAGCTGGTTTGCTAGAAATTGACCGGATTTATTACCATGTTCATAATTTTGTCATATACACCATATACATCTTCAAGTTCACAGAACATAGGCCTAATTCAACAGGCAAAATAGAAAAAATCTCCAATCATCCTTTTGGGTAAGGTAGATTAGTGCAAAAAAATATGAACAACAGTGAAAAGTATTGTTTAAATCACATTCAAATATAGAACAAGCTCTAAACACACGGTCCTCTGGTCTACTCATCCTTCAGCCAGTTGCTGAGACAAACCAACTTGTCCATGTTCTCTGAGTGCAGAGCAGACCTCTTCTTGTTCACAATGTGCCCTGCTACAGAGAACAGCCTCTCACAGGGCACTGTGGAGGCAGGAGTGGCCAGGTATCTGCGAGCAAGGCGGGCCAGCTGGCTGTGGGCTCCTGCATGAGCTGCCCACCACTGTAAGGGACAGTCCTCTAAGGCAGTGCAGGGCTCTGCTCTGTAGCGCTGTATGGCTCTGTCCTGCTGTACCTCCTCCTCTGACTCAGAGTCAGAGTCCATCTGCAGCAGGCTCAGCCTCTTCTTGGCTGGACCTTCTTCTGCAGTGTGTGATCTTCTAGGAGAGTCTTCATGCAGCATGCCTGCCAGTGTGGTCCACACTGCTTCTCTGTCAGTCTTGGGCACACTGCGTAGGTCTTTAAAACGTGGGTCCAGTGCAGTTGCGATCTGGAGCCATGCATAGTTGGTATGTTCCTGGCGGGAAGCAAGGTCTTCCTTAAACTTCTCTTTAAACCTCACCACATATGCAGGGTCCTCATCAGTTACTTCCATGACACGGCACAGGTGGCAGAAGGCTGGTAGAACTACAGAGCAGGAGACGTAGGCCTCTCCTCCCAGCAGTTCAGTCACATATCTGCAGTGGAATACACACACACACACACACACACACACACACACACACACACACACACACACACACACACACAGATAAGACAGCAAATTAAAAAAAGCTTTTTAATACTAGGTAATATTAATAAAATATTTGATTTCATTTATTTTTTAAATAAGACATTTTCATAATAACAAAACTGATTTAAGATGTATGTTTGATACATTTAATCTAAACCTACAATTATGGTCACAATGACAGGCTCACCTGCAGGGCTCTAGAAGTGTCTCCAGTCTCTGGAGTTTGTCCCACTCTGGAGGCGTCAGGAGGACAAGTTTATGCTTTTGTTTATCCAGAGTCGCGGTTACTGCAGTTTGGTTGCGGATCAAGCGCTTCACCATCTCCAGCGTGGAGTTCCAGCGCGTAGGCACGTCCTGGGCCAACGGCTCCTGCTTGCGCCCCAGTGACACCTGCTCTGCGTTCAGCTCTGCTGTGTTTGCTGGGCTGTGCTTAAAATGTCCAACAATTTTGCGGCATTTGGCCAGCGCAGTGACAAAGCCACTGTCTGCGAGACTCACTGTGATGCATCTCTGTAGAATGTGCGCGGTACACGGCATGTGATTGAATGGCATGATGCGAGCCGCGGCGATCATATTGCGCGCACTGTCCGTGCCTACTGTTGTCACCTTCTCCTCAATTCTCCACCTGCGAGCAACAGTCTGGAACTGCTCTGCACAAGCCTCCGCAAAGTGCCGCTCTTCCGTTTTCATTATAGTCAGCGCAAAGGATGTCAGACCCCAGGCTTCAGTGATTAAATGCGCAGTAACTCCCAGGTAATTGTCATTACTCAATGATGTCCAGTGGTCTCCTGTCAGAGCCACGCATTCTGTGTGAACTAAAGCCTCTTCTTTTTTCTTTTTCTCCGTTTCATACAGTTCGTGGATTCGAATTGTTATTGTGCTTCTCGCTGGGGGCTTGTAGGACGCGTCCTGAGATGCGACCTTTAAAACATCCGCAAAGCCCTTGTCCTCCACAATGCTTAGCGGTCTACAGTCCTTTGCTATCCATTTGGCTATATTGTCGGTCAGTTTGTCCAAAGAAGACTTACCGAGTGGCCTGCGTTCACTAAGAGTGGTCTGACGCAGGCCGGGTGAAGCTGCTGCCCCGACAAACGCGTGTTTGGCATTAAGGTGGTATTTTAAGGTCGAATTTGAATGGTGAAATTGAAACTCTTTACTACAGTGAGTGCAAATTACAACGCGTTTGTTTATTGTCCCATCTATGTTCTTCTTGTATTTAAATTCCCCATCCAGAAGGCCATCCTGTTCCTGCTTCTCCATTTTCAGTGGCGCGGTAAACAAATCAAGTGGAATTATGGGACTTATCTGCGTGTTGCGCTAAATAGTTAAATATTCTAACGTAATTAATTCCAAAATTTAATTATCGCAATTAACGCGTTAATTTCGACAGCTATAGTAGAAAGATTTTGCGAACCACAATAAGAAGATGGTGAGGGGCATCAGATGCTTATCCTTTGGTGGCCCATTCATTTCATGGGATCTGGCAATTGCCGGGTCACTGGATTGCATAAGCTTCTAACCCTCTGAAGTCTGAATCGTTATATATGGCACCCTTAGGCTAGGCCCATATTTTGGAGAAAACAAGGCATGCCAGTTAGGAGCACTACTTTACTTTGTACCCTGATTGCCTACAGTTGGGTAAGCATTTCCAGAAAAACAAAAATGATAAATTCTGATTGCCTAACATTAGAGTTAGGGTCATCACTGATGATGACTTAAACCTCAGAGGCTTATAATGCCACATGTTTACTTGTAATTGATACTTGCAAGCTTTAAATACCTTTATATCGTTTTTTTAATGTTATGTGCACAATTATTAGATCTTAGTGTAGACAAAATGCATGTGACATATAGCTCAATATTGTGCCTGATGGTGGCTTGGGAGTCAACTGATGGGAAATGGTGCTAACTCTCTACTAAGTCACGATACACAGGGGAAACAGGTCTTACGTTTCAGAATGGACTGCAAACAACATTCATAGCAAAAGAGGCTCTAGTCAGTTGTCTTGTTTAGAGAACACTATAGTGGGGCTGTGAGTCTTAAGCCAGGGGCGTTCCAGAACAAGCGGCGTGCACGTCATATCAAAAATGTAAAGGTAGATATTTTAACTGTGATTTCCAGAGAGCAGAAGAGACTGGTGGGGGGTAATATGGGCAAGATTGTTGCCACTTAGAGTGGAGACCTGGAGTGGGCCTTCTAACAGAATGTCAAGTTGTTTAGTTAGTTTTTTTTATGTCCAAAAAACTTTGTTCCTCCCTGGAATAATTTAAAGTTTGGTGAGACACGGAATCATTTTCACATCAAATCTTGGCTGAAACCATTAAATGAAATAAGAAGGTCTTTTGGTCACTGGGGGCAGGATTCAATGAAATGTTCTTTCTCGCCACAGTATAAACACGTCCCAGTCACAGTTCTTCTGCTACTGTCCTCCAGAGATGAGACCTTAGAATTGCATCGGTTCAGCACCTAATTCATCATACTCGCTCTCTTTCCATGTTCAGTGAAAGTGGAAACTATCCACAAAGAAGCCTCACAGGAACTATAAGCTTAAGTGAGGCAGTCCTTATGAATGTGGTTGTCCATCCCAGTACCCATAGAATCAAGTGAGTGAAGGTAATCAGGCAATACTTGAGCAGCTAATTCACTCCTCGTGTAATTATTTAATCAATGAGAAAAAGCCCAATGGGAAGCTTTGTCCTCCCAACTACTGTCCTCAGCCAAAATCCAAACAAATCAATGGAGTAACCCTCCACACTTCTTCCTGTCACAGACTAAATATTCTGGGAGCAGCAGCATCTGAACTTCAACCTTTATCAAATACACATTGAAATTTAATAATGAACTCAGGCAGTAAGAAATGCTAATGAAGCTCTTGCTTATACTAAGTCCATTTGAGTGTTCTGCCCCTTAATATATGAATAATAAATAACGTCGACAGAAGACGTCTCGTGTAGAGGTGAGATGACAGAGGACTCACTCATGTTCTCCCAGCAGAGCTCCATGAAAGGTAATGGCTCTCTGGATTAGGTACATGTCCGTCAAGTCCATAATCACCAGACCTGAACTCACACTCAGCACAGAAGTATCAAAGTTGAACAGGTTTAATGCAGACAGCAGAATGTTTGACTCAGACAATAACAACAGAGGGGAGCAGGTGGGAGGGCTGGCTGGGTTTTAGCTGAAGCTTGATCCATAGGAAGTCCAAAGGTACGCACGCGCACACACTTCACAATGACAGTGGGTTTGGCACAGAAAAGAAGTTTCTGTGCCAAACATGGAGCCGAACTCCACCCTACAGTAGACTCAGTGGTCTGGTAACAACTGAAAAATCTCGTCAGCCTTAAGAAGGCAGCAGGTGATGACCGCTTGCAAAACCAGTGAGTTAATCAGCAAACCATTTTCAGGTATGCTCGCCAGGAGGGCTGAAAGGCACAGAGGTGCACCCAACTCTGAAACCAAGTAACAGATTAAAACTTACTCACACTGACTGGAGAAAGAGGGAGCACAAGCAGGATCGACAGACAGAAAAGGTCAGCACAGGTGGATGATAACTGACTTTGGTAGCTCCTATTATCACCTGTAGCTCAGTAGGTGGAGTAGGTCATCCACGAATCAGAGGGTTGGTGGTTTGATTCCTGGCTGTATGCCAGAGTATTCTTGGGAAAATAGCAAAGTCCCACGTTGCTCTCTGATGCGAATATCAGAGTGTGACTGTTTGGTCAAAACCACTTAGGTGTAGAAAAACGTGCTTGTGACTGGGTGAATGAGGCATGTTGTATAAAAGCGCTTTGAGTGATTTACCAGTTACAACCCTCACACATGGTTATAAGCTTTGAGAATTCACTGAAAGTTATTTTGTGTGGTTTGGGCTCACCATTCATGGGGGCTTCACACTAGAACCCCTGATCCTTTGCAAGAGCCAGTTCAGATGATTCAGATGTCTGATAAGGATGCCCCTCCATCCCCACCTCCAGATCCCAAAGTAGATCCAGAATACTCTGGGGGGATTATTTTCCAGGTACTAGACCCTGACATAACATTTCATTGTCAAATGCCACTGTTCTGACTTTCTCATCAGCCTACTGCAGTGTGCTGGTGGTGTTAAACTAAAATAGAAATGGTAGTAAACATTATACAGACCCTATGACTACTACACGCTGCCATTATGAGCATGTTATCATGCCCACATACAATATAGCTGCTTTTGATTGTTATAAACTTCAAAAGCATAAAGGCTGTCACACTGTACTTATAGTAGATTATAGTATCTTGATTACAAGGCATATGAAAAACCTAAAAGCAGCAATGCAACATTCCTTTTCTCAGATTTTACTCAGAACTCTTTTCCTTGAGTGGTGCTTCTTATAAAATGCTACTTACAACTGTAATCTATTAAACGTCGCACAGCACTTTAAAAAAAAGTAATCTATTACTTTATCTGTTCAAAGTAGGGCTGTCAACGTTAATGCATTAAAGTGGATTAATCCATCATCACGATTAATTCGATTAAAATCAAATTAATTTGAGTCATTCTGCAGAAGCGCAGAATGACTCAAAGTCCCTGAAATGTCTCTGTCAGCACATCTCGGGCAGTTTGTCCAAAGCTTGTCCATTCTGCGCTTCAGATTTGTTAAATGCATTAAAAATTTTAATCATGATGAGGCGTTAACGCGTTAACGTTGACAGCCCTAGTTCAAACTAATTTTTTAACGCTACTCATTACTTGTAGTATTATCCAGCAACACACATATCTGTACTACAGTTTAATCCAGGGAATTCCCAGAAGGACCAGTCAAGACCTTTTCCCAATTCCCAGAAAATGTAATGACAGGAAACAGGAAAAAAACCAACTTGGGTGCAACACATTCCAAAAATGTCTATTAATGAATACAAATCCTTGTGGCTAATTAGTAGAAACATTCTCCAACTTCCTAGAATGATCTTGAGGAACTATGTTTATATGGTAATGCCTCATTCAGCGCATCAGGCTGCCTGCATCATTACTGCAGTTAGCCTCATACAGGTAGCTAGGACAGGCTACAGGTAGCTAGGACAGGCTACAGGTAGCTAGGACAGGTTACAGGTAGCTAGCAGCCTATTTTGTCAATCAAGCTAACACAATGTCTGTTACCAGCTTTGGCTTGCAACACGGAGGACGGTGGTGCTAAATGCAGATTGTGTGACCAGGTAAGAAGATCTTCAGGAGTGTCAACAAGCAGACTGTGTGATATTTAGAGTCAACATTTCTGAGGAAAGGGCCATAGCATGGCGGGGCGTGGCCTGCGGTGCCGTGCAGGGAAGGCGGACGCACCTGCACGGCATCTGCAATCACGCCCCGCCGACTTAAATATTGTAATGGGTGCTGTGTTTGTGGTGGTTGTGATAATGTTGAGCGGGCAGCGGAAGAGCTCTGTGAGCATTGTGAACAGCAACCGTGTGAGTCAATAAAGTATGCTGCAAAGCATGAACTTGCACCCGGGTCTGCCGTGGTCATTTACACAAAGGCTATAATTTATTGCTTTGTTATTACAGTAGATTGAATACTTTGTGTTCACAGCCTCACACCAGCAGAGAGGCGGGATGTGAAAGTAGCTCATATTTTACTAATACTATTGAACATAAATTCTGAGTTTTTTGGCCTTAATCATGACCTGAATAATTGACATGTCATGTTGTGAACACATGTCTAGATACATCTCCTTGTTGTATTTAGTGCTGCTTTAAAAGCCTAAGGCTAACCTGAAGTTTTTATTAGAAAAAAACATGTTTATTTGCTGGTATTCCTACAAAAACTGGCTTCAGTTCCTGGAATTAAAATGGGCTGATTTCAGGAAAAATATTTAACACTTCTTCTTTTGTCTGCTCCTTTTTCATTTCAAAGCTGCTCAAACTGTGTTGTCCCTCTGAAATATTAATTTCTAATCTTGTTTATCCTGCTCACTCCCAATGAAAACCTTAAAATGTTCAACTCTGCCACCACCAGCTCCTCCTCCTGTGTTTTTGTCAGTGCAACCATCTCCAAACTATACATCATAGCAGGTCTTGCTGCCATCTTGTAAAGCTTCCCTTTCACAAATCACCCCTGACACTCCTCTCCACCCACTCTACCCTGCCTGCACTCGCTTCTTCACCTCTCTTGTGGAGTGTACATTGATTCGGGTGGTTCATCCCATGTATTTAAAGTCATCTTACCTCCAATACCTCTGCTGTTTGCAGCTTTACTGGTACACCTGTCTCCCACACATTCACGCAGATGTATTCTGGCTTGCTTCTACTGAGTTTTGTCCCTTTTCTCTCCAGAGCCCAGCTGCACCTGTCCGGGCTCTCTTTCACCTGTGATCTCTCACTACAGCTCACAGTGTCATCTGCAAACGTCAAAGTCCACAGAGACGTCATGAGTCAACCTATCCATTCACCACTGCAAACATGAAGTGTATCAGAGCTGATCTCTGATGTAATCCCACCCCCACCTTTGACTAATGTGTCACTTCTACTTCAGCAACTCGTTCCCATATCTTCATGTTGTGGCTCATCAGCTTTATCTCTGTAGTTACTCAGCTCTACACATCAACCTTGTTGTTGGAAATTGGTATAATACACTTTTTCGCCTTTTTCAGGCATCCTGTCACTCCTCAAGATTATGTTAAACAATCTGGTTAAAAAGGATATCTCCTACCTGTACTAGTATGTCATCTGAACCAACCCTTTCCACTCTAAATCCTCTTCTTAGCTTCTCTCACTTCCACTAACTATCCTCCATCCATCCTCCTCTCACTCTCATTTTCTAAATTCATTGGCTCCTCAATCTACTTCTTCCATCTTCTCAACACACTGTCTTCACTAGTTAGTACAGAGGTTCCAAAAGGGGGGGAGGGGGGGATGAAAAGGAAAAAAAAAACCCAGAATGCTTGGACACTGCTAGCATAATGGACAGCTTTTTGACAGGGCTCCCACACAAACGCAGAGCAGGAGATGAAGCATCGCTGAATATGTTTCCAAACCAAAGACTAGAAAATATGATGAAGCATATCTTTCCTTTGGCTTCACCTGCACAAGTGCCAAGGTGGGTCTCTGTGACAGAATTTGTTTTCCCTGCGTCGGGAGCAGCGCTGGGCTCTCAAATCACAGACAAACAGTATCCCACATTTTTTATTTTTAGTTCACAAACACTTGTTGTAGTGACTAACTACTCCTGACATTTTGGAGATGTTAGCTCTTTATACAGTAAAGTTACATTGGGATACAAATAACATCAGGCTGATCCTGCCATAATTTGTTCCCCCTGTCCAAACCACTCACAAACAGTATCCCACAGTTGTTTATGTTTTTAAACCCATTTTTGAAAAATGTATTGATAGCAATGTTGAATATTATTACACAGGAAAAAAACAACTACACGTAAAATAATTACACCATGCGCACAGAAAAAAGGCACATACCTTTGACGTTGCGTGACAAACTCTGTATTACTCGTCCACACGTAAATGGCGTTTAAAATCACTGAAAAACTATGTTTTTGCCTTTACATGTGTACGAAAGACCCAAACGCATAGAAACAGCAGCGTTTTCAAAAATACCCGTGTAGGTGTGGACGTAGCGTAAAAGAATCAGTAGTTTATTTCATTGCTACCTGTAATTTATTGCAGTTTACTTTTATTTGTTTAATTGTTTACGAAATCTTTGAGGTGTGAAATAAACCACAGTGGAGTTTGAATATAAAATATGGGTGTGTGTGGCTGGAGGATGTGTTTGTGCGGGGGGGGGGGGTGGTGGTGAAGATTTTTCTTGTAAAACTAAGTGGGGCCTAACAAAAAAAGTTTGGGAAACACTGAGTTAGTGCATCAATGTCTTCTTTCTTATGTCCAGAGAATAAAACAAGAAAAATATTAGTCATCAGTATTAACAAACCCTAATAGGACTGATTAGGTTATACCACAAAGTTGATACCAAACTCACATAGAGCACTTCACTAAAAAGGTGGTTCTTCTACCAAATATATGACACTGATACCATCCATCCATCTTCTTCCGCTTTATCCGGGGCTGGATCGCGGGGGCAGCAGCCTAAGCAGAGAAGCCCAGACCTCCCTCTCCCCAGCCACCTCCTCCATCTTATCCGAGGGAACACCAAGGTGTTCCCAGGCCAGCCGAGAGATATAATCTTACCAGCGTGTCCTGGGTCTGCCCCGGGGCCTCCTCCAGGTGGGACATGCCTGGAACACCTCACCCAGGAGGCGCCCAGGAGGCATCCTTGTCAGATGCCCGAACCACCTCAGCTGGCTCCTTTCGATGTGGAGGAGCAGCGGCTCTACTCTGAGCCCCTCCCAGATGGCTGAACTTCTCAACCTATCTCTAAGGGAGGGGCCAGCCACCCTTCGGAGGAAGCTCATTTCCGCCGCTTGTATCCGCGATCTCGTTCTTTCGGTCACTACCCACAGCTCGTGGCCATAGGTGAGGGTAGGGACGTAGATCGACCGGTAAATTGAGAGCTTCGCTTTTACACTCAGCTCTCTCTTCACCACGACGGACCGGTGCAGCGTCCATATCACTGCGGCCGCAACACCAATCCGTCTGTCGATCTCCTGCTCCCTTCTCCCATCACTCGCAAACAAGACCCCGAGATTCTTGAACTCCTCCACTTGCGGCAGGAACTGATACTTTTTAAAAATTAAGCTATAGTAAGAAATTGAGAAAGTAAACAGTAGCTCCTCGAAGGACAATCCTACTAACTATTTTCGTATAAAATAACATTGTTACATGACAATGCAATCTGAATTCTATTTCAGAAGAATGTACTCCGTTTGAATCTTTTATGTAGGACAAAAGCAGTGAAAGTTCAATTTAAAAATGAACCAAAGGATCACAACTTAGTAATCACAATCATTTCTAATGTGAGATCCACTGGGTTTTTCAGGGTAGTGTTTAGTGTCTATGTGGATTTACACAATTCAACCAGATGTACCAGTCCAACACAGTGCTTCGCATTTGAATAACACAAAGTTAGCATAGCTTGGTTTGGTTTGCAGGATGTTTGCTTTGTACGTTGTTACTTCCCACCTCTGATCAGTGACAAGTTGGTGCTGTGTTCACGCTGATGGATTGTTGTTTCTGGTCTGAGCAGTTTTCATTCTTTATCCTTCATGGAATTAATCAGAAGTAATTTTAATTCTTGAAAGGTTTTAGGTCACCATACATTTTCTCTTTCCACATAAACTCAGTTTAAATGTCAGTATTGGTTGATTAGTAACTGCTATGTTGTTATTTAGAACAGTAGTGCAGGATGGTGACCATTTAACACATATTATATTGCTGTGGAGTTGCACCTGACACTGACTGTAACTAAAAGTACACCCAAACATTTTTAGTTCTCGGTAATGAAAATATTTCCATTTTTACTCACGCGATTAAAAAAAAAAAAAGAACTTATCAGAATTTTTGACTTTCACTCCATCCCCTTGTATGTGTATCTGTGCTCATAAGACACAGCAATTAACAAGAATGTTACATGTGTGTTAAGGAGCTGGAGCACTTTTGTCACCATGCATGTGTCTGTGGGCTGATGATTGATGATGAGCATAGTGATAAAAGTAGTAATCACCCTGCCAGGGAACTGAAGGCACAGTGGCTGCTGTTTCTAAAAAGTGGTGCATTTTCATGTGTGTGGGTTCGCAAACAGATGACATTTGTGTGTATGTCTCATCAACACCCCCTCGCCCAACTGTCTGTCCATCAAGATGTTCCGTGGCACAAGTTTGTGCATGTGTGTGTATGGCCTTTGGATGGGCGCTTGTCGCCTGCTACTACAGTGTAGTGAGTGCGTGCGCGGCTTGCGTAAATGAGCTACCGAGCATGTGTGACATCTTAAATTAGACAACGTTCCTGGCCGCAAAACCATTCAACCCTGCCAAACACAACGCGGACAGCACCATTCATGTGTGGCAGACTATGATGATGAGACACACACAGTCTCTGTCTCTTTCTCTCTCTCTCACACACGCACACAAGCGGACATGGTGACTCATACATCTTAATTAGAAGCTAAGCAGCATCGTGTTAGTATTAGCGAGGAGAGGCGAGCCTGTCACTGGAGGCAAATGAGAAGGGCCACGGTTATATGCACAGTCACATTAATGCATATGAAGTAAATGCATGGCCTAAAGTCCAATTAGTTTACTACCTGTGCATTTGGCAGATTGTGTATGTGTGTGTCTATCTAGGACAACACACATATTGTACATAAATATCAGGTACACACACACGAGTATAAACTTTTGGAAAAAAATTAAATAGCAGTAGCAAAGAAGGGTAAAAGAAAAAGCTGGCTGCTGTTAGTGTATGTTTGTGTGTGAGCGTGGCCTCGACTTTGTAAAGCCAGCGCTCCTAACACGATCTGAAAACCCTACCAAGACCCTGTTGTTTGGCTTGATAGTGTCACCGGTCAGTGGCATTTGTCAGAGTTCAGGAAACACACAAATGCGTGTACATCCACGCTCACTCACACACACGCACAGACAGTGGCATTTGGCCAGAGTCGTGTTGTGGTTTCTGGGAGCAGTGGCGGTGATGGTAGGGGAGTTCACTGACGTTCCATGTTGCCACGGGGACGAACTGACCTTAAACAGCTCGTAGCGAGGGACATACGGGGGAGTTTCCAGTGACTGATCAGCTCACCTTAACATCAAATACACCACATAAACACACAAACGCACGTACACACACGTGCACACACACAATCATATACCACATTGTTGAGTGAGGTATAATAATCAACAGCCCCCTTTCCAGGTATCTATCACACCTCATTAAAGCCGTCTTCTGTTCTCATATCCTCTTTGCTTATTCTCCATCTGACTCCATTCAGATTTATTCAAACTTGACTCTGTCATAGTTTTTATTCCTCATTTTATCCTTCCCCAACTCCTCCTTGTCTCTGCTTCAGGTTTGGTTTGGCCGTGTTGACATCCATCAGGTGTCCAGTTAACTGGTTTAGGCCTAGGTCTAGGTTCATTTTTACATCTACCCCTTTAATTGACACACCCAAATTGATATCTCATAGTAAAAAAGAGTTATCTTCTGCTTATTGAAAATATGCTTTTTTAGTATCCAGGTAAAACCTGACCCTATAGCTAAGTTATAGGGTTTTTTTTCCCAGTAACCTGTTGGGTGCTAAGGTGTTTAAAGCAGTGCCCAATAAGAAAGTGAAATACTTGTTGAACAATTTAATTGTTCAGTCATGGGGAAAAAGTTCATCACATCATCAAACAGATAAAAATAGACTCTCAGTTTCCAGGTTAGACACTAATGAGTAGAAACGACTGGTGGAACTTGTGTTATTTGAACCTCTGACATCTGCGGTTGTGTTCTCTTTGCTTTCATGGTGTCATCCTGCTGAGATCCAAAGGAGTCGCTAAGACATCCAGGAAAAAAAGTTCTGAGTACCTGTGAGTTTGGCAAAGGATTTTAAATGGTCATAAATTATTTATGATGATTCCATCTACTGTCAAGGAAATCATCTCTTTTGGGGTTTTTTTTGTTTTTTGGAAAAAATACTCAAAAGTTAATTTTTTTTTTACCGGAGTTGAGGCTTTCTCACAACTTTCAGGATTGTGGTTGAGAGAACATTTTTAATTTGAACTTTATTTTTCAACCCTTATAATCCCACACATGGGAAATGTTGTAGTCCTCTGCATTTAACCAGTTCACTCAAAGAAGCAGTGGGGAGCTACCCCTGTCCAAAATACAGGTTGCACCGAGATTTGAACTCAGATTTCTGGATTCAGAGTCCAGAGTGCTAACCATTACACCATGGAACCACCACTTTCAGTCTTGGCGTAGGGATACAATCGTGTATCGCTATTTTATTGACTACATTTGCAAACCAAGCATCCAGGATAGCTCATCTTTTTATTTGGCACTAAGTTTTAGAAAAAAAACAAACGTGGACTTGAGAAAAAAGAAAGTCCATGGTCTTGCTCAGATTTGCTCTTATACACTGAACAAAAATATAAACGCAACACTTTTGTTTTTGCTCCCATTCCCCATGGGATGGACGTAGAGACCTAAAATTCATTCCAGATACACAATATAACCATCCCTCCCAAACAGTGGTCACAAATCAGTCCAAATGTGTGGTAGTGGGCACATCTGCTATATTGAAATAATCCATCCCACCTCACAGGTGTGCCACATCAGGATGCTGATCTGACATCATGGGTAGTGCACAGGTGTACCTCAGACTGCCCACAACAAAAGGCCACCCTGGAATATGCAGTTTTGTCTCACAGCAAAATGCCACAGATGCCACAAGCAATGAGGGAGTGTGCAATTGGCATGCTGACAGCAGGAATGTCAACCAGATCTGTCGCCCGTGCATTGAATGTTCATTTCTCAACCATAAGCCGTCTCCACAGGCGTTTCCGAGAATATGGCAGCACATCCAACCGGCCTCACAACCGCAGACCTCGTGTAACCACACCAGCCCAGGACCTCCACATCCAGCAGGTTCACCTCCAAGATCGTCTGAGACCAGCCACCCAGACAGCTGCTGGAACAATTGGTTTGCACAACCAAACAATTTCTGCACAAACTGTCAGAAACCGTCTCAGGGACGCTCAACTGCATGCCCGTCGTCCTCATCGGGGTCTTGACCTGACTCCAGCTCGTCGCCGTAACAGACTTGTGTGGGCAAATGCTCACATTCGATGGCGTCTGGCACGTTGGAGAGGTGTGCGCTTCACGGATGAATCATGGTTCACATTGTTCAGGGCAGATGGCAGCTGAGAATGTCCCAGTCCTTTCATGGCCAGCATACTCACCGGACATGTCACCCATTGAGCATGTTCGGGATGTGCTTGACCGGCGTATACGACAGCGTGTACCAGTTCCCACGAATATCCAACAACCTCGCACAGCCATTGAAGTGGAGTGGACCAACATTCCACAGGCCACAATTGACAATCTGATGGACTCCATGCGACGATGTGTTGCACTGCATGAGGCAAATGGTGGTCACACCAGATACTGACCGGTTCTGGGTCCCCAGACCCCCAATAGCACAAAAAACTGCACATTCCAGGGTGGCCTTTTGTTGTGGGCAGTCTGAGGTACACCTGTGCACTACTCATGATGTCAGATCAGCATCCTGATGTGGCACACCTGTGAGGTGGGATGGATTATCTCAATATAGCAGATGTGCCCACTACCACACATTTGGACTGATTTGTGACCACTGTTTGGGAGGGATGGTTATATTGTGTATCTGGAATGAATTTTAGGTCTCTACGTCCATCCCATGGGGAATGGGAGCAAAAACAAAAGTGTTGCGTTTATATTTTTGTTCAGTGTAGATCTATTGACTTTCATGCTTCTTATCCCCTCCCTATTTGTTTCCTGTCTTTCTTCTCTCTGCCCAACTGGTCGCAGCAGATGGCCCCGCCCCTCCCTGAAGCTGGTTCTGCCGGAGGTTTCTTCCTGCTAAAAGGGAGTTTTTCCTTCTCACTGTCGCCCAAGTGCTTGCTTATATGATTGTGGCGTTTTTCCTCTGTATGTTTAATTGTAGGTTCTACCTTACAATGTAAAGCACCTTGAGGGGACTGTTGTTGTGATGTATAAATAAGTGGAATTGAATTGAATTTTAAAGATTAAGATCCTCGATTGTCATTAAGAATATGAACTGACTGCACTTTGACTAGCACAACTCCACCTTTACATAATCCCATCTATATATTGAGAACAAATATTCTTTAAAATAGATAATTCTGAAAATAGATAATTCTGGCTAATAAAGTGGGCATTTGGCAGAACTGTCCTTAAGTGTAAGTTTATCAGTTTTTTGTTCAGAGCTGTATAAAAGCTAACTAAAACTAAACTAAACTCCATAGATGTTATTTTTCCCACATGATCAAGACTGAAGCCTGACACTGTGCACAACTTGAAAGTAGACGGGGGAGTGGTAGACTGCTGAGCTGGAGTTCGATACCATCTAAAAAGTGCATGCAAAATGGCAAAGAGAGCTTTTCAGATTTTTGTCAGCAGCACTTCAACTTTATTTTTACGTGGACCTCCTACCTAGCATGAATGCACAGCCACTAGTTTTTCAAATGCAGTGTGGTTCAATCAGCTTTTACAGCCTGTGATCTGTCAATAGCTTTATGGTTGCTTTTTGTTTGTTTGTTTTATCATGGGTGACTTTACCTGGACCTTTTTCTATTAGAAGTACAGTACTTTTAGAGAAAAACAAAGGTTTCTTTTGAGACTGTTGTTTTTTTTTCAACACTATTCATTTCTAACACCAAAATGTAGACCTTTTATTCAGGGGGCACACATACAAAACATGCTTTGATTTATTTAAGTATATGATAGATCCGTTATTTTTCAGTTCGGTTTGTTTGGTGAACAACTTAACTTACCCTCTATGGCCTCAAACTGCTGGTTTTCGCAGAACGAATATGGTTGTAAAATAAGGTCTTATTGCATGCTCAATCCCAGAAATCGCAGAAAGCTTTGTCTGTTCATCTGGCCAAAGTTTTTTCAGTGGGAGAAAAGTTTCACCTATTTCAAACCTTTCTCCCACTGAAAACGTAATGTCCAGATGAACCGCATCAGCTTTCTGAGATTGTAGGAATACGCTTTCTCTGAAGGTTGTCCAGATGCTGCCTTTAGGATGAGAAGCTCCTTAATGAAAAGTGGTCTGGGCATCTGGCCACGATGCCTCCGACATGCCTCTGAGGAAAGGTGTTCTGGACAAGTCTTACTAGAAAAAGACCCCAGGGCAGACCCAGAATATGCAGGAAGGATTATACTCTCAGCTTTTTTGGCAAATACCTGTGTTTCCCACCAAAGACAGCACTATATATTATTTTAATAGACCACTTTGCTCTCACAGTACAGCCTTACTTTCAACTGTCAGGCCACTGTTTTGTGGAACCAGCTGCCAGTTTGGGTCATGTGACAGACATCTACTTTTAAGACTGGGCTTAACCTCTTAACAACCACCATGCCACTGGCAACCCATCTGTTAGAGTTTTTCCCCTAACGTCCACCCCTTTCCTTTTCCCAGGTTGGAATACCCGTGTTTATAAGCTTTCAATTGAAAAACTGTCAAAAATAGCCAAATGTATGAGACTTTCTTTGAAATGTAGCATCTTCTGTTTAGCATGTGGCCATACAAAAACACAGCTCGAGCCCTACACCCTTGCTGCACTGAAAAAAAGGCCATGTTGGATTTACTTGATTCAATAGTGGACATTGGTTGCACACAAATGTTTTGCTTTGGCAGAAACTTAAACAACTGAGTTAAATCAACACAACTTTTTCATATCCAGTAAACCTGTGCATTTTGTGTTCATAAAACGCGATTGAAACATGTTCAGATGAAGTAAGTTGAGCTCTTGGAATATTTTAATCCTTCACAATTTTGTCATTTTATGTCAACACTATTCAATAACTTTTACCCCAATACTACTTGGTCACTTAAATACTACATGCTGTCTTCATATTACATAATGTTCAACAAAGTCTAAATCCTGGTTACCATAAAAATTGAACAGGTCTTCAACAACTACCATCCTTCTATCTTTATCCTGGTTGCAGGAGGGCTGGGAAATAACCCTGAAGTGATAGGTTACAAGGCAGGGTACACCCTGGACAGCTGACCAGTCTATCACATAGAAATAAACAACCATTTACGCTTACATTCACAGGTAATTTAGAATCACCAGTTAACCCTAACTCTAAGAACTGCATGCATCAAACCAGAATACCCAGAGAGAAACCTGCAAACTAGCCAGAATGTGGATTTGAACACAGGACCTTCTTACTGTGAAGCAACAGCACTAACCACCATGCCAACAATCTAGGAAATGTAGGAAAGCTATGATTTCCTGTATTTGATGCAGAATTGCTTTGTTTTTGTAATAATACACAATAAATAGCAATAGCAATAGCATGCACGTGGTGCGTGTGTAGTTGTCTGCCTCTTATAACTCCAGTGATTTTCCTGCAGTTTGAAATCTTGTGCGATCTTGTGAATTTCATGAGTTCAGCAACTAACCACTCTTACTAGATTGTATCATGTCGTCTCAACAAGAACAAATTAAGTTGTTGAATTTCGCACAGATTCTTCATGATTTAATTACGTTCAAGATAGAAACATGAAATTATTGTGTTCAAATTACAAGTTAGACTTTTTTAATGTAACAACCACCCAATTTACTTTTTTTGGTATACTAAAAAAAGTAGAGGTGGCTGCTCGACTTGACTGAGATGGATGCCTTCCTGAAACCACGATCTAAAGAGCGCGAGTCTGAAACCCGTGCAGTGTCGCAAGATTTAACATTGATATATTATTGACTCACTTCACTTGAACATGATATGAACAATTTAATCTAGCCTCTCTGCATATCATGTAGTTTCTACACTATGTAGTTACACTTAACTTTAAAGCATGAGGCGATTGTGTTAAATACACGCAAGATGCTTACGTAAATCCAAGAGCTGGCCAATCTCTTTTTTTCAGTATGGTGATCTGGTAAATGGAGAAGGGCTGGTGCTTTTGGATAAGGTTTAGAGTTAGGACTAGATCAGGTGACCCAAAACCATCCCTTATTTGTGTTGCTATATCAGCTGCCTGGATTATACGGACTGGACTTATATAGCACTTATCTACTTATCTAGTCCTGCAGCACTCAAAGCACTTTATACAACATGCCTCATTCACCCATTCATACAAGCACTTTTTTCTATGCGTTTCTGTCTTTGTAATCCTGCCCTTGTACGTCACAGCAGACGGCTGCTCCTCTCTGATTCTGTGGGAGGTCTTTTCCTGTTTAAAGTGAGTTCTTCCTTCCCACAGCCACCACGTTTTCTCATAGATGACTGGGGCTTGTAGGACCTTAGCTTACAATTAAAAGGTCTTTGAGACAACTGCTGTGGTGAATTGGTGCTAAATAAATGTATTATATTGTAATGTAATGAACTGAAATCACTTAGACAATAGTAGGCAACCCCTGCAGCCTGGACCTGGATAAGTGGATAAGTTGTCGAAGATGGATGGGTAAACAGTTTAACTTAGTTCTAGTAAAACTGTGGTGAGAGGCCATACACATGAGCACAGCAAAGGCCAGCTGACTTTAAGCACAGGCTGCAGATGTATGCGTGTATCTTGTATCTTGAAACACTGCTAATACACATTTACATAAATATTATATTCCTGTCTTCTTTCTCCTTTTTGTAGCTTTTCTAACTGCAACCCTTTCTCTATCAACCATCTCTCCATCCCCCCGTTCCTTTACTCTCTCTCCTCTCCACCCTCACCTAGCTCTTCACTCGTTCCTCTCTGTTATTTTCCTCACCATTCTCCTATTGATTTATCTCCATCGCTCCTACATTACTTTTCTCTCCTCCTTCTGCCTCTTTTCAGCTCGTTCCTCCATCGTCCATCTCTTCATCCCCGCCCCTGTCCACGGGCTGTTTGTTCACCCATGTTACCTCTCCACACCCATCTCTTTCCAATTTTCCTACATTCCCCCCCCCCCACACTGATGAGCTGAGATGCAGCTCTACTCATCAGATTGCCTGTCTCTCCTCCTTGCTTTCTTTAACACTTGTAGAAATGACCTGACACATCCAATCCCAGGTTATTACACAGATGTGCCAAATCTCTCTCTCTCAAACACACACACACACACACTTAGTGAAAGAAAAAGCACATTCCCTGCGGCCGCTACACAGACACAAACTCACCCTATTACAGCAGTCCAAATGAAAATGAATTATGCATTCTGTCCTGCCACTTGTAACAAGTATATGATGCATCCCCCATTTCCACACAATTGGGCACACAAAAACACGTGCAAAATGGGAACGGACATGCTCATGTAAACACGCAAACACAAAACGTAGTGAAAACAAAAGCATGAATGCGTTATTGATGGAAATATCAGACAAGCGCAAGCTCGTTCTTCACCAACACGTTGCTTCGCACTGGGCTAATGAAACTCTTCACAGCCCTAATGCTGTGATTTCTACTTAAATGGACGCGCACATCACACAAGACCATCATTGTTTTCAGCCCTCGTGTTTACCGCAGTTTTGAATGATACGCCAACCACAACCAACCCCTCCTCCTGCCTTCCAAGTCCATACCAAGGTCGTCGGCCTCCCTCCCGGCTTTAGCATTCCCCTCGTATCCCCCATAATCCTCACTGTTTAAGCCTGAGGTACAAATACATTCTATTCAACCTGCACCAAGGGGGCTGATAATACCCAGCACAGTGTGTTTGTGTATACGTGTGCATGCTTAAGTGAGAAATGTGTGCCCATATACACCTCTGTGTGTGTATGCACACGGGTGTCTGTACAGGGCTTTGTGTTAAACACCCATAGGTGCTTAGTATTCTCTGCGCCACGCGTCCTTGCATCCCCACTCTTATTTTTTCCGTCTCTGTTCTCCTCTCTCAGATGAGACTCCCAATGGCTGATGGAGAGTGGAAAGAAAGAGGGTTGGGGGGGAAAGGGGGAAGATGGAGGTGGAGGTATGAGCAACAAAATGCAGGTGGATAAAGTTTACACAGCGTGACTGTGGATTCTAAACATACCTTGCTTTCTTTATAACAGACAGTTAAAGCATTGCTAATGCTGAACAGGACATTATCCGCTGAGTGTCGATACACAGTAAACGTGTTAAACAGAGAGATGGAGTGCAAGGTACACCCACCTGCACTCAGTTTATCCACCTTTAATAAGACACAGCTGAATATAACCCCCTTTAATGCTCAGGTCTACCTAATATCACAGTAAATTGAGACAAGTTATATAATCCATACTTGTGTCACACATACACACGCCTTTAGCCTGCGGCGTGCTTAGTAATCACAGGTGATTAGCTATATCCCAACAGAGAGAAAATGGAAGCTTGTAGCACGAACAGCAGTTTACTCCAAACAAAATCTAATTTGGCGTCTTCTCAGGCTGCTGCCGAAATGTGTCCAAGCCAGATGGTGAGGCTTGCGTGTCGTGGTGGGATCAGACATGCCTTACAACGTCCTCAAAGCAAAAAGTACAGACAGGAGTTTTAGGAAAACTAGTAAAACAAAATGTTCAGACCAAATTCCTTCATGTAACTTTGTAGACAGCTGTACTTGAAACTATTGCAGCAATTGGTCAAGAAGATTGTGCAACAGATGTGATAACCAGAAGTGGTAGAGACTGAAATAATTAGTGGAGGGAAAAACGGCTAGAGGTCTGGACTCAGTGGAACTCGTTGGGAAACAGTTTGCAATGCATATGTTTCCTGACGAAACATATGCATTGCATTCCTGTGCAGTTCCTTTATAAAGGAATGCTGCAGAAGTTCTGATCACAGGCCAAAAACAAAAAAGCCTTTTGTCTTTTGGAAGTCAAAGCAGTGATCTGTCAACTTGATTTTCACTTTTGAGAACTACACAAAGTTGTAGGGAGGCAAAGTTGACCATTTCCATAATCTAGAGGAGGTATTAGTAGCAGTAAAACTATTAGAAAGAAAATGCTCATTGGGTTTTTCCACAGTAGGGACGCTGGTTGCCCCAAGCTATGTTGTGAATAGCTGCTAGCACTTGAGCCACACTGACACATTTTAAGTGTTTTTCCACTACAATGCAAGATATGGTTGATTAAGTAACAGAGGTGTGCTGTATCTGTTTGTGCTATTGCATTACACAGGTCTAATTTGATTATTCTAATATAGATTTCACCTGGGTGAATAAGCATACACTAAATTCATTACATTTCCTTTAAGGTTCTCATAATAATAACATCCCAAAGAAAGACGTGGCAAGTAAATATCTAAAGCAATGGTTAGCAATGAATCTCTACAGTTGGGCTGATTAAACTGACTCACCATTGTTACTGATTTTACGGATCATTTGCTCATACCAGGTACTTTTTAGCTAACAAAGACATTTACAATCATAATCTGACAACATGTGATAAACATAACGCGCAGTGTGCTTACTTTTAGATTTCTTTTTTTTTAAATTGAACAGCTTGTGGTAACTACAGGTCAGCTATACTCTCAGAAACAGATACTGCAAATGTTCTATCCCTGTAACTAAAATATAAACAAGTTGATCAGCAAAGGCTAATTTTGGATCTCAGGATAACTGCATATCTTTTTCAAGGGTCAAAAATATATATATTTGCATTGTCTGGTCTAAATTTTAAGGAACAATATCAGGAGACAATTTGTTTACTAGCTATATAGATATTATTTAAAATATTCTTCTTATTATTAGTCAATTTTTAGGTTTTATCTTTATTTTCCTTGTTTCTGGTGAGTTGCTCTGGTTTCCTCCCACATGAATGGTGACTTTAGGTGCGGGGACAGATACAACTTTGAGCTGTCAATAACAAAGAAGTACTTTAAAAGTACTTTACAGAAGTTATTCCAAAGCAGGCATAATACTAAACCAATACAGAATCAATGCTTGACATCATAACCATCTAACACTGTATTCAATAACTAGCTTAAAAAATGAACATCCTATTAGTTTACTATGAATCTTTTACAAAAATAAATCATAATTTGAATCACAACATGCTTTTGTGTTTATTTGCTGGTATGCCAGTGTAAACATAATGTAAATTACGTTGGCTTTGCATCAGCTCTAACTTAGCACAGCTCTGATACAGTAGATTAAAGCTGATGTCTGCTAGTACCAAAAGAAGCAAAACTTGAGGCCACAAGTGTCCTTTCCACTTTACGCTGGCCAGTTGAGGTTGTTGGATTCAACACTTATCACAAGCGCTGCACAGGTACATTGGCATAGTTATAGGTTATATTATAGCATTAGCTGATAACTTACACTATGTTCTCTTGTCCAAATATGGATGAGCTAATGCTAGAAAGCTTGCTAACTAAACTTGCTAGCAAATCCAGATATAACTTCTGACTCCAAACAAAACCAACATGGTACCAGTCAAATTGCCAAAACCAATGAGTGGCATCACTATGGCTATGTAAAATATATATGTATGCATTATATGCAAAAATTCTGTTTAATCTCATTGCTGACATAGTGAAAGGAAGCTGGTAGTTTTGACAGACAGAATGACAGGATTGGAACGATATTTAGCAGCATTCAAACACTTGAGCCCTGTGCAAAGATATCACCCAGCACAGAAGATATTGTGACATCAAATTGGCTTAGAGAAGTAATCTTCCTCACTGGGCTGTCAGTCAGTCTTCATTATGAAGCTCAAACAGTGCACATATTCAATTTGACAGTTTTTGTGTGAAATTTTGAGTGTGCCAAATTACATTTCATTAGACGCACAAATTACAGGCATGAGGGAAAAAAGCCCTGTGCCCAGGTTTCTGCAATCATGGAGGATACTTGACCTTAAGAACTGTTTAAGTGGATAGAAATATGAATAAAACATGAGAAATGGCCATCAGATACAAAGAATCAAAAATAATTATATGGTTGCATAGGTGTTTTGCAATTACATCGCTTGCTGAGAAGAAATGAAGTACTGCTAATGCCAAGTGACAGCCGCAATTTCCAAGTGGGAAAACATTCCTATGGTATAATTTTTGCAGACTTAATTTTGAGGGGATTGGAAGAGAGGGCAAAAAGTAATAAAAGAAAATAAAGGCAGTTTCAATAATAGGTGGGAACATCTAGTTACATTTTAAGTCTATGTGCAAATTTAGAATTTAGAAAAAGAGATTTTAGATCTAATTAATCTGTAACTGACAGACGAAAAAGACTCTGGAGATCAGCTAAAACTCGAAAGTCTGTTCTTAAGACACAAATATCTGTGCATTATAACTGCAGTATGCATAAAATACAGTTATAGTTTGTTATAACAAGGTCAACACCAGAGCGGACTTTACACCTTTACTTCACCACACTGCACGAACCGTAAACTGCATCTTGGACTGCTGGATGTAAATCATGTCTTGCAGAGACACTCAATACAAACATAATTCCAAGGCAGACTGCTCACACAGAAAGAATTCTTGTACAAGAACCACAAATATCGGTGGCATTTGTTCATGATAGTTTAAAGAACTCATGTTTTATATTTTGCTTTGTCAGAGCCGGCCGTCGATTACAGTCTGCTCTTTTTGTCTTACAAGTTGGAAATCGTTAAAAGAGTTAAAAGCATTTGAAATGATTGTTTATTTTCAATAACTTTGCTTTGCAAGACCAACAAGTTATTATTTGCTTTCTTTGTTAACATTCACCTGGTACCTTTGAACTGGTGTGAAGCTGTAAATCAAATCCTGGTATTGACTATATACACTATACTGCCAAAAGTATTCACACATATATGAACTTGAGTCACATCCCATTCTTAATTCATAGGGTTTAATATGATCTCAGCCCTTTGGAGCTATAACAGCTTCAACTCTGAGGAGACTCCACAAGGTTTGGAAGTGTGTTTATTGGAATTTTCATTCTTCCAGAAGAGTATCTGTGAGGTCAGACAGTGATGATGGATGAGAAGGCGTAGGTTGTAGTCTTTGCTGTAATTCATCCCAAGGCTGCTTTGTCAAGTTGATGTCAGGACTCTGTGCAGGCCAGTCAAGTTCTTCCACACCAAACTCGCTCGTCCATGTTTTTAGTATGCTGGAGCATTAAGAGTTCTTTTCATTTGAACTAAGACCAACTTCTGAAAAACAACCACACACCATAATCCCTACATCCACCAAACTTTAAACTTGGCACAGTGCATTCAGACAAGTACCGTTCTCCTGGCAACTGCCAAACCCAGACTTGTCTGTCAGATTGCCAGACAGAGAAGCCTGATCTGTCACTTCACAGTGGGTGTGTGTGAAATTTTACGCCACTTTGTGGCAGAGTTGCTGCCACGCCCATTCACTTCAACTTTGTAATAATGCCACTAACAGTAGAAGCTTTGTGGAATATTTAGTAGTGAGGAAATGTAACAACAGTTGCATGGGTGGCATCCTATCGCAGTACCACGCTGGAATTCACTGAGCTCCTGAGAGCGGCCAGTTCTTTCACACATGTTTGTAGAAGTAGTCTGCATGACTAGCTGCTTGATTTTATAGATCTGTGGGATGTGATTAGAACACCAGAATTCAATGACTTTGATGGATGAGTGAATACTTTTGGCAATATAGTGTATCCAGCCAATTCCAGGCTGACTGTCGTATTATTTATGGTGGCAAAACTAAAAGAAACATTCTCATGGTGTGAGTACATATGCAGAGTAAAGCTTCACACAGGCCTAGAGACAAGTCAGAATCCATGTTGCAAACAAATGTATATTCACCAAACAGTTGCAAGTGATTGCTGGCAGTCGCTGGGGAATCTATAAACCCCCATTCACACAACATAAGCTATAAACGCACATTTTTTTCAGATAGGTCACTGACTGGGCTCTAGGCCTTGGTCACTGAGGCATAAGTAATTTTAATCTGCTGTGTCATGGTGTCAAAATTAGAATATGATGACAATAAACAAGCTACTTATGAGTCCATATCTATGCAGAGAAATGTTCATACAGTATGTGGTTGAGTTCATCTTGTGCACGTAATCAAAGAAATTTGCTCCTGTTTTAATGTTTACAACATAAAACACATTTGCATTAATTGTGTTACAGTGTTGTGGAAGCCAAATTAATTATTAATGACCCAAGCTACAGATGTGGAAGCACCTTTATACTAATATGCAGTCCTAACAACTGGCTATAAGAACTCTGAAGTCACTCCCCTGTGGATTAGGATAATAAAATCTCCAATCTCTCAACATACAAAGGACAGCTCTCCACACAGCAAGTAAGCTTTGACTAAATTAAAGTTAATGGAAGTTATTTGCCATTGCCTGGTCCCACATATCACCATTTACTAATCCTACTGTAAATGCAAAAATTACATTTACAATATCTGCAGCACATAGCAGACTTTATTTGGGGAACTGAGGGAGCTAATTTCTTGGAGTACAAAAGAGGAGAATGTAATTAATGTCTACTTTGTTAAGATCTGTGCAAAATATGTAACTCGACCTCTTTTAATTGTATTGTCAAATGAAAGCAATTTTGACAGTCCATCCCTACCATCTGGACCTGTTTTAGGTTGCCTGTGGCTCAGGAGTTAGAGCAGGTCATCCACTAATCTGAAAGTTGGTGGTTTAAACTTGGCTGTCCTTGAGTAGAAAAGCGCTATATAATAAAAACTACATTCACCATTTATTTGGGGGCCATCTGCATTGACTGTATGTAAAAGATGGATTTAGGCACTGGCACCTCAACTTTGGCTCTGTTGTTCTTTTGGAGGCAGAAGTAACTGCATTTAGATGAAAGGAGGCTGAGATATCAGCAGAGGTTAGATAGAGGGCATTTCAGAGCTGATTTCATTTTTCAACGCTCCATGTGGTCACTGGCCATCTGCAGTGGTTGTTAGCTAAAGGTTTCCCTGTGGAAGATGCAAACTGGCGAGGGTAATTGATGTCTTATGCTGTCATTCGTCCCCACCACCTGACAATGCAACATTAAAACATTTTTAAAGGATTTCATGTGGTATAAAACTCGCCTGTCTATGAGTGCATACAAACTAATGTTCAATATAGTAAACCGACAGTTCAATGATAACTTGTTGTGCACTTATCAGTTATGTTCTGCAAAAATATGGGGACCGCAGGTCTAGCAGCACCTCTGAGGTAAGGTGGCCAAAGTCAGTAGGAGCATTAAAGGCATTTGCTTATATCTGTTGCAGTAATGGCTTAGGATGAACCGCATAACTGCAGTATTTACCACTATATCAGATCTGAATGTCAGTGTGGTGTGCGTGTCATCATGGTTACAGCCTCTATGGAGCATGTTATGAGCCACGTAAGTGGTTGGACGGAGCTGCGCTCGCAGCTGATTGATGCTGGGCGGACCGGCTCTAATGCTGTCTGGCTTGCAGCATACAGAATGTGACACTGGTTTGGTTTGGAGAATATTGATCTCGAATGGTTCTTGCCGAGCGTAGATATGGGGGCCTGTATTGATGTTCACTATGGCTCTCATTTCAGGCTCATCTCACCCTGCCTCTGTGTTTGTGTGAGGGCGTGTGCGTATGTATGTGTGTGTGTGTGTGTGTGGGGCAGCAGCAGTGCCGGAGGCTACTCAAGTGTGAAATCGCGTGACGTTTTCTCCATTGCGCTTCATTTAGCCACACATCGCCCATCTCTCATTCCTGACAAGTTTCTTAACTGCTCCAAAATGTGAGCGCCTCAGGGCGGGGAGGCCGTGTAGCCCCGTCAGTGTACAATGAAGTGTGTGTGTGTGTGTGAGAGAGAAAGTGGGTGTGTGTTTGTGGGGGCTGAAGCGAGAGTCTAATAAAGCTAGCAGCTGCCATGGAAACCAGGGCAGAGGCTAACTCATCCTCTGTGTCTAGGGACCCATCAGGGCCTCGGCCATGGTGCAAACACATGCATGCACACAGCGATACACATATAGACACAGACACACAATCAGGTACCAAAAGCATGGTAAATGACTCTTACTGGGAGGTCTCTCATACACGCTCTCATATAAACAGCAGACGAAGAGCCGTGAAATAAGCTATGGCACCGCAAGAAATGGGAAAGCAAGCTGCCTGTTCAAGAGCCCCTGTGACTCTACTTCGTCTGTCTCACACAGACACACACACACACACACACACACACACACACACACACACACACACACACACACACACACACACACACACACACTGGTACAGAATGACATGAGAGTCAGGATGGCTTAAGATGCTCAATATCCAGCTGTAATCCTCTCCCCTTTCTTATCAAAAGTGTGTGTGTGTGTGTGTGTGTGTGTGTGTGTGTGTGTGTGTGTGTGTGTGTGTGTGTGTGTGTGTGTGTGTGTGTGTGTGTGTGTGTGTGAAATAGGTAGATACGAATGACAGAAAACTCAGGTTTTGACGACATGACAGCAGCATTCTCCATGTGGCAGGTTTATTGCATTTTTAATCTCTACTTACATAAACCCTCAAACCCTCAACATCCGACACACGGACACGCGCACGCACACACACACACGCACACACACACATATATATACAGACATTAGGCACACACTTCATCATCTCTCCCTTCACTGTCGCTCACACAATGAAAAGGGCAGCGGAAGCCAATCAAAATGATCTCTAATAAGAATATTACCCATCATGCTATTTGTGTGTGTGTGTGTGTGTGTGTGTGTGTGTGTGTGGGTGGATGGCTTGCCAGGCTTCATCTGACATTTATAAAATGAATTGCAGTTCACATGCTGAGGAAATGGCGCACATCTACGCGTTATGCGATGCAGGTTCTCCCCCGGGCTCGTGCTTGACAAATCTCATATCCTCGCCGTGGACTGAAATCCCAGCACAGAATTAGGCAATTGCAATTGAAAGTGTGATTGAAAGGTGGATGTTGGTGTAGGCGACTCCGAGTGCCACTCTGGGTGTCACTGAGGTGTCACGAGATAAGGAAAGATGACAGCAGTTAAGGCAGGCGACTGACTTGTTTCCTTAGCTGGGCTGCAGATTCTGTTAGGTCAGACGAGTTCAGGCTCAAACGACCCTGGTGGGGAATATCAGCTCGACGTGTCAGGAGAGACGCAGAGAAGATAACTGTAAGACAAATAGTGAGCAGAGAAGATGATTATAAAGAAGAAAAAAAGCTAGCCGTGCTTCTTGTGTCATGTTTCAGTAAACAGGCGATAAACTTATTAAAAGTGCTTTTCAAAGTTTTCTCTGGTCCCCTCCCCAATCAGACCAGGAGTGACATGTTTAGCCGCATGTTCTCCTTAAATTGCTGGCTGTCTGAGTGGTGTCCCAGAAACGATGTGGGCTTCATAGATAATTGGCAAACCTTCTGGAGGAAACCTGGTCTTGTTAGGAGAGACGGCATCCATCCCACTTTGGATGGAGCAGCTCTCATTTCTAGAAATATGGACAAATTTATTAAACCCCCCAAAATATGACTATCCAGAGTTGGGACCAGGAAGCAGAGTTGCAGTCTTACACGCTTCTCTGCAGCTTCTCTCCTCCTGCTACCCCCCCAAAAACCCATCTCCATAGAGACTGTGTCAGCTTCCAAAAAGACAAAAAACAAACTAAAAACCAGCAACAAACAACTTAAACATAAACAATTACAAAGAAAGAACAATACAGTATCCACATCTGAACCAAAGAGTAAAACAGTGAAATGTGGATTATTAAACATTAGGTCTCTCTCCTCCAAGTCTCTGTTAGTACATGACTTAATAATTGATCAACAAATTGATTTACTCTGCCTTACAGAAACCTGGTTGCAGCAGGATGATTATGTTAGTTTAAATGAATCAACACCCCCGAGTCATTCTAACTACCAGAAATCTCGAAGCACAGGCCGAGGGGGCGGTGTGGCAGCAATTTTTCACACCAGCATGTCAATCAACCAAAGACCCAGACAGACTTTTAATTCATTTGAAAGCCTGATGCTTAACATTGTCCACCCCAGCTGTGAAACTCAGAAACCAGTCTTACTTGTTATCATCTATCGTCCACCTGGGCCTTACACAGAGTTTCTGTCTGATTTCTCAGACTTTATATCTAATTTAGTTCTGAGCTCAGATAAAATAATTATTGTGGGTGATTTTAACATCCATGTAGATGCTAAAAATGACAGCCTCAACATGGCATTTAATCTGTTATTAGACTCAATTGGTTTCTCTCAAAATGTAAAAGAACCCACCCACCACTTTAATCACACTCTAGATCTTGTTTTAACATATGGCATCGAACCTGAACATTTAACAGTGTTTCCTGAAAACCCTCTCCTGTCTGATCATTTCCTGATAACATTTACAATAATTGATTACACAGCGGTGGAGAGTAGACTTTATCAAAGTAGATGTCTTTCTGAAAGCACTGTAACTAAGTTTAAGAATATAATCCACCCACTGTTATCATCTCCAATGCCCTGTACCAACACAGAGCAAAGCAGCTATCTGAACGCTACCCCAACAGAGGTCGATTATCTTGTTAATAATTTCACCTCCTCACTACGTACGACTCTGGATACTGTAGCTCCTGTGAAAACTAAGGCCTCAAATCAGAAGTACCTGACTCCGTGGTATAATTCTCAAACACGTACCCTAAAGCAGATGACTCGTAATCTGGAGAGGAAATGGCGTGTCACAAATCTAGAGGATCATCATTTAGCCTGGAGAAATTGTTTGCTGCTTTATAAGAAAGCCCTCCGCAAAGCCAGAACATCTTACTATTCATCAGAGGTGGGACCAAGTCATTGTTTTGCAAGTCTCAAGTAAGTCTCAAGTCTTTATCCTCAAGTCTCAAGTCAAGTCTCAAGTAATGTCAGGCAAGTCAGAGTCGAGTCTCAAGTCACTGGTGTAAAAGTCCGAGTCAAGTCACAAGTCTGAAACTTTGAATTTCAAGTCCTTTCGAGTCTTTAAAAAAAACAAACGAAAAAATAATGTTGCAGTTATGCTAAATGTAAATATTAGACCATGTAATTTTAAAATCTGTGTTTTTCTCAACACATACAAAATAGTGAACTTAGAAAATATACACAAATTGTGAAATTGCACCTCTTTAAAATGCAGCTCAATTAAACTTAGCTCCAAGAATAATTTTCACGGACAGTTCTGAGATAAGCTGCATGTTATTCTTGGATGCGGTTGTAGGACCAGCTTTAAAATCGCATGACAAAAATATCATACACATTAAAAAAAACTGTATCACCAACGTAGCCTGGAAAACATTTGCTAGTTAGATGAAGTCAGCTATCTCATCTTAGCATATTTATATGCATATTTATAATTATACGGTTCTTGGAGTGAGTGCATACACTCATGAAGTTTAGTAACTTCCGGTCACTGCAACAAGCCCAGGTACAGTTTACCGACGGATGGGTACAGGACCTTGAAATGCACCGTGTAGAACGAAAGACCATCGTACGTATCATAAGTTTACCAGTCTCACAAATTGTCGTCATAAATACACATTCGTTAACCGTTTATTAATAGGACCTTTGAGCTCAACGGTAATTAATTAGTAGTGGAAATAATTTCTGGTAGCATCACAGAAATGTAGCAGTGACAATAATATTGTATGCTGTAATCGTACTGGACAATTAGTGATACAAAAAACCTGTTTTATCCTGTGAATAAAAGTATATGTTTTTGTCAGTGTACCATAATAACAGAAGCGAAACGCAATATTGTGTCAGGACAATTCACTATTTATGCACAATAAATAAAGGAGCATAGCGCGACAATTTCTGTTCAGTGCCAGACTTGCTTGTAACCTATATCACCAATTATGTTAAGAAAAATGACGCATTAACTACAACAGCAGACTGACCTTTGTGTAAATGCTTGGAGCAGACTAACCTGTGAGCTGGAGTGTTCTAGGACGTTATATTTGGTCTTAGAATGGCTGCAATCCAGTCGCCTCTTTGTTACTTCGGAAACATGGCTCGAACAATTTCTCTTCAACGACGTAATCCGATAACAACCGATCTCTTTACCCGTCGGCTTCCCGTGGCTGTCATGCGACCGGCTATTGCAGTTAATAATACAACAGCTTCTTGACATTTTTGTGTTTCTTTTTATCGCTGTGTGACTGATTTTAATTGAAAGCCTGCGTGCGCTAGTACCGCTTGCCACGAGTTCCCAGAATCCTTTGCGGTTCTACCCGTGAATGACGTCACATTTTCAATCTCCATATAATATGCATGTTAAATTTTATATTTGGGGTAAAATATCAAGTCTTTTCAAGTAAACCGGTTCAAGTCCAATTCAAGTCCCAAGTCATTGGTGTAAAAGTCCAAGTCAAGTCACAAGTCTTAGAACATTTTTTCAAGTCAAGTCTAAAGTCATAAAATTAATGACTCGAGTCTGACTCGAGTCCAAGTCATGTGACTCGAGTCCACACCTCTGCTATTCATCACTGATTGAAGAAAATAAGAACAACCCCAGGTTTCTCTTCAGCACTGTAGCCAGGCTGACAAAAAGTCAGAGCTCTTTTGAGCCAACCATCCCTTTAACGTTAACTAGTAATGACTTCATGAACTTCTTCACAAATAAAATTTTTATCATTAGAGAAAAAATTACCAATAATCATCCCACAGATGTAATATTATCTACAGTTACTCTTAGTACCATTGATATTAAGTTAGACTCTTTTTCTCCAACTGATCTTTCTGAGTTAACTTCAATAATTACTTCCTCCAAACCATCAACGTGTCTTTTAGACCCCATTCCTACAAAACTGCTCAAAGAAGTCCTGCCATTAATTAATTCTTCGATCTTAAATATGATCAACCTATCTCTAATAATCGGCTATGTACCACAGGCCTTCAAGCTGGCTGTAGTTAAACCTTTACTCAAAAAGCCATCTCTAGACCCAGCAGTCTTAGCTAATTATAGGCCAATCTCCAACCTTCCTTTCATATCAAAAATCCTTGAAAGAGTAGTTGTCAAACAGCTAACAGATCATCTGCAGAGGAATGGTTTATTTGAAGAGTTTCAGTCAGGTTTCAGAGCTCATCACAGCACAGAAACAGCTTTAGTGAAGGTTACAAATGATCTTCTTATGGCCTCTGACAGTGGACTCATCTCTGTGCTTGTCCTGCTAGACCTCAGTGCAGCGTTCGATACTGTTGATCATAATATCCTATTAGAGCGATTAGAACATGCTGTAGGTATTACAGGTACTGTGCTGCAGTGGTTTGTATCATATCTATCTAATAGACTCCAGTTTGTGCATGTAAATGGAGAGTCCTCTTCACACACTGAGGTTAATTATGGAGTTCCACAGGGTTCAGTGCTAGGACCAATTCTGTTTACATTATACATGCTTCCCTTAGGCAGTATCATTAGAAGACATAGCATACATTTTCACTGCTATGCAGATGACACCCAGCTCTATCTGTCCATGAAGCCAGATAACACACACCAATTAGTTAAACTGCAGGAACGTCTTAAAGACATAAAGACCTGGATGGCCGCTAACTTTCTGCTTCTTAATTCAGATCAAACTGAGGTTATTGTACTCGGCCCTGAAAATCTTAGAAATATGGTATCTAATCAGATTCTTACTCTGGATGGCATTACCTTGGCCTCCAGTAACGCGGTGAGGAACCTTGGAGTCATTTTTGACCAGGACATGTCCTTCAACGCACATATTAAACAAATATGTAAGACTGCTTTCTTCCATTTGCGCAACATCTCTAAAATTAGAAATATCCTGTCTCAGAGTGACGCTGAAAAACTAGTTCATGCATTTATTACTTCCAGGCTGGACGACTGTAATTCATTATTATCAGGATGTCCAAAAAACTCACTGAAAAGCCTTCAGCTAATCCAAAATGCTGCAGCAAGAGTCCTGACAGGGACTAGAAAGAGAGAGCAGATTTCTCCTGTTTTGGCTTCCCTTCATTGGCTTCCTGTTAAATCCAGAATTGAATTCAAAATCCTGCTCCTCACATACAAGGTCTTAAATAATCAGGCCCCATCTTATCTTAATGACCTTGTAGTACCATATCACCCTATTAGAGCGCTCCGCTCTCGCTCTGCAGGCCTACTTGTTGTTCCTAGAGTATTTAAAAGTAGAATGGGAGGGAGAGCCTTCAGTTTTCAGGCCCCTCTTCTGTGGAACCAGCTTCCAGTTTGGATTCGGGAGACAGACACTATCTCTACTTTTAAGATTAGGCTTAAAACTTTCCTTTTTGCTAAAGCATATAGTTAGGGCTGGACCAGGTGACCCTGAATCCTCCCTTTGTTATGCTGCAATAGATGTAGGCTGCCGGGGGATTCCCATGATGCATTGAGTTTTTCCTTTCCAGTCACCTTTCTCACTCACTATGTATTAATAGACCTCTCTGCATTGAATCATATCTGTTATTAACCTCTGTCTCTCTTCCACAGCATGTCTTTATCCTGTCTTCCTTCTCTCACCCCAACCGGTCGCAGCAGATGGCCCCGCCCCTCCCTGAGCCTGGTTCTGCCGGAGGTTTCTTCCTGTTAAAAGGGAGTTTTTCCTTCCCACTGTCGCCAAAGTGCTTGCTCATAGGGGGTCATATGATTGTTGGGTTTTTCTCTGTATCTATGAAGCGCCTTGAGGCGACTTTTGTTGTGATTTGGCGCTATATAAATAAAATTGAATTGAAAATTGAATTGAAAAGGCCTTCCACTATGATCTGCCAAAAAACTAAAAGCTTCAGAAATGAAAAACTGAGGCATATTTGTGAAGCTCCTACTAACTGCTATAATCTCAGGGGGGGTTGATAAAGCCTACGTAATAAATGACTAACTGAAAATGGCATCCCATAGACTTGAACCCAGCGCGAGAACAAAGTAAGCCACCCACCACGCCTTATTAAGAAAAGAAGAAAGAGAAGCTTCCAGGGCAGCATTTCACAGAGAGTGAGTCCAAGTTTAAAAACACTGGGCACATATTGTTCTTTGATCACAGAATGTGATGCAGTGTTGATCAGCCTCCGTGGAGACAAATATGAGATGATTTTCTACAGCAACGCTTTAGGATATTAAATGAGGCAGGTATTCATACCACACTTTTCTCCCATCCCAACAGTGAGAGCATCAGTGGACGATTCCTATAACAGACAGAGGGTGAAAATAATTACATAATATAATGGCGTAAAACCAGATTCATGCTCCAAAGAGGATGAACTCGATGTCTGTCTCTACTGTCACCCATGCCTCTCTTCACACAGTGCAGGGTTTTAGCTTCACTCTTTAGAGCTGCTAAATTATGGTCTGTATTCTGTTCAGTGGGAACAGAGCACAGTGCACTGCTCCAACAATGGTAGTAGTAATTAGCATTTTCATGTAAAATGGTTGAAGGCATACTGGGAATACTTTTATAATGATTAAATGTTAACACTTTCACACTCTAACACCTGTAACAATAAATGTTAGAAGAGAATGTGCCATTCAGAAGGTTAGCTTGTTGGACACGATTCTATTATGTTTAAAGGCAGTTATTGTAGCTCTCACGCTGAAAAGAAAGATGGATGTATTTTATTCTATTAAAACTTTTCTGATTATTCCTTTAAAAATTGAGAGTTACAGATTTGCACTGGTTACTTTGTTTCTATATATTTCTGCTAATGTACATTTCTGTATAAGTAATTGCATTCAGTTTTATTTGCAGCAAGAGCTGCAAATAAAACTGTACTACTTACTTTACTTCTTATAATTATAGTAAATTATTGTATGGTTTCTACCTTATTGTAAATAATTATTGTAAATATTGAAAAACAAAAGCTGTATTACAGACCTTAGATAGACATGCCTCAGAACAGTTACCTGACTCTACTATGGACTGCATCTAAAAGACTTACAAAGACTCCATATTTTGCTTTAAGTAACTAAGAGCAATTTTAAATGGGTTTAAATGGGTTCTGAAAACAAACAGCTGAATGGGATTAGAAATGGACTTGACACTAATCTTCAGTAAATATCTAATCACCTGTCTGCTGCTCTGCCTTGGTCAGTTTCAGTGGATGTGTTTCAAACTGGCAGAAATATTTAGGCAAAAGTAATCAAGTAAATAAGTCGGGTGAAAGGAATGGATGAGAGGTTCCAATGTTGAGCTTTTCCTTTCCGAGTGCAGATGTACAAATGCAAAGTGCATTTCAACTATTGCAAAGAAATCACTTCAGTCAGTATTTTTGTAAGTAGGCTCTTATTGGCTGAGGGGTCGCAAGACAAAGGAAGCTTTGAACCAGTAATTCACAGTACACGCGATTTAAAAACCAGTCCATATACCATTTATATGTCCACATATGCATTTCCCTGTGATTTTTCAGTTAGTCTTGTATTTGATTGGGTGTACGTATGATGGGGTCAGGATTGGGTTTTTTTTATGTTTGGTCTTTGGGTTTCTGTTAATACTGGATACTGTCACTCACCAAGCACATCTCATATTCATTCTAAACACAGCCACTGCTCCCACAAACAAATTAAATCCCTTCCTATATGCCACGGTGCTTTTTCCTCTTGGGTAAAGAGAGTGTGGCACTAGAACTACTGCCATATTTGTTGGTTGGAGTCTGATTATTTACTCTTGCACCTGTTCGGTAATTTCGAGGCTTCAAAACAATCCTGCTTGCGCTGAGTTGCTTGGAGTGGCGCAGCTGTGGTTTTACTTTTGTATTTGTTATGAAATTGCACCTCTTACCACGAACACAAGTGCAAACAGGTTTTTTTGTTGCTGTTTTTTCAGATGGCTCATATAAAGCCTTTTGTGTGCTAGTCCTGAGTTGAGATATTTCAGCTTTAGCTTTTAATGTAAGACTACACCTACGGCTGTGGCTTAACATATTCAAGCTTATCACTCATTAATGGACTAAAAGCTGTGAAAAATATACATATTTCAGTGCAATGTTTTGTCTTCTACTTTTTTCTGTGATAAATGGTAAAAACAAAAAAAGCTAAATACATATATTGTGTATACATTGCACACTTTCTGACAGTTTAATAAGAAAATCGTAGCTCTAGCACAGATGTTGAGGGAGAAAGGGATTTTTGTTTCCTTTAACATTTTTTCCAATGGACAGATTTCAAAACATGGGTCAGCCTGTATGAAGCAGGTGTCCAGTCCATTAAGCCTTCACAAAGGAATCTGGGATCTTTAACTAGTCTTTTCCTGACTCATTAATCCCTGGTGTGATCAACAAAGGAATAGATTCCATGGCAATGGGTCCAGTAATGACTCGCTGATAAAACTGAATGTGATTAATCACCCCACTAACAAAATTAAAACAAGTGAATTATCATCACTTATTATCATTATTAATCAAAGCCATTATTTTAAAGTGGTAGCTTCATTTGCAATTTGTTCAGAACAGTGTTTGTTATTGTAATCACAACATTTATGCTTTGGGTATTACACTCAGTAGAAGCAACTTTATTTGTTGGTTATTAATTTAAAGTGGTAGAGCTTTTATAAACTGGGTCCATTTACTATCCACCCATTCTATTCCACTTATCCTTGTCAGGGTCGCAGGGGGCTGGAGTCTATCCCAGCCATCATAGGGCGAGAGGCAGGGTACACCCTGGACAGGCCGCCAGTCTGTTGCAGGGTGAACACATAGACAAACGACCATTGGCGCCCACATTTGCACCTATGTAATGTCTATGGGCAATTTAGAATTACCACTTAACCTAACCCCACTAACTGCATGTCTTTGGACTGTGGGAGGGAGCCGGAGTACCCGGAGAGAACCCACACAATTATGGGGAGAACATGCAAACAAGCCAGGTGGTGGAATCAAACTCAGGACCTTTGTGCTGTGAGGCAACAGTGCTAATCACCACACCACCGTTTTGTATTCTCGGAAACACAAAACCAAATTTTCCTGTGACTTAACTTTGGTTTTTCCAAGGTCATGTTTTAGAGCATGTGTGATTCAGCACTGCTGCCATTTCTAGATCATCCTGTTCTGGCACCTACACTTGTGCGTCTGCATAGCATGCATCTTCTTGAAATGATGCATGTAGAAACAGTTACTCTTCTACTTCATTTTCATTTGCCAGACGTGGACAAAGAAGAGAGACACAAATCTGTCAAGATGATTTAAGATTGTGTTTCTGTGTTTTCACTGTGCTGCATGCTGGAACCAATCCAGTCTCAGTCGCCATGTGCCAGTCGGTGGGGTTTTGTCAAAGCCTCTGGTCTGGTTCATTTTTGCTTGTTGCCTGCATCCTAACCCACTACATTAAGGCATCAGTGAGATGGATTTGTCAGTACCAACCCTTTACTGCTCAGTACCCAGTAGCGGTTTTTGATACGGGCGACACGAGTGGTTGCCCGGGGCGGCATCGTGGTGGCGGGCGGCATCACGGGCATCGGCAAAAAATAAATAAAAATAAAAAATTGCTCGTACTCATGCTGCCCCGACATCAGCCAGCGCATATTGGGAATGGTACAGGCACCGATCGGTTTTCTATCGCCCATTTGCTGGGAGTAAGGGCGCCCTCCGTTTGCGAGGTGCGCCTGCTGCTTGCGGCACAGGGAGGAGAGGGCGGGGCGGCGGGGGAGTCTCTGGCTGGCTGGAGCAGCATCTAATAACCAACTCGCAAAATAAAACAAAATAAAAACAAAACAACAAACACGAAAACACCAGACATTATGATACAGACTTATAATTTGCACCGATGTTTTTTTGAAATTCTATACGCGAACAGTGAGCGCGAGAGCCCTCGGTGCGCCTGCTCGCTGCTGAAGTCAAAGTAAACTTTATTGTCATCTCCGCTACATACAGTCCAGTATATAGAGAGACGAGACGACGAGGCTCCAGTTACAGCAGTGCAAGTAAACAAACAATAAATATAAGAAGAGTAAGAAAATAACAATTTGAAATTTATAATTTACAGTTTGATGATTTAAAGTCTCACACACAGAGGGAGTGTTCGCCCGGGGCGCCGAACAGGCTAGGACCGCCACTGTCAGTACCAAATAGTTTTCAGTCACTTAACCTAACCAAACAAAAGTAGGTGCAAAACACAAAGATGTCAAGAAGACAGACCACGACAAACCTGTGCCTATCCGGTCTAAGTCTGACGTCATTAGTCATTTCCGGGTCCAAACTCCGCTTCAGGTCCCAAAGTCAAACGAACACTGCGGCATCACTGAGAGTTACAAACTATCTAAACTGTTTCATCTTTAATAAAATCATCAGTGTTGCTGCTTCACCAGGTGTAACAATTAAGTTTAACACCCAGGCATCCATGAAAACAGAATTTATTAAATTTAACAGAGTTAGAAGTTAGCAGGAAGTTAACTCACTAGTTTCCACCTAAACATAATATATCATGTTCTGACTGAGGGATTTCTGAAAAAATTAAAACATTCAGCTCTGCTATCACTTCATAAATAAATGAAGACAGAAAACTAAACAGCAGTGACGTTTGTAGGGTTACTGAAGTTTGGCTAGCTGGTATATAATGATGTGCCACGTGTTAGCTAGTGACACAGCTATGTTAGCATAACATAAACACATTAGCACAGTGAAGCTGGAGGATGAACGCTAACTTTTTTCCACTTGATGAAAGGAGAACAACTGAGATAAGGTTAGTCATTAATATACTGCTGCATGGGCTGGGCTGTAGTTACATCGTAAGGTTTTAAAAACTGAGCTATGAAATGAATAGTGGTAATAAAAACCGAGAGAGGCTGACTGTGATCACTGATTTTTTTAGGGGCTTGTTGAGATTAAATAGAACAAAATACATTAAAAGCATTAACACATGTTAAAAACACAACAGCCTTAATAAACGCAGAGTAGTTTGGACCCAGAAGCAGGGTTCATACGTCATCACTTAAAGACCAGATTGCCATTACATCCCATCCAGCCTCCTAAGGCAGACTTTTTTTTTGTCTCTAAAATAGGACCATTATTTCTGGATGGCCAGTATAGCTGCAGCTGGTCAATAAACGAAGAGGTGAAGGCACCATATGATAAAACAGCGTCATATCTTGATGTGGTATGAGAACGTGCCGGCTAGAACAAAATGCAGTTCAGGTTCTTTCTACTGAACGTTTCAGTAGAGCTGTCCATTGACAGCACTGGGGATGAATTCCCTCCAGTATTCAAATTTTCCCCCTACTGATTACTGCAGAGTAAAGAATTTTTATCACCAAAGTTAAAATGCCTACCTTCAATAGGAACTCCATTTTTCTTTGTTGTTCCCAGCAGCTGCCTCCCTCTGAGACTATTAAACCACAAACACACAGGATTTGGTGTGGCTCCACATGAAAAACACAGCAAGCTTACTTGATAAACAGTAAATTCAAGGTTAGGCATATAGGCTTTTGCTACAGCCCACGTAATACGACTTGCCCTAAACTTCAACTCCCTATAAACCTGTAGACTACATCTTCATAAGTGAAGAGTTGTACCAACCACAGTTTGGTGGTGTGAAAACAGCATTAGTCCTCTTTCCCTGTGTTCAACAACTGAACACCATTTTTAGCTTATTCTGACCTTTAGTAATGTCACGGTGCAGTTACACAGAAACCCTCAGTCATAATTAAACTTGCTGGTTTGTCCATGTTTCTCTTTGTTCCCGCTGGCTCTGTTTATAATCTGCTTTCTTCTTCGTTTCTTAATCTGGCCTCTGCACACAAACACAGCAGATTTAAAATCAAACAGCCAAGGTATGGATTGTAAAGCTTAGAGTGAAGAGGTTCGACAAAATTATTGCATTAATTATTGCAGTTGTTGCATCAAGTAGTTTTATAATCAGGTGAGATCTGTTACAGGACAGCTCGATTTCTAGGGATTCGGTTTAGACAACTGAACAACAAGTTTGTTTTTTTTTACAGACTAAACATTTTAGCATTTTAAAGAGAGAGATTAGACATGATATTATGATGAAATTCTATCATTTCCTGTACTTTCCCAGATTACTTCAGTTCAGTATGGTTTATGGAACAGTAGTGATGTATAATACCAAGTAACATTCAGGCAGGTATTGGCAATACTGATCTGATAGTGATACTTTGTATCAGTATGCACTACAATTTCAACAAATGAGACTTTGTCTTTTTAAAGATGCGAAGAATTCCCGTCATTTAAACACAGACACAAAAACCTAGACATAAGTCACTTTCCAAAATTCAGCACCAGTGCTACACGCAGCCAACAGCTCCACATTTCATTTGTACCTGGATAGATAGTGCCTGCCTGCAGCACCAAAGGACTCCACGAGCTATGTTTGTCTCGCCCCAGCAGCACCTGTCCCTCTCCTCCTCTTCAGTTTGCCTCATCATAAACTCATCATCATATTCTGTGTTATAATTTACTTTTGTTTCTGTTTGACAAGGTTTGCAGTCTTGCTACATTTGTCACAAACCGCGTCTCGGCTGTTAGTGGAGCTGAAATAGCTCCACACATGACTCCACTCATCAACTGAGTGAGCGAGCACAAGTGACCTGTGACGCATTTACACAGCTGTATTTCGCAGATCACTATGACAGGCGGAAGAAGAAGTAGTTCTTACCAATCATTTAGACAATCCCTGTAATACAGCTACTGTGTTCCTGTTACTCATAAAGTACAAATTTACCACAAAGTACCAAAATGTATATTTTTATGAGAATCGATTCTAAAACAGAAATATCTGGTATCGGAGTAATTGATATTTTGTATTATATCTATATTTAGTATTGATCCGCACTCCACTAGTTTATGGCAGTGGCGTTCTTTCAGGGCATGCAAGGCAAGCAGTGCTTGTCTAGTGAAATCAAAAGCAGACATTAATTAAAGCATACCAAATTAAACAATCTTGTTTCACTACACATAGCATTCTGTCATTAAATTTCTCTCATGGCTGTTTGCATTCATGCATTACTGCCATCTTGTGACCACAGATGGTTATTGTTACTAGAAACAGAATTATTTCTGCATGGTAGGAGTATGGAGTAGGCGTTCTCATGAAAGTGTCCATGGCTGGTTGACGATGGCTGGAATTTCTCAAGCTTAGAGCCAGCAGCTTACAGTTCTTTGTTTGTGCTTGTGCACTGGGGATAAACCTCTGGTCTGATGATTAGCATGCAGGGCCAACTGCTGCTGGCTTTGCATCTACTGATCTGAGCTGTGTTTAGTGACAAAACAGAGCTGGAATTGGCAAGTAGATGGAAACTCTATTATCATGATAAAAGATGAGCTTTCTCTTACTAACCACTTTGGTCAACATATCCAACATGTAAGAAAGTTTGAATCAATCATTCAGAACATTATAATGAAAACTATGATGATGGCGAGGGGAACTAATGCTCTGTTTGGCTTAATAAAACCACCAGGTGAATAGGTGCAGGTTCCCCCAGCATTTCATTACTTTATGTAGAATTTCAGATTAACTTGTCACTTGGTTTACCAAATTTACAAAGTTCAGCTGGTTTGCTAATACACCACCTTCGCTTTTCATTCAGTTTTTTCCCCACTATAGATATCGACAGCTATGTCACACAGTGCTCAAGCGATGAGCACAATGCGATGCATTACTGTGCACTGAACAGAATATGAATTATTTAAAAGAAGCTCAATGCTCAGCAATAGTAATGCTAGTAATACTGTAGGAATACAGTAACACAGTAAACCATATAACACCAATGTGGAACGTTTTTCTGCAGGAGAAGTACTTTCATTTCATTATCTTACATAATGTTTGCCAGTAATACAGTTCTGAAGTATGTATAGAAGTATGTATATGTAGAGTATGGCATGTGTAGTCAAGTATTTTTATACTATTCTGTTGTTTGTTTTGCTAAAGCATTGCTTACAGTTCTATAGAGTGCAGAGACATGAAGGGGGTTACATCCGCTAATTTTCTGTACATGCTACTGGTTTATGGTATGTAAGTATTTACTTTCAACTTAAGTGGTTAAATGCTGCAATTCGGGCATGTTAAAGCAATGGATAACATATACCACATGGATGCAGCAAGCTTTGGCAGCTGTGATGTTTTTTTGTTTTTTAATTAAATTATGTTATTATGTAGTTTGATTAGCGAGCTGAAGTCATAAAATACATGTAAGCTAAATAGTGCTAACTAACAGACTCATAAAATTATAGAGTTCCACTGTGTAATTTGTATCACAAATCGAGCCATGTTCTTGGTGAGACAGTTTTTATTAGCATGCTTCAAATTGCACCAAACTTGGTGGAGAGGTGAAGTTTAGTGATGATAATGAGCAAATAACTATTTATCATAAGTAGTTGTTTTAGCAGATCATAAACAAGTACTGGTGATGGTTTGATTAAGATTGCGTGCTAATGCTATAAAGTTGGATGTCTATTAGAGGAACGGCAGTTTTTGCACTTTTGCTTTTTTAGTCACCTCTCGCTCTTGTGTGGAAATTATTGGTTTGGAACATTTAGGCAATTTATAAATTTAGCATCACAATACATGTAGCATGTGCAACATTTCCCCAAAATTGTTTTGTCACTGCTTCCCAAAGTGCAAGAATCCAGTATGACAAGATAATGTACTCCACGTTGAATTGTGTCATTTCAGCCTCACAAAACTACCCTGTTAGATATATGAGAAAAACTGATGCGAGCTGTCAAACACAGAGACGCTTAACATCCTGTAAGGGGAAATTCTTGGTGGAAACAGAGAGTTCTGGTCACACTTTTTGCTTCATCTCAACTTGAAAAGTTTTGGCTGACGGCAGTTTGAAACCCGAAATAGACGTGGAGCTCTTAGCTGAAACAGATGCACATGTTGTTTCGGCTACTTCTCGACAAGAAAAAGTGCTTGTAGTTGTACGTACATAGACACACACACACTGAGAAGAGCATTTACTGGAAACAATAGATGTGGAGGGGACACCTGCTTGCCTGATATGCACCCCCCCATCCCCCCCCATCCTCCCTCCCATCCATTAGGATTCAGTTCAGGGCTCGGCTCTGTCTCCGTGAGTAGGTTAGCCATGTGTGTCATGGTGAAATCCAGTGAATGATAATGAACTAACTGTGTGTGTGTGTGTGTGTGTGTGTGTGTGTGTGTGTGTGTGGAGAGGAGGAGGAGAGGAGGTGGCATGCTTGCTGAATCACTCCCTCTATCCACCTATCTATCTAGCCATCCAGCTATTCCTCCTCCTCCACCACCTCCTCCTCCTCGTTGGCGGTGTGTTGGCTAGAAGGACGGCCCCCATGCTCTGACACACACACATGCAGACGCACACCTCCGCGATGTGTCACTACCCATTCCACCTGCCTCTTCTCGTCATTCTCCGCTCACTGTTCCATCTACCTACACTTGCTCTTTTCCACCCTCTAAACCTCAGTTTGTCTTTATTAATATTATTTTTTTTAGTTCTCTCTTAGTCTTGCTCTCCACCCCCCCCCCCCCCCCCCCCCCCCCCCACCCCCCCACTGTTCTCAACTCCCCCCCACGCTGTGTGTCACCACTGCCGGGAAGGAAGAAAAATGCTCCGGCACACGAGAGCGAAAGGAGAAAACGGTGAAAAGAGTCAAAGGGAGAAGACGGTGAAGACTGGAGTGTGCTCGGAGCACAGCGATGCCTCCATCTGCTATGAGCCACACTCTTCTTTGATGGAATATCCCGGACAGCGGAGGGCAGAAGGAGGGAGAAGAAAAAGAAGGAGAAGAAGAAGAATAACAGGACTGAGAAGACGGGACGGCCAGCGCTCGCCTCAGGAGGGTACGGCAACACGAAATGAAAAGAACAAAAAAAACAACCCATGTATGACATGCTTTTGCCAATCATTTCTCTAACAACTTCAGCTCTTCTGTCCCTTTTGGCGTTTTTCATTTTGGGTTTTGATCTCTCTCGCTCTCTCGCTCTCTCTCTTTATTCCCTTCTCTCTGCTGAGTTGTGTCCACAGGCTCTGTTTGGGACTTTGGCTAATTGTGAAACTATTCTCCGGACTCAGGCAAAGACGAGACTTTCTATACCCCTCATTTCTTTTTCATTCTAATTAATCCCCCCTGTGCAGACCCTCAAAGAGCCCATCTCTCTCTCTTGCACTCTCCATAACTCCAGCTCTGCCTCTCTCTACCTCACTCACTGTTTTTTTTCCCCTCACTCTCTCCATCTGTCTGCCTTTGAGAAGCAAATAATTGGATGTGGAGATTGGCTTCTCTGTGGCTGAGCCAGAGGATTGAGGCTGCACGGCACTTCACACACAGACACACACACATGAAAACACGATTACTCACACACACATACACCTGCAGCTCAGGCTGTGTGTGTGTGTGTGTGTGTGTGTGTGTGTGTGTGTGTGTGTGTGTGTGTGTGTGTGTGTGTGTGTGTGTGTGTGTGTGTGTGTGAGAGACAGAGAGAGTTTGAATATGAGCTGCAAAGATCTCCCTCGTTTTTTAAAAAGAGTAGTTTTCATCGTTTCTTTCTTCTTCTTTTTTTTAAAGAATTTGCCAACTTCTGAATGTGCTCTCAAAGCCAAGTATAGACTAAGTAATGTGCCTAAATGACTCTGTGCTTTTTCTTTTTTGGGGGGGGAGAGAGATCCTCTGCTGAGGTTTTTTTGGGATAAGGAAAACATATATATATATATATATATATATATATATATATATATATATATATATATATATATATATATATATATATATACATATACACACACGTAAATATATTTCTCCTCTTCAAGTTATGGATGTGAGCTAATTTCTTTGGGGAAAAAGTATTTATTGTAATAGTATTTTATCAAAAGTATTTTTTTACAGTGCAGAAACTAAAAGAGAGAAAGAGAGAGAGTGAGCTCGAGCGGCTGAGAGACCTTTGAAGAGTTAGTGGCAGAGGTATTTCCCTGCAGAGAGGGAGAGAGAAACAGAGATGAAGAAGATGAAGAGGAGGCTTCTGAGACAACAAGACATGAGAGGTGTTGTGATGCTGGCGAAGTTACAGGCTAGCTGGCTGAGTGGAGAACACACACGCACACACACACACACGTGCGCATGCACACACACACACACACATCAACACTTAGAAGAGATGTGAAGCTCTTTTCAGCACACTCTCTGCTCTGAGGCAGGGCGCCAAGTCCCCAGGGATGGATAGGAGACCTCTCAGCCGTTACACTCACACACACACACACACACAGAGTTAGTTACCTTAACACATTTTACACACTCGCAAAGCCTCAGATGGAACGAGAGGGACTTTGCTTCGGGACAACCTTTTTCACATTTCTTCTTCTTTTTTTAATTGTGTTGTATTTCATTATTCACTCTCTCTCTCACTCTCTCTCCTCTTTACCTTCCCGCCCAACCACACATCTCCCGCCTCCCTTTTCTCCTCCTCCTCCTGCTGCTGCTCAGCTCCATCCAAGCTCATTGTCCTCTCAAACGCGCACACACCTCGCCACTGAGAGTGTTGCGTACACGTGCGTGCATGAGGACGGGGGTGTGTGTGCGGCCGGTCTTTCTACGCAGCAGCGCAGCCCGGCACCAGCTTTCACTCTGAGGTGAGTGTTTGTGCGCCGTCTCCGTATCTCACAAACTCACCTTTTTTCTTTTAAAACACAGTTTTTGTGTGTATTGAAGTTTGTAAAGTGTGTGTATGTCATATTATTTGAACTATTGGTGTTTGTGTGTGTGAGTGAGTGTTTGCGTTAACAGGGGTCAGAGGTTCTGCCGGTGACATTTGGATGGCAGCAGGGTTGGATATGGAGCTGAGATTGTGTCCCAGGCTGCTGGTGTGACTGTGAGTGTTATGAGCGTGTGTGTGTACGTGTATCCGTGCGTGTGCGTTGCCAGAGGGTGAGCTCGGCTCAGTCTGTACGTGCTCTGCTTATGAATTACTGACCACGGCTTGAGTTCTGCTCCCTGCTAGATCACAAGGAGCCTGCAGATAGCCTCTCCTCTGTGCTTTTTTCTTTCTCTTTTCTTTTTTCACACTTTCACATCGCTCCGTCTCTTCCTCTGTGTCTCTCTCTTTTCTCAGTCCGTCTCATTTGAGTCGGGCGTCTTAATTGGCATACCTGCTCGTGGCAACCGCACCGCCAAAGCTGTGCGCTCAATGCATATTCTCACACAACCAGTTTATATGTTGAAATAATCTCCTCTGTCACTCCCTCTGTCACACACACACACACACACACACATTCCACGGCAGATTTAAATATTTCCCGGCGGGGTTGGAGGGTGAACAGAAATAGATCTAATTCTAAATCAGGACTAGAGCTCGGCTCAGGCAGCCACACCACCCCCCCTCCCTCTCTCCCTCTGCTACAGCCAGCAGCTACAACACTTGCACTCCAAAAGAAGAAGAAGAAAAAAAGAAAGTTCAAAGATTTGCTGTGAGTTTTACCAGTGAAATATACTGCGACAGCGTGAGAAGAGCAACTCTTCCCTCGCCAAACCCCGCGCTGTTCATCCACATCAGCCTCAGTGCTGAACACGGGGAGACAAAAAGAGCTTTTTAGTTTCAAAGATGCTGATAATCAGACTTCCTTTATTTTTATTTTTCAGTTTTATTTTGAAGCAATAACATTAATAAAAAGCAGATTTAAAAAAACGGTTCATTTGCTTCACAGAAACTTGACTTTAAAAAGATTTTGGACAGTTTTAAGCTGTATGGATTTTCCCGTTCCGCCTCTTGGCTGCTACAGTAGCTGGCTGCGGGCGGATTAAAACTGGAGTTAAGATACAGATCTGGAGTTGATGAGTTTCTAGCTGCCTGTCTGTCCGCCTACCTGTCTGTCTGTGATGCCGTGTCTGTGTGAGTCGGGCCTGATTCCAGAGCGGTGATAGGATAGGTCACGGCCTGCTGGCTGCCTCCAGCGGCGCAGGAGAGAGAGAGAAGGAGGAAAAGACAGAGATATGGAAAAGAGGAGGACGGCAGGGGGAGCAGGTTGAAGGAGAGGGTGTGTGTGTTCATGTGTCAGGTTGTGTGTTTGTGATGACGGTGTGTGAGATAAGGCAGAATGGGGGGGGATAAGATGTGCTGAAGGCTGGATAAGCTGCACCTGGTTTGAGAGAGAAAATAAAAGATAAGAACACACAAAGAGAGATGTGGGGAAAAGGGGAGGTGGCAGGTCGCAGGAGTGTGTGTGTGTGTGTCTGTGTGTCTGTGTGTGTCTGTGTGTGTGTGTGTTAAGCTTCCGATATCTACCTACTGTCTCCTACTTCTCCTCGCCCGCAGTCTCCCTCGCTAACCGCCCTCTTCCTCTTCACTCTCTCCTCTTTCTCTTTTTTGACAATGAGCCGACAGCAAAGAACAAAAGAAGACATAATACATGCAAGCCCTCCTCTCTCTGCAGTCAGGAAGGAGAGGAGGAGGAGGAGGAGACAGGAAAGAGGAGAGAGGTATGAGTAAGGCGCAACATGCAAGGCAATTGTCGTAATCAAATTATATAAAATAAAAAAGGAATAAATAAAAATAAGCTGTGTGGTTGCTCCAGAAATGTCAAACTTATGAAAGGAAGGTGAATCAGTGGGTGAGTTCCTGGATGTGAAATGGTATTAAAAAAAAAAAAAGAGTTTTATTCATGATCACAGACCAAAGTTTTCAAAATGTGCAGACAAACAAGCCTTCTGCTGTTGTTGTCTTACTGACTTTCTGCACTAATAAGACAAGGTGACATTGAAAACAAAAACCCTCAGGTGACTCTGTGCTTCATCTCTTACCAACAACTGTTGAGCCGTCCTGTTTCCAGACTCTCTCTGTTGTCTTTAATCTGGACGCAGCGACCTGGAACTGCACTCGTAACGTATGTTTGGACCATAATTAGTTGGAACCAAGAGCAACGACCGATCACTTCAGAATTTAAAGTGTGCTGTTTAAAGTAATATCTCTTCTACTTAATTTAAAAACAAAAACAAACAGTAGAGATGTTGGCAAACTGCTGCTTTAACCAGTAGCAGCTACATCTAAGTAGAAGTCATTTTAAGTTCATATAGTGAGATATTAGATTAAAGGTTAGTTCTTTACTTAATGAACTTTTAAGTAAAGTTAAGTAAACCTGAGCCTGGTTCTTCCTGTTAAAAGGGAGTTTTTCCTTCCCACTGTCACCAAAGTGCTTGGTCACAGGGGCTCATATGATTCTTAGGTTTTTCTCTGTATGTATTATTGTAGGGTCTACCTTACAATATAAAGCACCTTGAGGCGACTGTTGTTGTGATTTGGAGCTGTATAAATAAAATTGAATTAAATTGAATTAAAAATAAACAACACGGCCACATATGCTAATTTGTCGCATCTTTCAATAGGAGCTTAGGTGGTTTCAGTCGACCAGAATGATTACTTTTATTTTGTTCTTGATTCTCTTTGGGATATAAATTCTTTGGACTGTTCACTGTGATGTCGTTCTGGGTCTGAAACCCAGAACGACAGCGAGTTACCCGCTCCCTCCGCTGCTTCATCTTCAGTTGTATAAACTCCAACATTATCACTCATACAGTGAGTGCTGCAGTGTATTTCCCTGGTTAACAAACTGGTACAAATGTGAGGCTAATGCTCCAGTTTGAGCTGTTTTTAGCTAAAACAGTTGTAGCTGTAGTGGTTTCATATTTGTATTTTGTACGCTGAAAAGTTTGCTCAGCAGAGGGTTGTCCTGTGCTTCCCATTTGGCTATTATTGTCTGAAAGCAGGCTAGCGGCAAAGAATTCAGACACTGGAAAGAACAGACTGGACAAAAACTGTTGAAGTAGTCAGAGGAACCCCAAAGGTTAGCCAGATTGTTTGAGCCAACTTTTTCTTAGCAAATATGTTCACACACAACACTATTAATGTTACCAGCCATGCAGTTCATTCACATAAACAGTCTTTTTTTTTTCAGCTCATTTGGTTTGAATGATGTTGACACAAAGGTGCAGTGGTTAGCACAAAACTTCCTTGTTCGAGACTGGAGGTGGAGTTTGCACGTTCTCTGGGTTCCTCCCACAGTCCATAGACATGCGTCTCAGGTTAACAGGTTGATATGGTCTCTCTCTAAGTGATAGACAGGTGACCTGTTTGGATGTTCACCCCATTATTACACAGATGCTTGTTAAAAATCTAACCTGCAGGAGTCCTGCTGCAGATATAAAGAGGAATGACTTAACCTTCTGAACTCTTTCATGGCATGCATTTTTAATTTCTCTTTGCTATTTGGGCTGATTGGGACCTGATGAATGTAAAAACAAAGTGTTACCAGACATTTTTTTTTAACCTGATTTTTGTTTCTGAGAAAAATGAGATCCACATATGAGGACATTCATTTTAAATGTTGATAGATCAGTGGCACTATAATGTCCTCTTAAGTAGATATCAGGCCCTTGTAGAGCAAAAATAGTATTTTGATCTAGATAACCCAAAATGTGATGTCCACATATGTGGACGCCAGGTCCTAGGAGGTTAAGAAAGCAAAAGTAGTTACGCTTACATACAGATTTAACTGGCTAATTTGTGGATTGTATAGCATCAACAGGATTGCACTGGTTTTCCCTTTGCCTTACTTACACCAGATAATTAATGGTTGCTGATTATTACACAAAATAGGACTCCACACACACACATGCAGTGATCACACCCGGCCAGCGATTTCAGCTGCGGTAATTAAAGAAGCGTTAGCAGTGAGTGAATAAAACATGCATCAATCCCTCTTCCCTTCATTCGAACCCCCTCCTCCATCTTTTTTTCACTGTCTGTTCCTTTCTGTTTCCCCCACCCTGATGTAATTCTCCGGCATCTTCCTTTCCTCCAGTTCATCTGCCCCCCCACCCACTATTATTGCGCTGCTTTCCTCATCTCCTTCCTTGTTCCTGCTCTTGCTCTTTTCTGCCCTCATTTCCTCCTTTATCATAGTCTCCCTCCTCTTACTCTTCGCCTCCTCCCATCAGACTCCAGCCTCTCCTCTGTAGCATTCCCCAGAGATGAACCAATGTGTGCAAGCTGTTGCAGCAGGAGCAGTACAGGTGTAGATAAAGCTATCGTGGTGGGGATGTGCTTGGAAACATGTCGTTTTTTGAACGCGCATACACACACACACACCTTGTAGGCACTGCAGGTGCTGCATCAAGATAAATGAGCCGTCATTAGCCAATCAGGTCAGCCGGTGGGAGGGCGATGGAATACCGAGAAACGAGATCAGCTAGTGGAGGTCAAGCCTCTGACAGGAGGGATGTGTGTATTTATGTGTGTGTGTGCGCTGCATGGTGAAAGTGAGAAGGAGGATTCCCTGATTAGATGTGAGCAAAGTTTTCTTCTCCTCCTGCTTTTTACTGCTCAAACTTCCCCTTCCTTCCTCTGTTACTGTCTCCCCCAACCCTCCCTCTCCCCACCAGCACTGCTCTGGGAAAGTTGAGCGTTGCTGAAGATTGTTGCACTGCAATTTGACGGCCTAATTGGTATCTGTGGCCGGTTGTTTATCTCTTCATGGTGACTCGGTGCAGTGAAGGAGACAGCGATTGAGGAGGAATTTAAAAGCGTTTCAAAAGTCTTGTTTGCACCTCTGAATTTCTGCTGGAGGGAGAAGCTGATGTCATATTGTGTCTTCAAGCTCCAGGGGAAAGCCTAACTAGTTAGAGAGAAAGTCAGACTCACATATATTTTCATTAGAGCACCGTGATCTATGAGCGTGCATGTGCATGTATATGTTTGCCCTCCTAACATTTACTCTGGGGCTAATACAAATGGATTTATGCATAACGTGCTCATTCTCACAGCTAATGTGCTGCTGGGATGGAGGAAGGTAAATGATAAACCCCATGGAAAAAACCCTCTAATCTCACTTATTCTCTCCCTCTCTCTATGAGTGTGTGTGTGTGTGTGTGTGTGTGTGTGTGTGTGTGTGTGTGTGTGTGTGTGTGTGTGTACGTACGTACATGTATAAAGGGCTTTCAGGATGGCCGCTAGCTTTCTTTGATCACTAATCCTTTCTCTGGCCTGACTTTCTGTCCCTCGTTCTTTTTTTCCTCTGCCCATCTCTCCGCTCTCCTCTCATCTCCTCTCCCGCGCTCGCCTTGCCATGTCTGCATTGTGAGCAGCTTACAGGCGGCTATCTAGGACAGGGTGCCCTCTCTCTGTCTGTTTCTGACTCAGGGTAGTTCTCCTTTTTCCCTTCACCGCTGCTTTACTATTCTCTGATTTCTCAAGCATTAAAGATGCACTCCTTTCTTTTCTTCTTAAAGCACAATACATTCTGTTTATTTAGAGTTTCTGGTCCACGGCATCATTCCTCCTGTGCTTGCTGGGTATGGTGCAATGCTTTTCCTAGCACACCTCTGAGCATAAAGTGCAGCGCAGAGCAGGTGTTTCAATGGAAAATCAAGTGCACCAAAAATGTGTGTGAGTGTTAATATGAAGCACATTTTGCTAGCTTAGTGTGAGTATTTTTATCTGTTTGGCTTATCCTACAAAGATCAGTGGAAATAAGGATCAAAATTATTTTAACCAATACAAACTGATGGAATAATATAAAAGTACAAGAAGATGAAGAAGAAAAATACAGGAAATGTTCAAATAATAACAGAAACACAGTGCACTGCAGGGTTAACAGCTACACAATTAGCCCTTAGAAGTATTATGAAATGAGAAAATTAGTGTTTTGCAGTTGTTGCCTGGGCTCTGGGAACTTTAGTAATATTATCACTATTGAAAGGTTAAAACGAGACATCCAAATACAGGCAAACAGGTTTGGTGCGTTCAAGATTAGCTTGCTACGTGCTACAAATATGAGCAAACACATTCGATGTCTGAGATCAATAGAAAGACTGCAAAAACGCCACTGTTGAGTATGGAGTAAAAATTGCATTTTCTCAGGTCAGGCCACACATCTTAATAATTTTTTGAACAAAACTACATATTTTAGTTACTCTGTTGTAAGCTAACGTCATAAGCTAATTTGCTAAGACCTTAAGTTTAGCATTTTTTGCTCTATAGAAAACTAAAGACAGGACTGGATTTTGTCCTGTTTCCTTTCAGGTCATTGCTCTAAGAAGAGATACCTTTTTGGATAAATGGTGAATTAAGGTTTTAACCAATATATATGAACTGTGAGTACTGAAAGGACAGTTTTAACACAGTTTTGGCCTGGCAAAATAAAAGCGCCCTCTTTCATTTCTCTCCATTCATTTTCCTTATCCTGAGATCACTGTGACCTTTCTGTCCTCTTTTTTTCTTGCGTTCTCTCTCACTCGCTGTCTTTCTCCTTGCTCTCAGTTTCAGGTAATCTGTCCAACCAGCTGAGGCGAGAAATCTCTTGACTGCAGCGCACACAAGCAGTCTCTCTCTGTCCCTGTTGCTCTCTCTGCCTCTTGCTCTCTCTCTCACAGTTCACAGCTCATCTAAAGCTCCTGCCAATGCTCACGGCATTATTATTCACCATGTTCATAACTTTACCGAGGAGCCCTGTGGTCGGCCAGACAGTTGTAGTGCTACCGAGACCTCGTAATCTCACTGCTCTCTGCGCGGGCCTTGTTAAGCCTTATTCTCCACTGGGAACCTGGAGGTTATAATTATCCTACCTTGAGCGGTCCGGGAGCATCTCGATTGCTCTCTGTAGTTCTGGTGTCGCTCCAAGAAAAAGGCAACAGAGACTTCTACAGAAGGCAAGTGATAGCACAGAAGCACCAGCACTGGGGACGCTAAGCTCTAAATTGTGCTGTTGGTGAGTGCTGTTTCGACACCATCTCTTACAAGAACAACAGGACACGTCCGACCACACTTAGCTTTGACAGTAGGCGTATTTTCTATTAATGTTTTGTTGCTCCATGGGTCATGCTAAATATGTACTCTCCACTTTCTGGGAATCGAGGAGTTGAACAAAGCAGCGTGAAAATTGTATAAATATACCGAAAAAACGTCTTCTTTCTTTTGTTTGATTTTCTTAAGCTCAGTTGTTCTCTTGGTCTCTCCAGTTGTTTTGGGGAGCTAACACGCTATCGCCTGAATAACAGTGTTTATTAGAACCACAAATTCATGTGTTGTAGTTCTGCAGATGGGATAACTCCCACGCACAGACACATGGAGACTTTCTCTGTTTACCATCAGCAGGTCCCACTCCTGGGAGAAACAAATTCCCTTCTTGAACACCAAAACAATGAGCACAGGAACAACACCAGTTTCCCCGGGTACGTCGCGTCTAGATAAGACCCTAATGTCGGTCAGCCTCTACCTCTAGCCACCTCTTCCATTTGAGAAGCCTGCTTTCTAGAATCATGGCAAACTGACAGACTGAAATCACTTGCAATTATCCTCAAAGTAATCTGGCATTACATTTTACCTTTTTAGTTTCAATAAAAATCACCGTATCCTTTTTTAGATAGGATAGTTGAGTCGGATGTCCCCAAATAGCTGTTAGCTATTTCCTTTTCATCACACTTTAAAACAAATGTTTAAAATGACTCAGGTATAAAACATTTTTTGGGCTAACCACCATGATGTACTGTTTGCAAAGTATTTTTGAAACTTGTCATTTCCCCAGACCTCTACAATGGTGGTGCAGTGCAAAGTTGACGTAGCGCGAAGGTAGCCGCAATAATGGAAAAGACGGCAGGTTGAAGTAAGCGATCCTTTACGTGCCAGAATATATAACCTGGTTAGTATGAAACGTTGGCGTGTTTTACTGTTTTTGGATCGTTTTTGATCTCTTGATTCAAACATAGACTTAAGGCATTTCCAATGTAGAAGTTCCTTAAACCTGCTTTCTTTCTTGTGTCCAACAAGATGGTTGAAAAGGAACTAAACCTGTTGTGTCGAAAACAGATCTTGAGCTGCCTTGCTCCATGACCTCAGTAAACACTTTCCTGAGTTTATTGTCTTGGTTGGTAGTTTCAAGTCTTACCAGGTTACCAAATGCATTATGGCAGCAATTCCCAAAGTCAAGAGTGCTGTGGCCCACTTAAAAGTCCCACGGGGCCCATCCGAGCTTCACTGTAATCAAAATACAAGAGAAAGTGATGTGTTTCCTTGAAGATTTTATTTTTAAAAACATTAATCGCTAATGCTACATAGTCATATTGCAAAGTGTCAAGGCCAGTCTGTGACCCACCTGCCACTGGGACACAAACTTCAATACAAAAGCAAAAAATTATTAGCTTTTATTCACTTTTTAATGAATAAATACATTTATATAAATTAGCGCTATTAGCATTAATCTCGTTAAAATGACGTTAACACCATAATCGCATTAACGCAGCAAATCTTGATTTATCGCGGCTCGCCCCGTGTGTGGGGCTGGACGTCACTAATGCGTTAACGAGCTAACCGCGCTAATGCGTTGATGCGGTACAGCCCCACGTACGGGGCGATCCGCGATAACTCGCTAACAGAGATTTGCCACGTTAATGCGATTATGGTGTTAACATCATTTTAACGAGATTAACGCTAACAGCACTAATATAAATATGTAAGTGAATTTCTGTTGTTACTGCGGCCCACGTGCAGTAGCTTCAAGGGCCACCAAGGGGCCCCGGCCCACACTCTGGGAATCGCTGCATCATGGTTCTCATTTTTTAAATCGTAGTCTCCTGTTTGTCAAAATGGACGATGAAGCAAGACACACTTTAGGCCTCATAGCTAGAAAAGTTACTACTGTATGAACATACAGTGTGTCAGTGAGTCCACCCTCGAACTGTCGGCATAGTTTGCAGAGGTTATTCCGTGTGACTTGTAAAAACAGATATTTTATGATTCTCAATTCAGAAGTGTAAACTTATCCTGTAGAAATGATGGATAGGTGGAGGAGCAGGTGAAGCAGTAGGATGGGTTTTGGTGTGTATCAGGAGGCAAAGATGTGTGTGTGGAGGGATTGAGGGTGAAACACAAAGCAGTGGCCTGTGGAGAAGAAAGAGAGCTCCTCTGTGTTTAGAAGTCAATAGGCTCTTTGTTCACTGATCCTGGGACACAGTTAGCCATGAGACACACTGACACTTCATACACACCATAATGTACCTGCGGACACACACATGCAATTTAAATACCTAAGCCCGAAAAGGCATTCCTCCATTTTCAAAGTAGCTGCTTTCCAGGTTTTAATCTGTCTACATACATATGCCACCCTTTATCGCTCAGCCCTCAGCTTTGGTGTCTTTATGTTGAAACTACAGAGAAAACCATTACCTTGACTTTTTCTTTCACTTATCTGGGAGGGGGGATGCGGGGAGGGGTCAGTGGGTTTTTCTTCTTTTTTTTAACGAAAACTGGACAGAGGACATTTTGTGTGAGAACAAGAGAAAGAGGGTTGGGAAACAGAGAAGGGGGCAGGGCTGCAGGTACAGGTAAAAGCTTTGTGCAGGTACCAGAACCGAATACGTGAATTCAGATGGAAAAGAGAGCAGGAGGCGCTCTGTATGTTGGAGTCAGTCACACAAAATGGCAGGAATTGGTTCTTCTGTGGCTTCACGGTGACCTGGAAAAGTGCATAATTGTAAGTATACATAAAAAATCTTCAGGTATTTCTCTAATTTTGTGTTATCTCTTGAGCTGTAAAAGAGGAACTCGTGACTTTCAGGAGCTATATTGTGTTTCTTCCTAGTTGTGCAACCGCGACTCATTTCGGGCAAATATTCAGAAACAAGAAGATGTTTCCTTTTAAATGAAGTCTCGCGCATTCAGTTTGGCATTGCATTTTTTCTGTTATAGCTATTTGGTTTTTATGAAAAGGGGATAAGGACATTGATCTAATTACACTTAACCTTAGATGGGTTGCCTGTGACCCGGTGAACCCCAAGAGGTTAATAATGTGTAAAACTTTCGATGAAACGAGTGCTGTGGAATTCAGGGTTTTTTTGGCCATTGCCGAGTAGAGCTTCTGGTTCTTGCACCAGTGAGAGCAGGTAAGGCGCTTGATGGGAAATGTTCTGGATGGGAGGTTTCTCGGTGGCTACTTATTTTCCATGAGAAGAAGTCAGCCACGTGTCAGCACGAATCACGCTCACACACAAGGTTCCTGCTTTGTATGTATGTGTGTATGTGTCCGAAGGCAGGCCCGATATAAATAATGGATAAAGGTCTAATAAGTTTTCTGTGTTATGTCTCTGGGCTGTTGACCATTGGGATCAGCATTACGATTCCGTCACTCAAACTGTGGCACAACACTCGGCTTATCTGTGTTTTACGCACACAAATGCACACACACGTCCACGCCAACACTCCCACACGTCTGCGTACGCGCTCGCAAACACTGATCGCCTTATCTCATTGTCCAAACAAGAAGATAACAAATAAACCACATTGTCTGTTTCCACAGAGGATCTCGATAAGACACAAATCAGCTTACGCACACAGACAAACGGACATACGCGTAAATATCTACAAACAGCGCACACAAGGAAGCGGTGCGAGTTTTCACAGGGAATGACGGTGGTAAAAAAAACGGATTAAAACAAGGATGGATGACTTTGACATTAATCCCACCTGTTTCAAACTCTTTCTGAGTGACCCTTTTGCTCCATTTTCAAGCCCTGATACCTTTATCTCTCATTTCTTCTTATCTTTCCGGCACGTCTTTGCAGCCCTCTGACTTTCCTATTCCCATGCCTGTTGATACAGCAGGCTGCTGAAAAAAGAGGGGATTCCCCTTCAGTCTGAAAAGTAGCTCTTTGTTCACCAAACAAGGTACCACATACTTTAGATGTGATTGAGGTTATTAGCTGAATGAGTATATACTATTCTGCTGATCGCAGTAGTAAATATCAGAGAAATAATCTGACACTGATCTTTTCCAAGCACTTTTTTTTTTGGCACATTAGCTACTTTTTCACATATACAAGACTACAGCTAACAGCAAGTTAGCATGGCTTAGCATAAAAAAACGTACATCACAAAAACTGATACCTCTGAAACTCTGAAGGGTTCCAAAGATTTAACGCAATCCTTTTTTGTCCTTTTATGTCAAGGCAGGTGTAAATAATTATTCTATTATGTATTCAGGTATCCTCATTCATTCGTATTCAGTGAGGCCCATCTCACAAGTACCTTCTTCTGCATCCCCTGACTGAACTGCAGCCAAGGCCTGGCTCAATAGATCGGCTTCAGCTGTATTTCTGCCATACAGCAGGTACCATAAAAACTGTGGGAACAGGCACTAGTTGGAAACAGCGCCATAAAAAATGGTTGCACACACTAAACGTCATGTATAGAGAAATTATGCAGTTGAGTTGGATAATCTGAAAGAATTCATAAAAAAATAACAGTCAACTTACCAAAGCTGCTCAAAGACAGACCGAGCTGTGAGCAGAACTGAAGGTGAGAGAGAGTTTCAGCTATAAAGGCTGTGCTCGTGACGCTTGTGCCACAGCTCGTGATGCTGGCGGTAGAGCAGGTCACATACCAGTTAGATCAGCGGCCCCCAACCTTTTTTGCGCCACAAGCCGATTTAATGTCAGACAATATTTTCGCTGTGTAACACGTTGTGTAACTTTATTAGCAGCGTCCGCCTGAAATGCGGCAACAACATTGAGAGTAACATCCTCCTCTCTGCCCCTTAATGCTCTCTGGTCACTATGGTAACGCGTAAATATTTCTTTCAAAATAAGACGCACAACTACAACACGGGAAAAGACCCAGGGAAACCGAGTTAACGATAAAAACCCTGAAAACCATAAATTTCACACCTGAGTCTCAAGTCTCGCGGCCTGGTACCAAACGACTCACGGACCAGTACCGGTCGCCCGGGGGTTGGGGACCGCTGAGTTAGATCAATTATCAGATGGTGGGACATCTGGTGGTTCGACCCCTGGCTGCTCCAATCTGCATGCCAATGTGTCCTTGAGCAAGATGATACTGAACCCCAAGTTGCTCTCACATCCAAGTGTTAATGTTACACAGAAAGCAGTTAGGCATAGAAAAAGGTTCTTGTATGAATGAATGAATGAGGTGGTTTGTTTGAAGTGCTGTAAGTGCTCAAGTAGAGTAGAAAAGCACTATATAAGAAGCAGTCTATTTACCATATAGGACGACTATTAAATCTGAATTTAAAACATTCGCCTGAATGTAGGGCTGCCACGATTAGTCGACTAGTCACGATTACGTCGACTATCGAAATCGTCGATGACTGATTTAATAGTCGACGCGTCGTTTGAAGCTTTGTAAGATCACAAAAAACGCAGGGATAAGTAGTAGGATTTAAGAGTGTAATAACGGACTGAAACAGAAGATGGCAGCACTGCACGTACAAGGATGCCAGCTGCCGTTAAACCCTGAAGAAGAAGAAGCTGTGTCCCAGAATTCATAGCGCAGCCCAGCTCAGTTTCCAACAATGGCGGCAGCTAGTAAGTTTTAATATTACTCTTATTATTCTTTCTGGGTCACAAAATAAACGTTTAGCATATTGTCAGGCTTGAATGTAGCTGTGTAAACCTCAAATATCTGCTCAGTTTATCAAGACACGACATATTTTCAAAAGCGCTCCGACGTTTTCGGAGACGTCTGTTACCCACTAGCTCGATAGCTAGCTGGGGGCTAGGCTCACTAGAGCCGTGAGAACACCGGACTCCCGGCAAATCGTTTTCAAACCCACCGCCGTCTTTCGCTACTCAGGTTAAACATGATATATAAGTCACTTAGATAACTTAAAAATGTTATTGTTTGGCTTTTTTTAGTATTTTATTTGTTCCTGAGTAAATCGGTTAGGCTGAGATTAAAGTTATAGTTTTTACACAGCTGAGTAAACGTCAAGTAGACAACTGATTATCAGAAGTGTGAGATGCTCGAGAATATACTCCGGTGTCCTGTTATATTTTAGATAGCAAGGAGTTTATTAAACTTCACCGAAACAATCTGCAAATTTCATTAAAATTTAATAAACTATCATCTTGTCTTTATTTTTAGTTAGCACCTTAAACACTTACAGCTGTAAGCTAATGATAGTTATATAAGAGCAGATGCTGCTGGTGCAATAAGCTGTACGTTTTACGTCCAATGGATGCACGATCTGATTAGTCGACTATTAAAATAATCGTTTGTGGCAGCCCTACCTGAATGAGATTGTGAGAAACAAAGAATAATAAAATTTTTGAAGATTAATAAATAAATTGCATTTTGTGGAAGACAACCATTTCAGCGCCTGGGACACCTCATGACATCCAAAAATACTAATATATGAAACCTTCTTACTAACCTTCTCATCATCTGCTGTAAGCCAGACCCTGACTTGTTCTCCCAGCATCTGGTATTGTTCCTGGTCAGCCTTTACAAGCAACACTAAATATCTCTGTTAACTTCAAAAGTTACTTCTAGTTAGAGCTGACTAAGCCAACGAACTATTTAGTTGTAGGGATACTTGGGCATATTACTGCCTTGTAATCAATAATTTACGAGTGAAACTTTTAGCAGAGCGTTAAATAATTCAAATTCATCGCCGATCTACTTTTTTCACTAACAAAAGCTTACGCTCTAACCCTTGTTTGTTTCCCACGACGGCTGGTTCATGCACAGTGCCATGCTGTACTTTATGTGCATATTTGTGGACGCACGTGGGCTATTTTTTTATGCTACCCTCCCTCTCCCTTGCTCTCTGTTAACGTTGACTCATCCATTTTCAGCCAGTTAATAATTCAGAGGGTCTGCAGGCTGTATTTTCATCTATCTCATCTCTACACTTGCCTGTGAAAGAACCTCTAGAAATTACGCATCGCCAAACAAGACGGTGACTCCGATGGCTGGCAGCGTGGCTGGAGATAGAGAGAGACGGCGAGCCGGATGAGTGGGAGAAGAAGAAGAAGCAAAAGGAAAACAGGGGAGAGTGAGTGGAGAAGGCCAGGAGTGGGGGATTGGAGGATACATGGGAGACAAGAAGGATACGCAGTGGAGATGGGTGTCTCAGCACTGCTGTAAATCCTCTGCAGGGCCTTGTAAGCTGTCAGACAAGCTGAGGGTGTTAAAGGCATGTAGTGAGAGAGCTGCACACACAGACACACACACACTGCGCGTGCATCATTGTGTGGAAAGAAAAGTTTACTCTTGCTACCAGCGTGATGGCTCGCTGCTGTGTTTTATGGCTTTCTATTCCTATGTGATTTTCTCTGGCATGTCACATAGGGTCTAAAGCCATTGGGTACAGAGTGGGAGATCTGCAGACAAGGATTAGATGGATATATGGGATGGCAGTAAAGGGATAAAAGAAGAGCTCATGGAGGTTTAATAGTATATAGTACACACAAATGCATGCGCGCACACACACACACACACTGCATATGGCCCGAGGCGTTTTTGTCTCTGCTCTCAGGCAGCCCAGAGCCCAGCTCAGCTAATTGCCCCCATATGAGACAGGTTGAATCAATCCTTAAACCACACACACACTCAAGCACACGCGTGAATGCAGACACTTCATGTTCCATCTGTGCTTGTGTTTTTGTCACCCACTCACTCCCTCTTGCACAGCGCACACACACACACACACGCACTCCCCAGCCAGGCCTGCTGGTGCTGCTGACTCAGGTTGGTATTTAATGAAGCTCTTAGTTTCACCTCGCGTCTCCTAATCTCAGAGCTCATTTGTGATTGGCTGCTCGAACACTGGCGAAAAATGTTAACGCTTGGAGTTTAGTGAGCCTTAAGACATGCGTGTGTATGTGTGTGTGTGCGTCTGTCTGTCCATCTGTTTGCGTGAGAGGGAGCCAGAGATGGAGACAGAGTTGCGCAGGGAGAGAGTAACTGAAGCGCAGACATGGAGAAATGTTGAAAAATATGAGAAGTGTAGCAGTAAAATGAGTTTTTCTCCTTGCTGAGTGACAGCGCTCAATAGACTGTGTGTGTGTGTGTGTGTGTGTGTGTGTGTGTGTGTGTGTGTGTGTGTGTGTGTGTGTGTGTGTGTGTGTGTGTAATGACCTACTGACTGAACCCCTGTAACTTTATCTACATGGAGTTTTTTCTTGCTTAATGGGCTGAACATGGTTTTCCGTTGGCGGTGTGTTGGCAGATCGTAGGGAGCTTTGGACCGTCTACCTGCAGGGAGCGTCTGTTACCAGATGGAGGCAATGTCCTAAGTATGTGTTAAACTGGTCTCTGGGCTACTGTTGCATGTGCTGCTGTTGGTCGCTCAGCCAGCCGTGGAGAAGAGCAAAGTCCTAACATTCAAAAAACTGAATGTCTGTCAAAAACCGCTGTCTGTGCTTTTCAAACTCTGGTTTTGATCTCATTCCTGATGAATTCCATGCACGAGAGCATGTTTGTGTAGACTGAAAATCTCTCTCTGTAGGCAAATACCTATGCAAATATACAGCAGCAGCATAAAACAAGTATAAGGCACTGCAAATATGTGGAGACAACCACATGCAGATATCTACACAGTCACACACGCTGCCTATTGTGATTTACTGAAATAACATCACTTGCACATCTGTACACCTTTACCATATAAGTGACGATAAATCTCAAAAGATTAAGAAGTTAATCAGTGTTTTTGCAGGTAAGATCATTTAGTTTTGGTCACACAGGAACTTCCATCAGTCGATTGGCTGTATCTCTTTCGTTTTGTAGAGTGAGTGTTCGCAGACTACAGCCAGTGCCGACCCCTAACCTCAACCCCTACCACTTGACAAGAAAAAAAGGCTCTTGTATGCTTAAAAAAAGAGGGTGATTTTTGTTAGTCTCTCGTCTTTCATCCATAATATCAGAGTCATGGCTGGTACACTGGACAAATTTACGACATTTATTTTTTTTGAACCAAGCTCGATTTTTGTTTGGATCCAAATAAACAGATCTGACCAGTCAGACCACTCGTAGCTTAAAATAAACCAGTCGTGAATATAAAATGATATGGAAATGGTTAAATATCTTTTAGATCAAATATTACCTTAGACACACAGCTGCTCCGGGTCAGTCAGCTCTCTGATATTATTTCGCTGCCTCCTCAGATGGGGTCCCAACTCTGCCAACAAGAGTTCAACCTGCCCCACTGATATCCTGAAATATGTATGAAAGTGCTCGTGATACAGCTTCATCTCCTGGATCAATCCATGAAACTCTCTCTGTTGCTGCTCCCTTGTCTCAAGAATGGGATGGGTTAGGAATCTGTTTCTTCCTCATCTTATTTGGAAACATTGGGACCATCTCATCATCTCTTGATGCCGTCTTAAATTTTTTTCTACGCTGCGTTTTTTGTTGTTGTTGTTGTTGTTGTTGTTTTTTAAAGACAGATTTTCCACACACAAACATTGATAAATACTACAGGTTTTAAATGTAACCTCAACAAAAATGTGACTACAAAAAATTAACACAAACATAAAGGATCACTTTGATATTCTACGGTCAACTCAAGGTGCTTTATATTGTAAGGTAAAGAACCTACAATAATACAAAGAAAACCCCAACAATAAGAAGACCCTCTATGAACAAGCACCTTGGCGACAGTGGGAAGGAAAAACTCCCATATAACAGGAAGTAACCAGGCATAGGGAGGGACGCCCATCTGCCACAACCAGTTGGGGTTGAGGGGAGGAAAACCGAGTCAGAACATACATATACGTTCCATAATAACTAATGATAAATACAGAGTAGTGTATAAAGACATAAATGGCACATTACAAACACTGAAAGTGTTAAAGTGTACATTATCTTGTGAAACCCTCATTTGAACGTTCGGGCCTAAAGCTTACACCAGCTGACACTCGCTAAGAGGCGGCGTGCACCCTCAACAAATCAGCAGTCCATCCGCAAAGATATGTGTCAGTTTGTATCAGGTGGTTTTGAAACAGATTCACCAACATCAGTGTTTATGAACCAACGCACCTGCTTATTGGGACATAGACTTGCTGTGTTTTAAAATACTCTAGGGTTGGGCACCTTGCCCTCACAGTAGCCTAGCTATTGCTGATTGATTTTTGGCAGCCTTAATGAAAAAAGATGAAGTTCTAGACTACCACCAGAAAAAAACACACCAAATGTAGTCAGCAAGAGCTGCCAAATAGATCAATAAACACATACATACAAAAAAATAACCCAATTTGAAAAAATAACCCAAGTTTCTATGCATAAAAGATACCTAGAAGAATGAAATGACAATAATTATCCCCGTGTTTATTACTGGCTTCGACGAAGGTGTAAAAAAATATAATATGATCAAAACTGTAAATTTTGGTTGAAATAACTAACCTGAACAGTGAGTCAGTGAAAACAACTTTAATGAACATGGTTCAGAAATTGTCAAGTACAGCTGCAGCAAATTTGATGCACCAGCCATAGTTACTGAGTAAGTGATGGCCTTTGGTGAATATGCAGTGCTTGACAGGAGTTTTGATCAGCTGTTCCTGGTCCCAGTTCAAGGACAGGGAGAACATCAACAACAATCTTCTACTTTTCTATTCCAGTGTGAATGCACACAGTATGAAAACAGTATTTCTGTGGGAGTTAAACAGTAAATACAGGCCAATGTAACACATGTTCTCCATGTGAGCGGGACCTTTCAAATGCCCATTCTTTGCCCTGATCTAAGTTATCATCAGTTATGAACCTGACACTAACCCTAATCCTTACTGTTTGCCATCATGTCATTTTTTAAAAAAAATGTTCTTCCAAGTGTTTGCTTGTCAGACTCATGACACTGACCAGCATCATCTTCCCAATGGTTTCTTTATTAATGGCAACACACCGTCTCCTCAAAACAGGAGACCAGACTGAGATCACCTTCCTTTTCCTTCAGTTGTATGAGGGTAATGAGTTGCCAGGGTTTTTTTTAAACTTACTGATATAGTGGATGCCAACTGAATGTTGCGTTCTCTCCACTGAAAGCCTGTCCAAGGTTCACACTTGTTTTACATTCACTCATTAGCTCAGTCCTGACTCCAGTGTCTTAGAGAGAAGCAGAAAAGCACTCTTTCTATATCCCCTCATTGCCAAGACTTCAGAGAACAATTAAAAGAACACAAACATGTGTAGGGTTAGTGTCAGACATCACTGGTGACGCCCTGGACCACACACGGCCTGATTTAGAAGTGGAAAAATACTTTTGGGACTAGCATCTTATTCTGCTCAGTAATGTGGTAGCTGTAGCGACTTCTATTTAAAATTAACTGTACGTTAATGTTGGTAAGTATTTTCACTGTAGAGATTTCATGTATTGAAATAGAAAGATTGTCAGTGATGAACCTGTATGCCATCATATCAATATTTTATAGGAGCACCTAATTTTATACATTTAAAAAAATGTTCTTCCAAAAGTTAACAGGCAGAGAACAAAGAACTGTAAAACTCATGTTTTTTAATTGGAGATAAAGTATCTGAATTTCGGGAATGGGACCATGCCTCCAAACACGCTCCTTCCGGTTCCCATCTATATATGTTCCCCAGTTCAGAATCAGAATCAGAATACTTTATTAATCCCGAAGGAAATTAGGCTTCTACAAGCTGTTCCTTCTCATTTACGTGTCCCACCCTCCCTCCACCTTTCAGTTCTTTAACTTCTTCACTTCTATTTAGTACATTGGGATCTGCCGGGTCTGGGAGCCACCGCCAGCCCCCTTCGAGGCCTTCCCCAAACCGCAGCTCAATTCACGTCCAAGCCATTCACCTTTATCTACTAAAATGCTGTCAAACCTAAAATGAGGATGTGGGCCCAGCGAGTGAAAATGCTTTTTGATTAGGGTCAGGTTCAAAGATAGAGTTGGGATTGTTTCCGATGATAACTTTGACCTCTGAGGGTTAAGAGCTTACAGGTCTGTGCAGAGCCTTTAGATTCATGTTGATTACAGTGAAATTTAATTTAGTTGGGGAGGCTCTCCCCATTTGTGTTCCAAGCATAAAAAGGATGCTAATCACTGAAGCATTTATTGTTTTAGATGGTACCTCTGCTTAAAGAGTCCACTGCACATAAAGAAATGGCCACTAGCTTAATCTTTGCTAAGTTCCATCCAGAAAACTGGCTTTGCCTGAAACGTGCATGAAAGGGAAGCTTCTTCTTCTATTGCAGATATCCATGTTTGTTCCAAGCAAAAGTCCTTATCATGAGCACTAGATGAAAGAGGACTGTTTTAATGCTTTACCTATTCTTCTCTCTCTCCCCCTCTTCCCTCTGTGTCCATTCACAGGTTCACGTAGATGCGGTGCATCAGATAGGACATGCCCTTCACCTGCGCCTGCTTCTGTGGCCTTAATGGCTTCTGCCGCAGACGGAGGAAGAAGAAAAGTGATCAAGTGGAGGATGAGGAGTGTGAAGAGGTAGAGCAATGGAGGGATCAGGAGACACAGGTGTGACAGCATTGCTGTCAGCCCAGCTGTCTTCGCCTTTTCTGTGGGATTTATCCCTAATGGACCGAAATGTGTGGCCTGGGTTATCACTGCTCAGGACAGCCTCCACTGTCTGGTATGCTGCCTGGCGACATTATAACAGAGATGGTAAAGGGGGTTCAACGAGCACAGGCTTTTATTTAAAGTTAAAAAAAGAAAAGAAAGAAAAGGTGGTTTCGAATCAGGTACTGTATTTTTCCCAGAGTATCGGTGACTAACACTTCTTCTTTTGTACTTTTTAACCTGGCTAAACTCAACAAGCACAAGGCTGTCTTGAGCCACGCTCTTCAAGTTGAAAATAAAAGCCTGCGAACTCCTCACTCATGCCCATTACACATCCCTGCAGCACTCTCATTTCTCCCTTGGCAGCTGACTGAGAACTTTGCTTTTGCTGATGTGATTCCAAAAAAAGAGAAAAAAATCGTATCTGTTTGATTAATTTCTTGCCATAGCTGGCGTTCCTCACAAGGTGCGAAGAGGCGATGGACTCTAGAAATCCATTATTTTTCTGAGTCGCACTCCTCACCGCTCCTCCGCGGGGGCTGAATTAGAGCCAAAGCTCGACTGAGCTCTGCACCTCCTCACCTACCTGCTTATGTCAGATCAACTTAGTGAAAACTTCAGCTGAGTGAGAAAGTGTGCAGTAATTTCCAGAGTCACCCATGGAGGGCCGGAGCCCATCTCGGCTTTTCACGCTGCGCTGGGCTCCATCTAAAGCCAAGCAGCTGTCCAATCAGCAGCTTAGCTGGAGTGTGAAGATAGGAGTCAGGGGTCAGAGTGAGCAGCGGAGTTTGGGAGAAGTCCTTCCGCTTACGGCGTAGCATCTCTGTCTCATTAACAGGCAGACGAGTAATTACAAACACACGCACACATGGATGCAGACCCATCAATTAATGTCCCCCATTGGGAGAGGAGTGTCTGTCCATAAATGCCGTTGCGGTGCTCTTCCAGCTGTCACCTGTTTGAGTGTAGGACTCTGCGAGTGTTGTGTGTGTGTCTGTGCTTCTTCTTGGCTGCAACAATAGCTTTTCAAAGCTGAAACAAGTGGTTAAGATATCTGTTCAGCCACTACAGTACAGCCTTTCCAGAATGCACATGGAGACACAAAGACAAAAGACACACACACACACAGGTCTCATTAGCATGTGTGATTATGCATGGCACGTCCAGTCAGGCAGTGGAGATGTAATTAACCTTTTCCAGCAGGAAACAGATGCCTGGATGTCACACACAAACACACATGCTATGGCACACATACACACACACTGACACACACAAACGTCTGCTGTCAGGGAAACAAAGCCAACGTCATGGTGTCACGGAAACAAAGCCCCAAAAGCGCCGCCTGGCACTCTGTGATAATCCCCTCACGCATATTTACATTCAGGGCTTAGAATACGCCTCAGTGCCGCCGTCTCCACCCCCTGCTGCACGCTGTTTCGCCCCCCTCCCCAACTTCTTCGCTGCCATCCTCTCTCCCCTCTCCGATCTACCTTCGGGCCTTCCACCTCATTCGCCCGAAGTCCTCCTGCTATCTCTCCCTCTGCTCCATCTTTCACTCGTCGTGTCCCGAAACTCTCTCCTTGCTCGGATTCATCTGTTTATTATCGGTGGATAGTACATGGCCTTGCATGGCAGCTCCCATAGATTAGCCCCCACCCGTCTCTCTTTCTCTGTCTGCGAATATCAGGGATTCCTTCAGGCGGGCAAAAAGCTGCTTTACGACAGATTAATGAACGGCCCTGATTGTGTCTGTTGGTGTGTGTCTACGCCTGCATGGAATAGATTGTCTGTTTACTCATTCTCCTGCTACAAGCGGCGAAATGAGACAAAGCTAAAGCCATTTCACAGTGTAGAGCACCTATTATGATTCACTGTGTTACGACGCAGCCCTAATGAGAAAGAGAGAGAATGAGAGGAGGGACGATAGCGGAGGAAGAGAGAGAAAGACGGTAATGAGAGCACGAGCTGGATGCGTGTGTGTGTGGAGGGGGGGCTAATGCTAGACAGAGCAGTCATGCTAATTGGCTACAGTGGATAACTTTCTGAGGTGGGGCATGAGAGTGTGTGCGTGTGGGGGGGAGGCAGCGAAAAGAACAGCCTGATCTGTCGGCGTTGCACTCGTTTAACTCCCTCCATTTCACCTCTTTAATGAGAGGAATATTCGCTCCAGTAATGGAGAAAGACTTTAAATTGGTAACGATTTGTTGCTCACACACACACACGCATGCACAGAGGTGGTACGATGTGGTGGTGGGGCAAGTGAGGATGGGGTGGGGGTAGGGCTGGAGGGTGAATTGGCACTGGCAACGGTGTGTGTGTGTGTGCGAGCATGTTCTCCCTCAAGCACCACAACCCCTTTATGGATCATGGCAATTTTCGGGGATTGTAACTCAAGGACAAACAGCTAAAAATAGAGGGGTGGTGCATGACTCCTGCGAGAGCGGCGAGGGGGAGGGCGGGTTGTGGGAGGTGGTGAGCGCGCGGGGACGGCGAAAACGAGTCCTGTCGCATTAGATTTGGGTCAGAAACGAGGGAAGAGCCGGCGAAGCGGAGAGTGTTACAGACGGCTGGAAGATTCATCACTTGCTGCTCCCTGTACGTCTCACGCGTCTCCTTCAACACCTTGCTGCCCCTCCTCTCTGCTCCAACACATCATGCACACACCTGCAGGAGATGGAGAGGGGAGGGCGCCGGGAACAAGGACGCCCAGAGAAAGGGTGAGAAATTGGTGAGAAAAGACGGTAAACCACCGGAAAGACAAAGATGTAATATCAGGGCAGAAAAGGCAAATTTGAAATGTGGCAAAAAAAAGAGAGTGAACTTCAGTTAGGTTAGATATAATATTAATATATGTCATCCGATTCAAAGGCCCTTTGCTGCATAATGAGGTCATACATAAATTCAAATGGTGGATGATACTAGTAGGGAATGAACTCTAATGAAAGGGACTTACTTCTGAATTGCATCAGAAGCTCTGTTCCCCCAGCTTAAAGGAGAAGCTTCACACAGTAGGCTTATTTGCTCCTGTGTCAAAATGGCTAATCTTCTGTCTGGACGTTTAATTGTTAGAAAAAGAAAAGGGCAGACTGAAGTCTTTACACGAAAGTGTCATTTCCCAAATGTCGGACTTCTGCTTTATTCTGAAGGGGAGCGAGTTAATCTCTACCTAACCCCATGTAACCCAACGATAGTTCCCTGTGAATTTAAAATGAGACTTCTGAACCACATTATTTAAGTTCCATTTGAAAACACGAATCACCAAAAATCGATCGCCCCAAAGATATTTTCATTGTTGGGCATTTGGATACAACCCAAGATTTGTCTTAGTTGGTTTGCGACTACTTACAAATCATGAGTAGGTGCAGTGTCACGTATATACTGTATATATATATATTGCAGATATAGTCCAAACATATGTGTCCGCATTTCCAGCAGCTTAAGGAAATGACATGATGTTGCAGATGTTACAGGGGTTTGTGGTGGGGTTAGCTGTACAGCATGATTATTATAGCAGGGTTAGCAAACTCAACCACAGACTTTATATAAAAGATGGATATCACCAATTTGACTCTGTATTTGAAACCTCAGATTAAATTATTCATAGAGACCAAAACATTCTTTTCACTATCCCAGGCTGTAAATGTGCTAATTTCATGGCAAAAATTGGCCATGAAAATATGTCTGTAGTTACTGACTTACCCTCAAGTGGCCAATATAGGAACTGCAATTTCTGCACCACAGGTTGACCGTTGTAGTAGAAGTTCTTATTCTGGTTCAGACAAGTCATGATCAACACGAGCTGATGGATCAAATCTATTTGCAAGTGATGTATAAATCAAAGAAGACCTTTGTAGACCCCAGACAAATGACAGTATTGCTGGCACTAACATAAAGTTGTGTGGTATTCAGGGAAAACCAGTGAAGCTAGCTCGCATGGTTGCACCACAGTTGCAAGCTGTTCAGTCAGATGGGTGTTCTAGTAGCCTGGTATTGTAGATGAATGCATTATACCTGCAATATGCCACAATTTGATTCTGGCCACCAGCCTATGTGTCACTGTCAAATAAAAGGCAAAATTCCAAAAGAATAATCTCAATAAAAAATTACGCAGTAAGCGTGCACATACACTTAGGTGGCAGACCCGATCTCTCTGTGCAAACATCCCCACATGCAGATAGACACACACATCACACACGCACATATACCCTACCATTCATCACACTGTTGTCCCACCATTGCTTCTGCTTCTCTCACCCACATCTGTTGTGTTGTTCCTAATGAAGAGAAAAGTGATGGTCCCACTAAGGCTAATTAGGAGAAATGAGATGCGCAGTGATGATAGACTGGTGATAGTCAAGAGGGAAGTGCTAACGCCGGCCGATTAGAGCTCCCACCGGCTCTGGAGTATCAGAGGAGTGGAGCGGGAAAAATGGGGGATAAAAACAAGCAGTGGAAGGAGAAGGAGGGAGAGATATATAGCGTAATTGAGACTGTAATGGGTTTTGTCAGGAGCACCTGTCAGGGTCAAGTTAAAATGGCTTCGGTGAGAGAGGAAGAGAGGGATGAGAGGATGGGAGAGTGGAGAAGGGGCCAATTGGAGTCAGGATCCTGGTGAGGAGAGGCCCTCGTCCATGCCAACCTCACCTGATTGCCAATTTGTGCCAGTCTTCAGGCATCAAACACAATATGAGCCACAGTGAGACACACAAACACCTCTGATTGGAGAGTGGTAACCAGCTAAAAGCACCCATGCACACTCAATCACACAGACGGGCGCAAACTCACACTGACAGCCCACCTACGCCTGTTGATTGGGCACATCTAGCCCCTTAACAAGGTGTCCACGGTGCAGACCCAGGCGTGTGATTGAAAGATAAAACTGTCGCCATTAAATATCTAATTCTCCCCCACGTCTCCATGAAAATAAGGCGCGGTGCTGATTAGATTGCAGCCTGCTGTGCCAACCTCAGGTCTGCGCCTTGGTCATTACCAGCCCCCCCAACTCCACCAGGCCCAACCAGTCCTTGAGTTGCCAACCACACATGTGCTCCTCGTGATAGAAGAGCAATTCTGACACCCTCGAGAGCTGAGGTCGATGCCTGAGGAGTTATGAAATTAAGTTGAGTAAAAATGTATTTATAAATCACTACTAAAGCTGAACCTGGCAATTTAGCATGCTGCCAGACCCAAATGGCTGCACTGCATAACTGAAAATGTAAGACTTTACAGAAAAATTCTGTTAGGGTGGCGTCAGTGACTGCCTGACTCATGGGCCAGGGTAGTGGAGGTGCTGTAGAGGACGAGATCCATCATCCTGGGGATAAAGTCCTCGCTGCTGCTGTTTATGGATTTGCTTTTTCAATTTTTTTTTCAACATTTTTTGTACTAGCAAACATTTTGACGCTGCATGCCACATTTGAAGTGAAAGGTGGAGACTATGCCTGGTGCCTCAGTCAGATATATCGCCTCTCAGTGACATCATACAGAGCCAAGAGCAGAAAAACCTGTCTCAAACCTAGTGCTCAGAGAAGTGTGAATCTTGACCTTTGGCTGTCTGCATTTAAAACGTCTAAGAACAGAAAATAAGTGAAACGTAGTCTTCTTTAAGAGTCTGAGGTGACAACCTGTTTGTTATTAGATAGAATGTAACCTTCCACCAGGTTCCTGAAACTCCTGAGTGGCTTATTAATAGATGTGCTGCGCTGTTTTTAAAATGTAGTATTTGCAAATATACTTGTTTTTTCAAATCCTCAAATTAGAAATTCATTCATTTCCCAGCAGTGTTATAGTTTGTTCACAGTTGCTGAAAAATTTCCATAAATATTCAGTGATGGTTTGGAGAAAATGTTGTGTTGGGTAAATTAACACCACAAAGAATCGTCCAAAAATCACAACAAAGAATTTTTTTTTTAAATCATGAAAACAGAAATATGGCTTTCACCACACAGAGATGTTAACATTTGTGAATACTATTTACAGATAATAGATGTGAATTTGAGCTTAGGAAGAAGTGGAGGAAGCCATGCAAGATAGCGGACCCTGCGTCGCGGGATATAAACCGCTAGGAAGAAGAAGATGTGAATTTGAGCTAAAGGGTAATTGACAAAAGGCAGAGTAAAGAAAAGAAGCAGAAAATGATAAGGCCTACAATTCCCATCATGCAACTCAAGAGAAATAGCAGATAAAAGTCCCTAAAGAGCCCCAGTAAATATAGCTGAGTTCATACATTGAGAGATGTGATAAGTAATTACGAAAAAGAAAATATGTATAATTAAAGAAATGCGGGGTGGGTAAAATGCGAGGGCTTTGACTCCTGACATTAGAGTTTCTGGCTACGGCCCTGGTGCTCATCTACACAAACTCCATAATTGTCCTTTTGTGCTGCATGATTTGCCTTAAACATAAACCAACAGCCCGATTTTTTTGTACTAACTTTTTTAGTTTGTTGATTGTAAGCTGGAGTAAAATCCTCAAGGTCCGCTTGCTATATTTTGCAAGTACAAATACAGCATCAAAGCGTCAGGAAAATGAACTCTTTGGACTCTTCTCCCTTGTGTATCTCCTCAGCCTTCACCGCTAACTGGAGAAATGAAAAAATATCTTCAAGCAGAGGCTTTCGGTGTATTTACTCTTCCTCACAAATTAGCAAGATACTCCGCCACTTCAGTTGCCTTATTTTTCGACCGGGTGGGGGTGGCGGGAGGCTCCGTTTATTGGAACATTTGCTGCTAACGCTGGAGATGTGAGATTATTTTGTATACTTCACTGCACCAGGAGCTTCACTGGGGAGCTCACTTTGCAGAATATAACCTGGTTCACTGGCACAATTTAGGCTTCGGAGCAGTTTAGCTTAATGGTCTTTAAGTGTCAGAATTTAGTAAGGGTAATGAGAAATTTTCTTTAAAGAGCAGCCTCAGCAGCAGCCCTGCCAACAAAATATCAAATTGATGTCTATTTGAGATGCTGGAAACACCCCAGGGCCTTCAGTTTTAGTGGGCTGAAGGTTAAAGGAGATGCACAGCGAGATGGTCGCTTTTTCCCACCATCACTTTTAACGGACTCTTCCATAAGTCTCCACAACTGATTCAGTCGCTTCAGGCTGTCTGCTGTCTTACACGTTCCATTTTCCACACATCCCCTGTTTTATACTTTTGTGTTATTGAGCTGTGTTTTCAAGCGTACAGAGGAAAACTTTTCTAATTGGCAGGCGGAGGAGGTGGGGGGGCTGTAAATAAGGTCAGGCATCCCACATATCTGATGCCAAATCACCATCATCAATGGGAGATAAATCAATCCCTCGCTGCTTTTTCCTCTTCATCCCGCCCCGCCTCCCATTCTCTCTCAAACTCCCTCTCTCCTTCGCGCACATAAGCACTCCCACCGAGGCCGATCGATACCGGAGCGGGTATTGAGCAGTGGCTGTGGTCCAAATGAGAGTTTGATTTCTCGTGGGGGGTGTTAGCCCCTGTAACCATGGTGTTGAGTCCCCATCGGGGACCTCTTCGCCAAACGCTCGTTGATGAAGTGCGTGTGAGAGCAGCGAGCGTGCGCTTTAAACACCTTTTGATTTAGCTGCGCTCGAGAACAATACTTTTCATTAGCGGCTGATAGCATTCATTAAGAGCAATTCAGCATGGCCGCTAATGAGCTGATCTGCTCTTGAACACTTCATCCTCCTTGAAAAACAATCAAGCGCGAGAGAAACTTGCCCTGACTGGAAAACCAGAGTTCATCACAGCTCCAAATCAGTGACGAATAGCCGGTTGATTCTTTGCTTGGGAAGCTCTAGCTTTGAGCTCCTGACTGCAAATCCACCCGTTGGAGCCTATTCATTTACTAATCTGGCGATACAGTTTGTCTAAACTGACACAAAGCCTGTGCCTTCAGTCCAGTACGCGGCCAGAGCAATCGCAGAATCCGTCCGTCAGCCGCTTCTTTGCCCGCGGGAGCCTCAGTTGTCTTTGACAGGAATTCGTTTGTAGCACCTTACAAATTCTTTCACCCCCGTCAGATTTCTCTGCCCTCTGTCTCCTAACAACACGTGGAGCAGCCTGTTTGTCTGAGGGTGAGCAATGCTATCTGCTTCTTTCTTATATTATTCATATCCCAGTGCCTTTGCAGCGGAAAAACAAGCAAGGCAGAGAGAGGAGAGAAAAGATGGGGAAGGGACCTTTGACAGAGCAGCTCTGATGAAGAGCGCGACATAGTGAGATACATAAACATGAGGTCAGAGAGTGCTGCGGCGAGAGACGGAGGAGGGAGGAAAAAAGCCGAGAGAACGAACGAGTACAAGGGAAAAGCAGCTGAGAGGCAGCGCACAGCTTCAGAAAGGTTGTCCGTCATTGACGGAAATCCACCAATCAATGCTTTGGCACAACACACACATTAACCTGTGATGAAGGGTGTGTGTGTGTGTGTGATGGAGGAGAGAGTGTGCTACTGGTTTGAAATGCAGAACACGTCAAGAGTCCTAGGGAGCTCCTTTTGCAGCAAAGCCTCATTAAAGAGACACTTGCCTTAAAGCAAGGATATACTGCCAGACCACACACACACACACACACACGCAGGCAGACTCACTCAGGCTAACAGAAAGGGACACACACGCAGGAGCAGCTCCGGACAAAATCGAACCCGAGTGCAGAGATAAATGTAGACGGGTAAATGCGGCGCTCTAATCCCTTTCCCCATTTCCTCTCCTTGTTCTCCATTTGAATAAAGTTTCATTTAACACCCCCCACCCCCCACCCAACAATCTCACACTAATATTATATTCATGTATATTTGATTGTGTCAACTCTGTGGAGAATGGCTACGCTGTATCTTGTGTGCCTTTTTAAAAATGCATCGATGAATAAATAATGTCTGTATTCGCTGATTGAAAAAGCCATATTGCCAGGAAGCCATGATGAAATGATAATGTAATATCTGTCCCTGTGCCGAATAAAGTCAAGCCATCCCTGCACCCCCTCTTTTTTTCTTAATTCTCTCAGTAAATGAAACCTGACGCTCTGCAACTGCACCTTACACTGCCTGATGACATTCTGCTGTATGGTTTGCACTGCTGCACTAAGTGTGTTTTAATAAAGACGAAGCTTCTTTCTGTACGTCTGAATGCTGTGTGCTTGTTTCCAGATATTAATAAAGAGAAGCCTGCCATTTGCAGTCCACCCCACCCCCACCCCTCTGAGCGTCTCCCCCTGCTAATTGACAGTGATAGCAGAGACTCGTCTCCTGGGCTGATGTTGGGAGCCTAATAAAGATGCATTACCCACCTCCCATCTTCACATCCTCCCCCACCTCCTCCTCCTCCTGCTATCCCCACGCAAGCTGATTAAACTGATAAACTGTGCCAAAAAAGAGCCAGAGATGGGGATGTAAATAATGAAACAGCAGCGAGTAAAAGGAAGAGTCAGTAGGGGAGGTGAGAGCAGAGACGAGCCAGAGAGAGCAACCCCATTAGGAGCAGCTCCATGTCTAATGAATAAAATGCAAAGTTTGATATTGCCTGCTTAATTTCACAAATTCTTAATTGGTATGACATTTTAAGTTAAAGGCTCTGGCCTCTCAGCGACCTCTGAGGTGTCAGACTGTAAATAAACCACACACACGCACAAACTCTCTCACGTAAACTCGACAGGCAGCCGCTGCTGCTTGTGGCTTTGATATTCTCTCATTAGCATAGCAACAGCAAGATGACCATCCGCAAGGGATACAGTAACCCAGGCAACCAGAGCTGGCCGGTCCAACTATGGGAACCAGAGGCACGAACAGAGCTCTCCTCCCAGTCCTCACAGTAATGCTTCAGTACTCACGGCTCTGAGCAAACGAATTTGCGCCCCAAGGGTGTAGCAATGGTTTGCAGTTTTTACCATAAGTGAGAAATACATTAACGTGTACTCGTAGTCATTTTTTGTTTCCTGAATCACATGGGTGACTTTGGTGAATTTTGAATAACGTTAAGTGTCTGCAGCCTCTTCTCAAGGAAACAGAAAGTTATAAATTTGCATGTGATTAAAGAGGAAAAGGTGAAAAAACACAGCGCTGTGTAGATGCTCTTCACTTTTTTTTCAGTAATGAAACTCAGTAGCGCTTTTAATGCCAGCCAAAATCAACTCCGACATCAACTGCCAGCCATCCAAAGTTTGCACATAACCCTTTGTCCTTAAAAGCCACAAAAATGTCTTATGCTAATGAAACCTTATCACCATATTGCACAATTCTGCAAAACCCTGAATTTCCATCAGCCTCCTTTCTCACGACCCGTGCCAATCTTTTTTTGAGTTCCTGTTTTCTCTTAAGCTTGCTGAGCCCCAAGTGACTAAGAGCACATGAAGACTGCGATTATGGTTAATAAAACACAATTTTTAATTGTAGCATGGAGTGAATGATACTTCTTCAGCACCCCGACACCTACAGTGTCTACCAAGGTACATGCTGGCATGAACTGTATGTAAAAGACAGAGCGCTGTGACATCACCTGTTAGACTGTGGTGTCCCAGAGGGTGGCAGATCTGACTGAGAAAGTGAGGGACACCGCATGCTCACAAGGTAAGTAATAAAGATTTTAACCATCACATGCAGCCAGGGCATCTTCAGTCACTCCTGACATTAATTCTCCAAGTCTCTGCAACACTACAGGATAAACCTTCTTCTTGAAGATATATATTTTCTTGTTTTGATGATGGCAGTTGTATAGAGCACCGTCAAACACATCATTCCAAAAACCTTCCATGTGTTTAACTTGGATGAGAGCACATGGTGGCTTGTAAGAAACGGTTCTTCTGAAAGATACCAGTGACATCAGGCTAGAAATAACGCTTTCCTGTTTTAAAGGCTAAAACCCTTGTTAGAAGCTAAAACAATAAAATCACATTGAAACACATTAAAAACAATCATTCAGAACAACTTAATGGATGGTGTCCAGGCTTAATGGTTTGGGATGATGATTTTTTGCAAGTCAACCCAAAAGATATCCTGGTATCTTAAAAAAACAACAACCCAAAAACCAAAACCCAATTCAACCCACAAATTTTGAGAATTTTAGTAGAGAGAAACCAAAGAGCAAAATGCTAACTCGTTTGTAATTTCAGGTCCAGTTCCTGCCACACTCTGTTGCTGCTTTATCAGGATTTGCTTATTGTATCTGTCTTTCTTACTGTTAGAAATGTTGCATTTAAATTACTTGACACATAAAAAAAAACGTTACTCCCTTTAGGTTAGCTCCTCTTCTCAGACACTAGCTAAATGCTAAAGTATCACAACCACAACTTAGGGACAAAAATGCCATTCCGCTTCACTCCAGCCCCTGTGTATAGGACAGGTGTGCTTTAAAAATATAAGGATTAGAACATACATATATATTCATGTTAAAATATAGTAAAAAGTTGTCAGAAAAATAAATACTCAAATGAAGTATTGACACCTGAAAAATCTCCTTAAAGCACAGTAATAATGTATTTTTATTAAGCAGTTTTGTGGTAGTTTTGCGGTGTTTTTTGGCGACTAGGCTCGGCTAGCATTGTTTATGCTAGGCTAAGCTAAACTGGTTTCTTTCTGGCAGTAGCACCGAACATGAACACACTGACAGAAAATAGAAAGGCAGTCTGGTTTTACTCCTTGCACAAATATGAATGAGCCAACTATTCATTCAAAGTCCTCAGCAGTGCACGATTTTTTTTTTTAAAGTGGCTTTTTTTTTTAAAAAATGTCTCTATTTGAGATGAGCTACTTCTCTCTAACAAACATTTGACTCATGTGCTATTTTTACTCTGTTCTCAGAAGACATTTCAGCCAAACAGCTCTTCACATTGAGTGAGACATTGTAACAAGCTCTCCACCCCTGTTCGTACCTTTCCCACCTCAATTGTAGACCGTGCTGCCAGGTGGAACTGTGTCAATCTCTCACTATCATTTGGCATGAAAACCTTGCAGAGTTTTTTTTCAAATGCATATGGTGGAACCTGCACAGACGGATACCTCATGCTGGCAATTTCATTCCACCTGTCAGTGTCTATCCCTTATGCCTGACATGTACAGGCGCACAGTCACGCACACACATATGGGAGAACAGCGGAGGTGGTAGTGCTGTAGTTAATTAGAATGTAACGTATCAAACTGCATTTTCTCAGTACCTCTGTGTGTGTGGGGGGGTTAATTGTGTGGGCAGAGTGACTAGCTGCATAGCTGTTTGTGTTAATTCAACACAGAAACACAGGCTATGTATGGGAGTATCTAATAATAGAGACATGGACAGATTGGAAAATCCTCTGCCCAGGAAGAAGAAAAGTGCTTTAACTACATCTCAGAGTAAGCAAAGAGGCAGCGGGAGGAGAGCAGGAGGAGGAGGAGGGAAAAGTTGAGAAAAACGAAGACGAGGGAGAAAAAGGGTTTGTTTTCCACTCTCTGTTCGTTCTTTGTGATCAAGAAAAAGCAATGCTGTTCAGTTTCTGGATGCCGCTGTGGTGGTATACAAGACTTTTCAGCACCACATTTGCCTCCTTGCTCTTTGTGTGCAGACCCTTCGCAGGCCTCCCAAAGACACAACTCTTTAATGAGCATATTGATCAGTGTTTCTCACACCTTCATTTTCCCCACAGAGAAAGGAAGGAGGAGAAAAGGATACAAGGGGAGGGGGGAGGAGAAAGCGATGAAGAGACGAAAGCTTTAGAAAAGCTTTAGACTCACAAAGTGGGTTTTTTTTCTAAAGACCGCAGGGGAGTCAGCTTTGTGCCTGTAAAATTCAATTTACCTTTTCACAGATGGGCTGTACTGCAGCTGGTATTGAGGTGCACAACTCGTAAACTGCTCTGAATGTGTGTGTGTGTATGCTCCTCGTATTGCATGTGCATTAGTGAATATCCATGTGTGTCTGTGTGTGTGTGCACATGTGCAGGTGTTTGTGTGTTCATGTGTGTGAGCAAAGCAGCAGTGTAAGCCACCCTGGTGTGAACCTGGGCTTTCTCTCGGAGCGCCGTCTCGCTCCGGTCGCTTCTCTGCATCACATTACTTCTCCACCTCCACCCACCCAGCAGCACAGAGAGAACGGGAGGGAAAGAAAAACATTACAAACAAAAACAAGACGAAAAAAAACATCAAAGACAGCCTGTGAGAGCAACTTAAATTGCTGGGATATGAGTTCTTTGTTGACTCGAGGGAGAACAGTCAATACTGTGCAGTTTGGGGGAGGTGGCTCTGTTGTTAACATCCATCCCTGTGTCTCCTGGGTGTGGGGCTGCACTTTAACAAACACTATGTAAGTGATAATAATATGCTATGTCAGCGGAACATCCGGTTCCACTTTGTATGCGACCCAAGTTCTTTCAAGTGACGCTCTGCAGTGACATTTCCTCACAAAATCAATTCCTCTCAGCCAGCCAGACAGCTTGCTTGGCCGCAGAAAACATCTGAAGATTACATGCTTGTTTGCACTGGTAACTCTGCTAGTAAAACTAGTGACAAGATAGGACAAGGAACACTTGTAGATAATGTTTTATTAGATATTGAGTGCATATGCTCTGTAGCGCTGATGTTACAGAGCATATGCACAACCCTAAAATGCTACAGAGCTGGTTAACTGACAATGTTGGAAAAGCCATAGAAAGTAATTTTTCACATTATCTACACAGAAAAAAACAAACATGCATGTTCAACTGCAGTGCTTATTTTTATTGTGTTTATGTGATGTTTGTATTTTGTGCCACATCTTTGTACACAGCAAATTCAAAAGTGTTAAATGTTTTGGTGTTAGTAGTCTTAGAGTTAATTTTACTCTAAGCAGAGTCACATTCTTTTAATGTAACTCTGAGGTGTAAAATGATAGTAGTTAAAATCGAGTGTTAAAAATGAGTGTTTCTATGTCAAATCTGGAGGTGTTACAATGGAAACATTAACTCTTGACCTCTTAACTCTGAACTCCTACAGGGGCTATGACACTAATAGAGTAAATTCACAGACTCCGCCCCCAGCACCATAGGCTCCAATCAAAGCTGAAGTGAAGCCGTTTCAGAACATTTTGCTCTACATATTTGAGTTGTTTGCCATGGTTGGTAAGTCATTTTTTCAAAGATTGTTTCAATTATTATTATGAGCTTTTACTTCTGTGGCTCTTTGGAGTTGAGACAAAGCTGTGTGAAAGGCATTAGCCATGTTGCTCGGTGATAGCATAATATTCTGTTTTAGCTAGCTGAAAGGTATTGTTTGCAGGCAAATATCACAATCTTGAAAAAAGCTTGCATGTGAATTTTCAGTCACATTTTTGGTCAAATACACCTAAAACAATGTCTAGAATGTGAAATGTTGGTATAATGGTGCTACTTGAAGCCTGAAAAGGATCTCCCATAAAAACAAAAACAAAAAAACCGAGCAAACAGCAGTAGCAGACGTCCTACGTGGGTTACTGACCTGGTAGCCTGGCTGCCCCTGGGTGGGTCCGGGATGGGCGTGAGGTTCTGGGGTGCTCCGTCTCTGGGCTGGGACCCGGACCGGGCCTCGGGGGCTTGGGTCCTGGTTGGTGTGTTGCCGGGGTTGTGGCCCAGCCCTGGAACAGGGTGCCGCCGGTGCATCGAGCCACCTGGGGGGCTCTTCAACTGGTGGGGAAGATTGTCACATCTTGCAGGAGCTTTCCTCTCCTCAGGAGCTCCCTCTGCAGGAGGGGGAGATACAGGAGAGGTGGAGGAAGATCTCAGCATGGGTGTTTATTGTCTTATGTAGTCTGGAAGATGAGTGGATGGTGGGGTGGGTGCAGTTTTCTCTGTGGTGGGGTTGGGTGGACTGTCCCGGGCTCTGTGGGGCCGGGAGGCGCTGCTGCACTGGGCCCCGGTCTGGATGGGCCTGGGCCCCCTTTCCCTGGCGGGTCGCGGAGTATGGGGGTGCCTACTGGGGTCAGCGGGGGAGCTGGCCCCAGGGAGGGGTCACTTGCCCCTCCCTTCCTTCCCTCCCCATCTCCAGCTGCCTCCCTCTTCCCGCTCCACCACAACCACCCACACATGCAGGACCTTGGAGTAGGGGTATGTCACCAGGGTGCAGAGGAGGCTACCCCCCCCCCCCCTGTCCCCTTCTGGCTGCCTCTGCCTCAATTTTATCCCACAACTTAGACATTCACATTACTCACACTCTCATTACACATACATATAGGATCTTGGGGGTGGGCACGATACACGGAATCCAAAGTACCATCAGGGTGTACACCTCACCCCTGGCGTCGTTGCCCACCTCTCAATTTTAAATACACGTAGACATTGAGGACCAGCAGGAGGGACCATGCGCTTACCTGCTGCTCTCTGGCAGGTAGCTCCATGCCCTCCTGGGTTTTAAATGCACCTTAGAACACACATGCATCAACACTACAATGAGCGGGTGGAGGGAGGTTTGGAGTCTTCTCTCACCCCCATTCTCTGCGACCTGCTGGAGCGGGGGGGCTAGGACTAGGAGGAGGAGTTGGCCGTCCGACTGCGGTCTGGAGTGTGGGGCCTTCCTGCTGCTGCGGAGTCGGGGCGGTCTGCCTCCCCCCACCGCAGGGAAAAGGGTAACACCACCTGGGTCTGGGTGCAGTTCCCCCCTCCAGGGGCAAGGGTACCTAGACCCGGTTCGTAGAGTACGCTTGGGGAGTGTGATCATGTGTACAGCGTCTCTTTATGTCTGTCTCCACGTTGGTTGAGTGTGGAGTAAGTGCATATGAGAGCATGAGGGTGGGAATGGATGTTTGTATATGTGTGTGCCTGTATTTCTGTGTTTATATGTCAGGTTGGGTGTCAGGCACCACCTCTCTGGGGACATCTCAGGCCCTCCAAGGTTTGGAGTCCTATCTCCCCCTACCACCACTTCCCCTGCCAGTGGCGGACTCCCTCAGACATCGGTGCGTTGGTGGTTCTTTGTGTCCGGGGATGGGCGTCGAGGTACACACCGGCTCACTCCTTGGCAGCCGCTTATCGGGGCCTGGAGCCTGGGGCTCGCTCGGGCCACTTCGGAGGTGGGGTGCCCTTGGCCTCTCGGCCTGGGGCTCGGTCACTCAGGCACGGCTGGCTGCTGGCGGAGCTCACGGGCGCGTCACTGCAACTCCCCCTGGCTTCTGCTCCGCGGCTGCTGAGTGAGCCCTCATCTGGGACTCTCCTCAGCTCTTTCTGGGACAGTGGCACAGCTGCCCCTCTGTTGGTCTTCCTTGGTCTCTTGTGTTCTGGGGGCCTCTGGATGTCTGGAGTTTTGATCTCCTCCATACCTGCTTCATGCCCTGGAGGACGGGGCTGTGGCCCCCCCACACCCTCTAGCAGATCATTACATGAAGGAACCTTTTAAAAACAAGCGCGTCCATGCTCACAGGTGTACACACGGGTGATCACACCCACAAACTACACCCTTTTTGGCTCGTACCTCAAAGCACACTGTGTTCTGTTGATCTTATGTGCCGCACAATAATGTTTAATATTTAGTATTTACTGTCATATTCCCATATATCATTGTGATGTTGTTTATTCTATTACTCTTGTTCTCTTCTGCTTGTTTTCTTTTTTCTTTCTCAGCAGGTGATCCAGGTGATCGATATATGCATTTTTTTTCTGCCCATTCTGTTGGTTTTTGTCTTTTGCCCTTCTCCCCCGTCCCTCTTCTCAGCTGTTTCTCTTTCCCTCTTTCTTTCTCCCCTTCTTTCCCCCAGTCAAGTCTGTCCCGTATTCAGTAAGTGAAAATAAAATAAACAATAAAAGGTGAATCAAATGGACCATTACGGCAAGGCTGGGATGGTCAATTTGGTAAAGTAAATCCGTTGGGCATCTTTCTTTGCCTTTAGACAACAATTCTGATGGCAAAAGAGCCAAACGGGACAGGCAAAAAAAAAAAAAAAAAAAAAGTAGCAGACGTCCTGACTGGATTCTACGTTAGCATAGATCCCTCCAGAGTTTTGTGCACACGGTTTAGGTAAAAATGAAAAAGGTTGAGGTTTTACATTTACATTTCAGTATTACCTGTTGTCTGTGTCCTTGTCTTTTGGGAAAATACTTTACACAAGTAATGGCTCAAAGAGGATTTTTTTTTTCTGTGCTGCAATTGTTTACTGGATTATTTGTGCCATTAATTAGTGTCAACTAATTTTTTTTCAATCTCCACACAGGATATGCTTGTGAGGTTTGAATGTGGGGGAGAGAAGAAGTGCGTTGAAGTTCCACAAAGGGATGAATGAAGGACATGCATATTGTATTGAAGAAATAAGTGATGAGAATGCTGTTATTTGCATTTACCATGTCAGACCTTTTGATAAACAAAATTCTAATGAAAGTGAGAACATGTATACTGTTACTACGGTGGCCCCTAGAGACAAAGCACGTACAAACTCCAAAACACATGCAAATTCCAAAACACATGCAAACTCCAAAACACATGCAAATTCCAAAACTCGTACAAATTCCAAAACACTTGCAAACTAAAAAACACTTGCAAATTCCAAAACACTTGCAAACTCCAAAACACTTGCAAAACCCAAAACACTTGCAAACTAAAAAACACATGCAAATTCCAAAACAGGTACAAATTCCAAAACACTTGCAAACTCCAAAACACATGCAAATTCCAAAACAGGTACAAATTCCAAAACACGTACAAATTCCAAAACACGTACAAATTCCAAAACACTTGCAAAATCTAAAACGCTTGCAAACTAAAAAACACATGCAAATTCCAAAACACGTACAAATTCCAAAACACGTACAAATTCCAAAACACTTGCAAAATCCAAAACACTTGCAAACTAAAAAACACATGCAAATTCCAAAACACGTACAAATTCCAAAACACTTGCAAACTCAAAAACACATGCAAATTCCAAAACACAACGGAAGTGCTCCAGGACGCTAGGGGCAGTGTTGAGCTCGATTTGCAAAATAAACGGCAAGTTTGTCTGTATGGGACGGTCTAGTCTCCGTCGCGCTTCCCAGGTTGCCTAGCAACCATGATACTAACCGCTGAAAACGTGTCATACAACTTGGTTTGACAGAAATGAGGGAGAACATATTTTGTTCATTTGTTTGTTTGTTTCTACAAGAGCTTTGTGTGATTTGATAAGTATCTGAGGCTGAGACCACAGGACAGTAAAACATGATTTTTGGGCTTCATTTCTGTACTGAACAGTTATTTCAAGATTAATTAGTAAATAAGAATTAGCTGATGTTGTTCATGAGACTAAAGTCATATCACTTTGGTAATGTAAATATAATATGGCCAATATTATAGTTATTATATTAATCATTATTAGCTATTACAGCAGTGAACATGAACTCTGTGTCAAATACTGAGCTTCAGTACAGATTCAAGTTGCAGTTATTTATATGTCTTATCACCTTAAATCTTCACTCAAAGACAAGTATCTTTGACAGTGCATATATAGGTGTATCATATATAAGAGACAAATGTTGTTCCTTCATGTTGGCATTACTAAATTTGGCTCATTGCTTACATATATTTATAAAAAGAAAATGTACAAGCTGTGATAACTGTTTCTGATAAAATGAAGAGTAGACCGATATATGAAATATTCCTTTATTGGGTGAGAAAATCAGACCATGTCATAACTGCTTTAAGTCATACAGAATAGATATCAGAGCCTTAAACAGGCTGACTTCTGCTAAATGGGTCAAACTGGGCAGAAAGTCTACAAACACATAACATCCTTATAGAATAGGATGTAACACTATAGATCAACTTACCTCAGAATATATAAAGCATATAAGCAATTACAGCAATATGATGCAACAAACACAGCAGTACTACTAATCCAAAATACTCAAAGCTTCATAGAACTGAAACAAACATTTATTTTTAGTTCCATTCTGCTGCTGATACATACTTTAGGTTTCTGAATATTAAACTTGTTGCTGCCTTTCATAGTGTGTAACTTGAAGGCCCTGAGTACTTTCTCCCACACTGAAAACACTGGGATGATCAAATTATTTGAACATTACCTAATAAGACTGATTCAGGACAGACAATTAGTTATGTTAAACTTTTCTAGCAGTCCTTCACAAACAGGGAACAGTCTGTCTATTCTCTCCATCTGTCAGCTGCTGCTGGCTCTTCCTCCTCCTCTTCCTCACACACTGCTGAGTTTGTCCTGGTGGATCATCAGGGGTGCAAAGCCTCACAGATGATGTGCAGCAGTGGGTCCCTCAGTCTGTCCTCACTCTGGACACTTGCAGTTGTCACACATGGAAATCAAATGTGTGATAAGCTGCAGGATTCAAACACAAGTGTGACTTATAAATACATGTTCATACTTTTATTCCACAATCAGAGAGAAAGAAACAGAGAGCGAGTGCAGGACAGACAGACAGGTGAAAGTCTCAGGTGTACACACTGCTACAAAACAGCACAAAAGAAGGAGGATTTAGTGTTTGTGTTATTACGAAACAAGAGGAGTTCCCAGATGGTACAGTGGACACATGTGTGACTCCTGTGATTAAAGCATCTTTCTTTCAGCTTAACGAGTGAACCGTCAGCTCGTTCAAACACACGTTAAAGTCCGTTTGGCTCGACACCACCGAACAGAGGCAGCAATATAACATAGCTAACATTAACAGTGCAGTGAATCCTGCTTGTGCCGTGATATTCAGGACTGCAAACCGAGCAGCATCACTGACTTTCAGCTTGTTGTGTTTGTGGATATATGACTGACTTTAATTATCCACAAAATTATCACAATCTCTGTAAGATTAAGGTCGACTATATATATATATTTTAAAGTAAAGGCTTTAAAACCAAGTTAATTCTGAGAGTACAGACATGACTAATGTCACATAACTTTCCCGACATGTGGCCAACAATAATGGTTTAATGTTCTTCATTAAAAAAAATATTTGCGCATAAATAAGTGACATAATATTCAGTACTTACTTCTGAAAGTTTACTTTTCCTACGCTCCACTTCCACCGTTTTTTTTCGGCAAAATTATCCACACCACCACCGCACTATGAAGTCTGGGATATGTTGGGCCATGAAGGCTACACCGACCCATCCTTAAAATTCAGGGAAATTATGGACGCATTTGAGGGCCGCATTTCGAGCAGCCTTTGAATTGGGAAAGCCTTCTCTTGTCGCTGTGACGTAATCGGCCTTAAAATTCGGCCTCTAAGGCTGCAAACCCCAAATCCGGTCATTGGTACTTCCTGGCTTGTGTAGTTACTAGGTAACAAAAGCTCAACACTGCCCCTAGCGTCCTGGAGCACTTCCGTTGTGTTTTGGAATTTGCATGTGTTTTTTAGTTTGCAAGTGTTTTGGAGTTTGTACGTGTTTTGGAGTTTGCATGTGTTTTTTAGTTTGCAAGTGTTTTGGATTTTGCAAGTGTTTTGGAGTTTGTACGTGTTTTGGAATTTGCATGTGTTTTGGAATTTGTACGTGTTTTGGAGTTTGCATGTGTTTTTTAGTTTGCAAGTGTTTTGGTTTTTGCAAGTGTTTTGGAGTTTGCATGTGTTTTGGAGTTTGCAAGTGTTTTGGATTTTGCATGTGTTTTGGAGTTTGTACGTGTTTTGGAGTTTGCATGTGTTTTTTAGTTTGCAAGTGTTTTGGAGTTTGCATGTGTTTTGGAGTTTGCAAGTGTTTTGGAGTTTGTACGTGCTTTGTCTCTAGGGGCCACCGTAGGTGTGGACCCATATAGACACTTTAATAGTGTTGAAATCAAATCTGACAGTGTTAATTTGGACATGCTGGATTTGCTGTGTACCGGCCAAAAACAGCCCTCTTTCTTCCAGTGTGGAATGTGTCTCCTTACCCACACCGGCAGCATGCAGGTCCACTGTTCTGAGTTTGCAAGGTCCACAGCTTTCCACAGGAATTGCATGTTGGCTTTTAGAGATGATGACGACGATGGCCATATGACAGACATACTTTAGCAATAACCATAATGTTGTTGCACTGGCCCACACAGCAATTATTACTGCCCTCTATTTAAGCCTGAACTTGCAGGGTAACTCCATTATTCTGTGTTATTTTGCTGTGTTCAGAAAAACAACCAGATAACGCACAATGAAGAAGTTATCCACTGTCTCCACCACCTTCCAGAGATTCTGGGAGGCACGCAAAACAGCATATGCCTAATGTGTGTGGATGAATAAGGTTTTCTTTACATGTCATGTGCAACTATCTCATCACGAGATTTAGATTTGGTTCTTTGTGAGTCATGTGAGTCACCAGACTCAATCAGCACCACTAATAGAAAAAAAACAAGTAGAAATAAGACTCAATGATGCTGGTGATTACTAAAATTACTACAACAACTCTTTTCAATTAGCTTGTGAATGTTTGTTATATTGTCCAGGGGACAGGTATCATTCTGCACATCCACCTTTGATCTATGTGCTCTACTTTATTTCATTCTTCAATCAACTTCATCATTTTACAGTTGAGTGTGAAGCTGCAGATGACGAGAATAAGAACCTCCAAATACGAGGCCCGAGTTCTTGGGCGCAAAAGGCTGCTATGCCCACTCCGGGTTGGGAATGGGTTGTTGGCTCAAGTGGAGGAGTTCAAGAATCTTGGGCTCTTGTGAGGAAAAACGAAGGGAGGTGTTGGCTACAGTGAGGAATATAAAGGGTTCCTACCCTCACCACAAGCTGTGGGTAGTGACCAAAAAAATTACACTGCAGATACAAGTGGCAGAAATTAGCTTCCCCAGAAAAGGAGTTGGGGTTCACCCTTAGAGATAGAGTAGAGTTCTTTACCCTATCAGAGTAGAGCTGCTGTTCTTCCACATCAGAAGAAGCCTGTTGAAGTTACTCAGGCATTTGTCCTAGATGCTTCTTGGACATGTCCCAGGTGAGGTGTTTCAGGCATGTTCAACTGGATTACTTGGGGATGTCCTGGTGTCCAGAAGGAGCTACAAGAGGAAAACAGAGTCCTGGGCATCTCTCCTTACACTGCTGCCCCTTAAACCCAGAGTGGACAAACAGCAGAAAATGGATGGATGGATGGATGGATGGGTGGGTGGGTGTCCACTACTGTAACAGAATGTATGTGACAGAAAAAAATAAGGAAAAGCATGAAAAAAGTAACAAAATAACTGCTTGCATTGTATAAGTATTTGCGTTACTTGTTACAACAATAAAGTAACATTATTCTAATGAGTTTCTTTGTAGAGATTTAGCCAAAACAACATGACTGTAGTTTCTTTGTTTCTGAATGAAAACTGAAAACTTTTCAATAATTTCTTCTTCTTTTTTTTGTCCAGTTTACTCAAAGAAAAAAAAATGGAGAAAACTGAATAAGTAAATTAAACTAAACAGGAAAAGTGCAGGAAAGAAGCAAGAAGAGAGAGTGGAGTAGAAGAAATGTGAGGACGTAGGTGTGAAGAAGATGAAGCAGCGATGAGAGAGAGAGCGAGAGAGAGAGCTTGTATGTGACTGTGATGGCTCTGTCAGGTTCTGTTAGCGTGATTGAACCTTCAGTGTAGCTCCTGGTTTATGTTTGTGTGTTCATGTGAGTCCATATCTGTGTGTTTACGTGCACCTGCCACACTCCACACTTCATACAGAGTTTTTAATGAGGAGGAAAATTCTCTCCTCGGCAACCCGAAGTCTCTGCAAAGTCAGGGATGAAAAGTGAGAGAGAAACGGTTGTCTTCATAGAACAATTACAGTGACACTCCCCCTCTTTCTCCAGTAGTAAAGACACTGTGCAGCTCTGCACCAGCCACAGCAAATGCTTTGACATTTCAGAAGCCCGAAAATGGAGCAACAAAAAAAGTAGCTTTCTTTGTCAACAGAGCAAACGTCAGAGTTGAAAGGGAGATACAAGAGTGGTGGGGAATTTATTCCCTCTTTGTCTGTCAGTCTGCGTCTCTGTCTGTAAGTCTACATGTCTGTCGCACACATATTATCTCTATTTGTATGCTTTGCTGTTGTATGCATGCAGTAACTCCCCATATTTATATTTATTGCCTAAGGTTTAACCATATTAAATAATTCACACATATTCAGGTAAACACATTTGAATAATGCATCTATGACAATCATTTTTATTGTATGTGAAGGTAAAGGCTTAACGTTATGTTTATGTATTTCAGTTTGGGTTGTTTTTTTTGTTTTTTTACATCAGTGATGTACATATTATGCCCAACACCATGAGCCATGAACACAGCAGCAGAAGACACTCGTGGTGTCAGCAAAGAACAGGAAACTGAGGCTACAGCTCACACAGGCTCAATAAAGTGGAAAAAAGTGGCCTGTTCTGATTAGTGTTGATTTCTGCAGTAACACTTTATAATACGGCCCATGACTAAGTGCATGAATTGCAATGCGTTATATTTAAAATTATAATGTAATTATCTTTACAGATAAATACTTAAGTTAAATTTAATATATTTAATATTATATAAAGATGTTAAAAGTCAAGTTTAAGCTACTTGATAATAAGGCCCTGAAAAGTACAGAACTTTTAGGATGTAAAATATGGAAATATTCTTTGTTTTCCTGTAAAAATTACTGTAATATTACTCAATACTTAACTGTACTTACAGTTTAATTATTCCTTTGTTTCCTGTAAAAACCTTGTTACCCTGTAATTCTGGTGTACCTACCTTTAAGTACTTGTAAGTATATTTACATTATAATTTCAAATAAAAAACATTGAAATTCCATTTAATTAGAGGGTATTATGCCCTTAGTCATGGGTCATATTATAAAGTGTTACCCATTATTCAGATGGTACGGTCAGAATTTGCTGTAAACAACATGAAACAGAGCATTCTCATTCCTAACACGTAACATGGCAACAATTTGCCATGTCCCGAGGCATCTCATAGTAACGCGAAAGATAACCTTCCGTGTCCCTATGATACGCTTCGGATTGTGAAGGGAATCCAATAGAATAACGCTCCATGACACATACATATAGGGCCTTGAGGGTGGGCACGTTAACGGCGTCCAGTGGACGGTGTGTGTATTCAACCCCACCTCTGGCGCCGGTGCCCACCTCTCAATTTTAAATCCATGTAGACACTGAGGGTTCTCGGGAGGGGCCGTGCTAACACCTGCTGCTCTCTGGCAGCAGCACCATGCTCTCCCGTGTTTTAAATGCACCTTAGAACAACACGCAGCAACACTACACATGAGCAAGAGGAGGGAGGTTTGGGGTCTTCACACACCCCTGTTCTCTGCTGGCCATTGGGGCGGGGGGGCTGGAAGGAGGTGTTGGCTGTCCAATTGGGATCTGGGATGCGGGGCCTCCCTGCTGCTGCGGAGCCTGGGGCGGTCTGCTTGCCTCCACCCCGGGGGAAGGGTAACATCTCCTGGGTCTAGGTGCCGTTTCCCCCTCCAGGGCGAGGGTACCTGGACCTGGGGTATAGAGTATGTTTGGGGAGTGTGATTGTGTGTACAGTGTCCATTTATGTCTATCCCTACGTTGGGTGAGTGCTGAGTATTTGTATATGTGTGCATGAGGGTGGGAATGCATGTTTGTGTCTGTGTGTGCCTGTTTGTCTGTGTCTATATGTCAGGTCGGGTCTTACACTCCACCTCTCTGGGAACTCCCAGGCCCTCCAAAGGCCTGTCTCCCCTCACCACACTCCCTGCCAGTAAATGATGCCCTCAGGGGTGCCTTGGTGGCTCTTGGTGTCCGGGGCTGGGCGCTCAGGTATGTACCAGCTCACCCACGGTGACTACTTGGCGGGGCCTAGCGCCTGTTGCTCGGTCAGGCCCGGTGGCGCCTGTGTCCAGCAGCCTCGCCTCTGTCAGTGCGCCCCAGGGCAGCTGTGGCTACAATGTAGCTTGCCATTGCCAGTGTGTGAATGTGTGTGTGAATGGGTGAATGACTGAATGTAGTGTAAAGCGCTTTGGGGTCCTATGGACTAGAAAAGCGCTATACAAATGCAGGCCATTTACCATTTACCATCTTCCAGGGCGTAGGGGGCCCTCGGGCCTCCGGCCTCTGGGCCTGCGGCTCGGTTCACTCTGGCACAGCTGGCTGCCGGCAGAGCCGGTGGGCACACCACTGCAGCCCCCTCTGGCTTCTGCTTCGTGGCTTCTGGGTGACCCCTCATCTGGGGCTCTCCTCAGCTCTCCCCAGGAGGGTGGCATGGATGCCCCTCCGGTGGTCCTCCTTGGGGTCTCGCACTCTGGGGCCTCTGGATGTCTGGGTCCTGGATCTCGTCCATGCCTGCTTCATAAACTACACCTCTATTGGCTGATATTTCCAAGCATATTGTGCGCTGTTGGTCCTGCTTGCTACACAACAACATTCAATATTTAGTATTTACTGCTGTTTACACTTAGCTAGATTAACGTGATGGTGTTGTGTTCAGTATGTTGCTCTGTTTTTTTTTTGCTTGTTTTCTCTTCTTTTTCTCTCAACAGGTGATCCAGGAGGTTTTTTCTCTCTCTCTTTCTCTTTTTAAGTGCTCTCTCTCACTGTCCCTCTTCCCTTCTGTTTTTCTTTTCCTTCATCTTTCTTTCTCCCTTTCCTATCCCTCAGTCATGTCTGTCCCGTCTGTAACAACTGAAAATAAAATAAAATAAATAATAACAACAAAGGTCGATCAAATGGACCAATACGGCAAGGCCGTGATGATCCATTTGGCAAAGTAAATCCATTGGGTATCCTTGTTGGTCCTCAGACAACAATTCTGACGGCTAAAGAACCAAATGGGACAGGCAAAAAAAAAAAGAAAAAAGAATGACGCTCCAGGCGGTAACACACACTCCAGCCGTGTATTCCAGCCCTAACCATTCCAAATGGTTCCAATGTTTCCAAAGGCGTAACATACAGACGGGTTGGGTGGCCGAAAGCATAACATACCAATGATTTGTCACATAGCGTCGGTACGTTACGTTCTGGGATGAGAACGTGTTGCATGAAAGTGTCGATCCATCCTGACTTGTATCAACTCTTTAGACTGGTGTTGTCGGTGTAATAATGTGGGGGTTTTTGTTGTTGGTACACTTGTTAGTTCCAGCTAAGCATCATTTAAATGCCACGGCCGACCTGAGTATTGTTGCTGACCAGGTCCATTTGGTACACACACCATCTGATGGCTGCGTTCAGCAGGGGAATGGATCATTGCTTGTTTTCCAGTTTCCAGTATTAGTTAACTCTCTTGTGGTTACCTTCTGAGATGACTTGCCTATCTCGTCCTCACTGTTTCCACCTCAGTGTACATCGAGTCCTGTCTCATCTCTGTCTTAGTTGGATTTCCTGCATTGTGTTTCTGACCTTTTTCTCGAATGCCTACCTCTCTGCACCTTTTTGTTGTATCACTCTTTTGGAATGTATTGAATGGCTTTTTAAATTCAGTTTACTTTTTGATCATTTATTGTGATTTTGCTCTACTTTTGTATGAAGTCCTGTATAAACCTCAGTATATCCCTTTTATATTTTACAGAATTGCTTTTAAAACATATCAAGTCAGTCAGAAACTATGACTCACTATAGAGGAGAAAATGATCAATAAGAAATGGTCAATTATTCTCCCCCATGTTCTTCTTTGGTATAAATGCTCTATCCTTATATAGGGCGACCATGGTTCAGGGGGTTGGGAAGTGGGGCTGGGTATCGTCACTGATTTCTAGAATAGATTCAATTCCGATTCACAAGGTCCCGAATCAAATCTATTCGATTCGATTTGAATCGGGGAAATTTTGCCTCAGTCAGAAATATTATAATTCTGATCACGTATCAGTACATTTCCATATTTTTATATCTATACAAAGAAAGCTGACACTTGCGAGACTTTATCAAAGGTGTAAGCACAACAGCAGATGCCTTTGTGTCAAAGTAGCTGAGGATAAAACACAGAAAAACATGAAGGTGATTTTCCTGGCCTGGGATTTTATAGCAGATAACCTTAAAAATATTCTGCAGTAGATCAAAAATGAAAGAAAGTCATTAATCAACATATGAATATTACCTGATGCTGCTGAAGTGAAGCAGAGCAAAGTTACAGGGGTTTTATTACAGACACAACTAAGCGTTTTGCAATTTTGCATAATTTTAAAAAGTTTACATTTGTTCAGAAGCCTATTGAACAGCAGAAATGAGGCTTTCTTTTCAGAAGTAAGTAAAAGAAAAACACAGCGGCCAACAGCGCTGTAAACAAGGAAACTGTTCTTGAAGTACACTGAGAAAGAGAGAGAGAGAGAGAGAGCTGTGCATGAAGTGTGATTTTATCGTGGTGGAAGCAAAACAGCAAAACTAAGAGTGAACTCATGACGATGTTTACGTGAAGCGTAGTTTGGATCTTCTTTTGCTGCTGGTTCAATCAATATTGTTTAGAGAGAGATAAAACCTGCAGCTTCAGAATCAGCGCAAAAAGGGCGTAAACACAAAGCAAGCCATCAGTGAGCTGTTGGCTTTAAGCCCCGACCGTGTCCGTGCTGTCGGGTGAGAAAGCCACATCTCACTGATTCTGAAACGCGGGTCCATGCTTTGTGTTTACGTCTTTGTGCAGAAGCCGTGTTCCTGCTCTCATTTACTGTTTTAAATGTTTGGTGGTTGTTGAAATTTTGTGAGGTTTAATTTGAGATTCTGGATTAATCGATTCAGGATTTTAATGAATCGATTTTACGTTATCCAAGCTAGAATCAATTTTAATTGATAAATCGATAATCAATACCCACCCCTATTGGGAAGCTCATCTTGTAACCGGAAGGTTGCTGGTTCGATCCCCTGCTCTGTCTGTCTTGGTCGTTGTGTCTTTGGGCAAGACACTTCACCTGCCGCCTACTAGTGTTGGCCAGAGGGGCCGATGGCGCGACATGGCAGCCTCGCCTCTGTCAGTCTGTCCCAGGGCAGCTGTGGCTACAGCTGTAGCTGCCTCCACCAGTGTGTGAATGTGAGAGTGACTGAATAGTGGTATTGTAAAGCGCTTTGAGGGCCTCGAAAAGCGCTATATGAATGCAATCCATTATTATTATTATTACTTTGCAGGCCCAGCTGTTTCAGTGCTGATGTTGTGACACTTAGCACTCTCGGATCACTCGGGTGTAATAAAACAAAATGACCAAATAAATGATGCTGTACAAGTTACATGACTTAAATGGCATTAGTCACCAAAGAGATCGCAGTCAGTTGTTGTCAAAGTGACTTTTGTGCATCAAGATGAGTTGATTCCCTGTGATAAAGAGATGTGTCTAAGAAAAGATGCGTTGATCAGCACAGATTGATCTGATTGCAGTGTGTTTTTGCAACACTGGTGGACGTGGAGGGCGTCAACCTCTGGCTAATCAGCTGCTCACTGCAACTACTTGCAGTCAGTCTCTACCAGCTAAAAAAGTTCAGTGCTATCACTGGGCAACCACGTATTTCTGTTAATTACAAGGAGGTTGCCACAAGTTGCACACAGAACTTACACACTGGGGTGCTACAAAATTCTTCCTCTAAATCACTTTAAGGCAACATGAGAATCACAAATGAGGACTGCACAGAGGATAATGAAGTAAATATTGGAGTTATGGACCCACAGCGCAGTCATTTGGCGTGTGGAGTGTTTGGCTTCAAAGTATTTGGGTATTTTATTCACCAACTGCCTTTAATGGACCTCCATAAAGAACCTGACGATGTCTGCTGCTTAACAGAATGTGGAACTGACAATGCTCACTTATAGATTATATCTTTGTTCTTTTTTTATGACTGTCCTCACAAGAAAAACAGCAGGTTTGGGAACTTTTACAAATGTGAAAGAATCTGCCATATAGTGCAGGAATTTACAGTAGCAGGTGGTTGAATAACTGACACTGGTGAAAACATGAAGTACGGTGCAGTGAGAGGCTTTGGTTTTTGTTTTGGTTTTTTTGGGTTTTTTTTACTGTTTACAGTTTTAATGGGGAAGAAGCAAAGAGTGAGGAAAACGTTTTCCTCACTCTGGTTATTTATTTTGACCACACAGGTCGGTGGTCAAAAGTACAAAAGAAAAAGTCACTGGTAACTGAAAAGTAACTGAAAGATGGGTTGTTGTCTTCTGGACTCTAGACACGTTGATGTTCAGTTTGGTGAATTAGCAAAGGGGAGGCTGTGGCTGCCGTGTTGGCACAGTTGTCATTTTACACATCCATATTCCTAACTTCTAACCTTGGATAAGTTTGGAAAGGTAGGGTAGTTAAGGTAAGTTGTGTTTCCCTTCTACAGTCTTTTGTTTGTTGTTTGGCTGTGCCCACTCTGATGTTTTCTACCTCTAAAGAGAAATAAACTATTCTGTATGGAACTGAAAACCTGAAGCTTGGAGCAGGGGAGTCACTTTTGTGTCGCGCTTTAGTTTCCCCTAGGCTGTGAAACCAGCATGCACATGAATGAGTTTTTACTTTTATTTGATGGACAGTAAAGATTTTTTAGACAGGAAAGTGATGGAAGACACACAGCAAAGGCCCATGGGTTTGAATCAAACCCAGGTTGCTATATTAAGCCTTGCAGCATATGATTGCCTCCTCAACCAGGTCAGCTAAATTTATACCTGGAAACGTTTTTTTTTAATCCAGTGGATTATAACTGCTGTTTATTCGGGTATTTTGACATGAGCATCTGAGAGAACTGACTCACATGTACGGCCAGCCTCAAGTGGCCATTAGAGGAACTGCAGATCATTAACATTTCTGTGTTTTCTTCATCTTGTAGCCCTGCAATGTGGTAGTCAATGAACTCCATAGATGTGTTTCAGTCACCACTAACCTTAAAGAAAATATTCAGCACCTTAGCTGCTACATCCTCCAGTACCAGCCCAGCCGGTAGCTACCTATACCCTGGTTGGCGGTCGTTGGTTGGCAAAGGGCATGATGCTTTTCTATAAAACCTGGAGCATCTTTCGAGAGAGCACTGTGCATGAACCAAGACACTGATGTAGGGCAAAGAAAGTGGAGCAGTTAGCTGTAAGATGTTTAAAGAACTGCCGTACACTCATGTAACAGTTCTATATAGCTTTTGCTATGACATGCAACATCTTTCACTTAAAGTAACCACATCTACTAACATATATCATCATCCTAGCAATAGATAAGCCAAGTAAGATGAATGCAGAAGTACAAAAACACATACAGTAGGTTGCAAAAGTGTTTGGGGCTTCTAGAGAAATGAATTAAGGACCAATCAGGAGCCTTGAAGATAGGAAAGCATGCTACTTTGTCAGAAGGGCTACATTTGATTTGGCAAGTTTTTTGCAGCAGATACCCTTCCTGACTCGACCACCAAGGGATTTACGTCTCCTCCTATGATCAAACTGGGGATCATTTGCTTTTTACACTTTTGCACCTGACTAGACACAAACAGAGAAAAGAAGAATAAATCAAAGCAAGTGCTGCTCGTTTAAATTGGACTTGCAGTCCATTCACCTGTTCCTCAGGCGTATTAGGACCGGGGAGTAGAAAACCTCAGCAGCACTGACATTCTGATGGTGTTACTGGTGGAGCAGAGACACCCAATGGCAGCTTGGAGTACTGCGACTGCCTCAGACATCAGATCGTCACTTTGACACAGATCCGCTGGGTTGAAGTTGAAGTTGTGGTGACTCAGGTAAACAAATATGAAAATAACCATGTCTCTTCTGTATTGATGTAATTAACTTGCTTTTATCCAGCCTCTGATCAACTGTACGTGTTTGTGTGTGTCTATCAAATCCCGAGGCTCTTTGACCGTTATCAGAATTTGGATTCCAGTCCCGCCGTCTCAGTTCTCCGCAGGCTTTGTCAGCCACTTGGGATTTGGAGCAGACAGTGTTGCTACGTAGATATCCAGACATCAGGACAGAGGGTGTTTCCCCTGGGAGATAAGGGAGCTTGATGGGTGACTGTATCACAGCATGGCAGGGGCCCGTTTCCAGCCGAGGATAAGACATTGGACTGCAAATCGTTCTTCATCTGTGAAGCTGAAGGTCAAAAACTAAAGTTGTCTGGAGTCATGGAGGGAGATTTAATCAAAACGTGACTGAAATGCACAAATTGAAGGCTGTTGGTGCACACTGCTCCACACCCTCTTCTTTGACAAAACAAAGACACACTGATTGTATTTGTGTTCATGTTATATCTTAACATATATAGCACATACTGTATATATTTACATAGATATTTATTAGAATACCACCTCATTGAGGCGACTGTTGTGATTTGGCGCTATATAAAGAAAATTGAACTGAATTGAATTGAATTAGCACAGCATAAAATGACTTGGTGATTGCTTTTCTCATTTGCATGATGCAAAGTTTTGAATGTGAGGAGTAATATGAGCTTCATAAAGCAGAGAATTAATTGGAAAACGTTGCACTTAATTCCATCTATTTCCAGCAGGACCAGCATTGCCAGCTGGTGACCCAGACTAAAATACTTTAGCAGCAACTGAACACGATTTAGCCGACACTCCTGGTGCTTAGACAAAGTCAGGGTGTCATCAGAGTCAGGATCTCCTGTTCTCATGTTGCTTTCAGAATACATAAAATTGGTGAACACTTTTTATCTAGCACAATTACCAAACTTGAACTTTATAAGTCTCTATAACCAAATACAGTCGACATAAATAATGATGCAGGACACTTCTTGGAAGAACTGAACATAACTTAGTAACACACAGAATAGAGCTGAACTGTTTGGTGATTAGACTCCGATGACCAATCATGGCAGAACAGAATCTCAACAGTGATGGGATTTGGGATGGAACCCCTGGGAGTCTAGAGGCTGGTGCTGGTGCTGATGAAGATGGAGGTTTGGATGGAGCTCCAAGTGACCAGGGTGTAGCAGAGATGTTGAGGAGGGAGGTTGCATGAATGCGAGTCTGAAAGGCAGAATGAGAGAAGACCAGTGAGATTTAAAGTACACAGGATTGAGGCTGATTGGCTCAAAGAAGATAAGCAAGATGATGATTGGAGCAGAGCAATGATGTCAGCACTGAGGTCGACAGCGTGGGAAAGTGGAAGTGATTGCAAGGAACAGACTAACAGCTGAACAACCAGGAAAGGGGGCTGAGGAGTTATAGATCCTCCTTATTGAACTTAGTCAGAAGCTTCATTATACTAGTTCTGTTTAACAGGGCTAAAATGGGGAAGTAGGAAACTAACCTACTAAACACTAGCATTTTAGGGCTCTATTTAAATCTGCACACAGCTTTAAGAAGCTTCTGCAATGGTGTCACATTCAGAACTGAAAATAATATCAGTTTTGCATTAAAAATGGCATTCATTGTTCCGCTTTGTTGCAAGCCCAAACTCTGATTCTTTAAAGACACATTCTTTTTTGAATACACGTACATGTGTGCAGAAATCCGATCGTGATTGCCTTTTCTAAACACCAAAACCTCCCTAAGCCCTCAGCCCGGGGACAAAGCTGATATTTGGATTTTATTGTGCTGATTCTCTCAGCTCTGTGCCTGCTAGATTTATTGGGATGTTTCACCACTCGTTACACTGTGGATTCACACTTCCAAGGACATAAAAAGACAGAGTTGGTAATGATACATCCCTTGTATTGCAGCAAGCTGACAAGAAGGAGATTTCACCCTCTTTCCAGTTCTGATGCAATGCCTTATTCATTACAAGCCTATTGCAGCTGTCAGATGGTCTCTCATTCCTTTTTATTTCTTAGTCCCCTCAGGGTAATGTACATCTGATATCAAGTTAAATTAATTTTTTTTTTCTCATAGGCCGACTGTTTGGCGTGTTGTGGCGATGCCTTTTATGCGTTAAAATGGTAAAGCTCCCTCTGGAAGTAGGTGGGTGCCGATAGAAACTACTCCCCGGCGTTTCCCTCATGCCTGGTGTTGACTTTGGCTCGTTTTTCACTCTTTCATCCTCCCTCTCTGGTACATGGCGTGTCCCCCATTCTTCCACCCTCATCTCTGTTTGTTCTGATAACGAGCATCGAGGCGCACACGGCCTGCCCACAGAGAGAGCGGTGGAGAGAGTGGAGCTGAGAGAGAACGCTCTGTTTTTCATAGGAGACTCCTTGTGTTCCACTTTTGCCGTAATGGCCTATTTGTGTACGGCAATCTCACTCCAACACCTCGCCTCTGATGCCTGGTTTATTTTAAACAATGCAGCGTATGTTTCCCCAGACGTAATTATGCAGGCATGTGGGCTTGCGTATGTGCATTTGTCTTAATGCCTTCATGTGCATGTTTGTGTGTCTTTTTCCAACTATGTGGGAGGCCCACTCCCGCGCCTCTCATCTGTCAGCTCAGCAGGGTTGCTATGGGAACGACAGAGGGCCGACAAAAGTAATGCTGATGCTCCGATTTGTTGCGAGGTGACCTTGAAAAAGCAGCCTCGTATGCAGGTGAGACACACCAGAGGCTTTATTTAAAAAAGGGTGAAGTTATGGCTCTGAGCCACCCCCACCCATTTCTGCAACGCTCTGTGACAAGAATCTCTCACGGTCGTCCTTTCAGCCGTTTTACATCTCTGAACTTGTTGAATCTCTCAATGGCCCATCTAGGGTTAGGGGTATGGTTTTTAATTTAACAAACTGTAAACCAAAACCCATCCCTAACACTTGACAGGTTTCTGTTGAATGAACGGGTGAGCCATCTATCCATCAATCCACCCATCGGTTTGGATGGAGGGCAGCAGGTGGCAGCATCACTTGTACCCCAATGCTTCCTTTTGAATGAATACGTGATTCATCCATCCATCCAGCCATCCATTTGAATGGAGGGCAGCAGGTGGCAGCATCACTTTATTTTGAAAGTAATAACTTCAATATTTACTTAGCATGTGGCCAAATCCTAAACCTAGCCCATGACAGGTTGCTGATCAATGGCCAAGAACAATGAATCAGAGTTTCTTGCTCACTTGTTTTCATCCAACCATCCATCCATTTGGATGTAGGCCTGCATTACTTGTACCCCAACCATAACTGTAATGGTTGCCAGGAGTCTGGTGTTAAAAAGCTGCTGCAATGAGGCAAACCTTCTGTTTCAGATGCTTCTTCAAATATTCAGAGTTTTACACACGAGAGCTGCAGATCACCAAAGCGCTGGTGTTGACGCTCAGCTTTTAATCAGACGCTGATGGAGTGGCATGGAAGCCAGGTGGAGACTCTTTCTAGGAAATTAGTGCCATTAACTGATCAAGTAAAGTAGCCAAAATGCACTGCAGTAGCATCTGTATTCCCTAATGGAGAGAAACTGCTAATAACTGTGTGTGCGTGTAGGTGTGCTCAAGTTGGGTGTCTGGAAAACAGCAAGAGTAACAAATGCTCATCTGTGTGCAGTCAGGTCGGTGCTCATGCATGTGTGTGCCGGCTGGGGAAATGAAAAATTGAGGTCACAGGAGGTGCAGACCTACTTTGAGAGATTCCGGTTTGTTTGTTAGTGTCAAGCAACCGCCATTTAACGCTGATCCCACCTCCTCATTGTCTGGTTCACATTGACCTCTATCACCTCCTTGTGTACGTGTGTTTGTGCGTGCATGCACTCATTATGACCACACCAATCAACCAAGGACCCACTATTGATTGCGCTGCTCTCTGTTCACCTTTCCACTTGTTTACTTGTTTTAGTGATTAGCTTGACCCTCAACAAGCTAAAGCTCATCACAGCTACTTTCCAATGGAAATGGGGAGGAAGAAGCACTCTGGGTAGGAAGGTCGGGGGAGTCGTGAATAGAGAGAGGGGGTGAGTGAAGGAGAAGGTGAGGAAATGAGGAGCTGAGGGAAGGAGGCGTGAAATCCCATGATGGGCTCTGCTCAGCATCCTGAGGATTACAGCAGCATCCACCAGTGCAGGGTAAGGCAGCATTCCTGATCTACACAACGGATATTTCAAAATGAAATATCCAGCAGTGGAAAGAAAACAGAAGTTCTTTTTATAAGATGATTATGGCACGAAAGTAAACAAAGGTTATGTTGGATTTATTTCACAACAGAGATCAAATGAAAAAAGATATAAGAGTGAAAAATGGTACCAAAATGATAGAAAACAGCATAATCATTGGATATTTTATGCTGGGTTCAGACATCCCATTACTTTTGTCTGTTGTGATAGTCACTGTGTCTTGCCTTTTCATGATTTAGAGACATGACAAATACTCTGATCAGTCATATTTGCAGCTTTTTCAAGACAAGGGTGAGCGCGATTTTGACAAAAAGACATTTAACAGTCAGTGCGTATTTCATATATAATTAATATTTATTTTGCTCCCTCAGTTATATGAAGCTCACATCGGTCAACTTCACAGAAGGGTGTTAAGTAGAATTCCCTCCAAAAATCGAACATTTGAGTTTTTCTGTCGAGATATGTTGAGGCATTGGTTGGTTTTAAATTGAGAGTTGTGAACATGGATGCCCTCATTCTTATTGTAAAACCTAAAAATCTCAAAATGATTTCTTCCATCAAGAAGCCAATATTGAAGCACTTTTATATCCAACTAAAGAAATCTGCTAGTTAAAACCTCACTCTAGATGTTTAACATCTGTTTTGCGAAAAACTGCCATTTTTAATGTAATTTGGATTCTCACAGCTTGTGTAGTAAAATCCAATAAAACAGTGTCAAATTCTGTCATGAGAAACACAAACATTAACAGTGGATTAAAAAAAATCTTAGAAAGTCTGTCAAATTTGCCATGTTGCGGACATAAGAACACATTATACCAGTTTTTTTGTTTTGTTTTTTTGCTTTATTGTTGATTAACGATGCAAATGAACACTGATATAAAATTTTGCCAGCCTTTAAGTTGTAATGGTATTGGGTTGAACCTACTCATTGTTGTCTACAGAGACAACCAGAAAGGTCGATAAACCCGGGTGATGCCAATCTTTAATGCATTCTGCTCTCAACAATTTAAAGCCTCTGAGCAATAAATTAGGATACATCTTCTCTGTAGAATCCTTTTTGTTTCCACACTTCCACATCAAAGCAGTCTGAATGCTTAAGTAGAGTAGGAAAGCTACCATCCATCCATTTACAATTTTAACTCAACAGTGCATGAACACAACAGAGTTGAAAGACTGACTTCGAATTTCTTAAAGGGGACAATCTGAGACGCACTTGAAAACACAGTCAAGGTTAGCTGTTGTTAAAACTCTAACCACCTTCTATAGCTTCAGTCACTTCTGTTTTTGCATCAAGTTTGAAAGAATGAAGCCGCCATGGCAGCATGGGTGTTATACTGACAGCTTCTTCTCCTGATTTACAGGTCATGGCTAATGTCGTATTCAGACACATCCACCAGAACAAAACAAATAATTAAAACATTATGGTAGCCAATATGCACTGTGTTCCAACTACAGAGGGATCACACTCCTCAGCCTCCCTGGGAAAGTCTATGCCAGGGTGCTGGAAAGGAGAGTTCGTCCGCTAGTCGAACCTCGGATACAGGAGGAACAATGCGGTTTTCGTCCTGGTCGCGGAACACTGGACCAGCTCTTTATCCTCTCCAGGATATTTGAGGGTGCATGGGAGTTTGCCCAACCAGTCTACATGTGTTTTGTGGACTTGGAGAAGGCATTCGACCGTGTCCCTCGGGGTGTCCTGTGGGAGGTGTTGCGGGAGTATGGGGTGTCTGGCCCATTGCTACGGGCCATTCAATCCCTATACAACCGTTGCAAGAGCTTGGTTCGCATTGCCGGCAATAAGTCGGACTCGTTCCCGGTGGGTGATGGGCTCCGCCAGGGCTGCCCTTTGTCTCCGGTTCTGTTCATAATTTTTATGGACAGGATTTCTAGGCGCAGCCAAGTGGCGGAGGGCTTTCGCTTCGGTGGCCTCAGAATCTCATCTCTGATTTTTGCAGATGATGTGGTTCTGTTGGCTTCATCGGGTGAGGGCCTCCAGCTCGCACTGGAACGGTTCGCAGCCGAGTGTGAAGCAGCGGGAATGAGGATCAGCACCTCCAAATCTGAGGCCATGGTTCTCAGCCGGAAAAGGGTGGAGTGCCCACTCCGGGTCGGGGATGAGTTCCTGCCCCAAGTGGAGGAGTTCAAGTATCTCGGGGTCTTGTTCGCGAGTGATGGGAGAAGGGAGCCGGAGATCGACAGACGGATTGGGGCTGCGGCTGCAGTAATGCGGACGCTGCACCGGTCCATCGTGGTGAAGAGGGAGCTGAGTGTAAAAGCGAAGCTCTCAATTTACCGGTCGATCTACGTCCCTACCCTCACCTATGGCCACGAGCTGTGGGTAGTGACCGAAAGAACGAGATCGCGGATACAAGCGGCGGAAATGAGCTTCCTCCGAAGGGTGGCTGGCCTCTCCCTTAGAGATAGGGTGAGAAGTTCGGCCATCCGGGAGGGGCTCAGAGTAGAGCAGCTGCTGCTCCACATCGAAAGGAGCCAGCTGAGGTGGTTCGGGCATCTGACAAGGATGCCCCCTGGGCGCCTCCTGGGTGAGGTGTTCCAGGCATGTCCCACCGGGAGGAGGCCCCCAGGGGGCATCTGACAAGGATGCCCCCTGGGCGCCTCCTGGGTGAGGTGTTCCAGGCATGTCCCACCGGGAGGAGGCCCCGGGGCAGACCCAGGACACGCTGGAGAGATTATATCTCTCGGCTGGCCTGGGAACGCCTTGGTGTTCCCCCGGATGAGCTGGAGGAGGTGGCTGGGGAGAGGGAGGTCTGGGCCTCTTTGCTTAGGCTGCTGCCCCCGCGACCCGGCTCCGGATAAAGCAGATGAAGATGGATGGATGGATGGATGGATGGAATATGCACTGACTCGATGCCCCTAAAGAAAACCTCTAAAAAGAAATTGTCCAGTCATAGCTTAGTGCCAAACTACCTTCATTTGGAACTTTAACCAGCATTTCTTTCAGTTACATGACAACCTTTTTCGTGGTGTTTCTATAGGTTTAGATGAATTAATCATTGTCCTGCTCAGTAATTGATACAGGAAGGTTTACACTCCATTGACATGGCTGATTCTGTTGTGGTACACTTCTGCTTTTGAACACATGCCATTGATTATGTATTGGTTTGTCAGGTATGTCACTGGGTCTGGGGGGTGGCTGTGGAGGTAGAGCAGGTCATCTGCTAAACAGGAAGGTTGGTGGTTCAATCGTTGGTGTGCCAAAAATCCTTCAGCGAGATAGTAACCCCAAGCTGCTCTCCAAAGCATCTGTTCATCCCGATTATGGACGTGTGTGAATGATAGATGGCATGCCATTTCTTGTTTTTTCATTTAATGTATTTTTTTGTATCCATGACCCTATGTATCTTTGTTGATCAACAAATGTATTGGCAAGCAGTCCACCTCATTACAACTACTCTAACATTGCAAACTAACAAGAGAAAAGATAATCCTTTATTAGTTCCACAGGGGAGGAGATTTCAAAAGAAATACAAAAAAGTACCAAGCAAGGTCATCAGTTGTTTCACTCATGCCTTTATAGATACATGTAGCCTGGCTAAAGTAAGTTAAAGTAGGATTTGGGAAGTGGGGGATCTCAAGATCATATATAATGTTAAAAAAAAGGGCAAAGGACTCACTCAGAAATAAATCCAGCAGACTTTTCTAAACAAACTATAATCCTCTGGCTTATGTCAGAGCTCTGCTCTGAGATTCACTGATATTTGTGGACCGAATCAACTGAATTTAACAAGATATAAGCACATGTTACATGACTTATTCAGCTAATTTCTAATCTAACACTCAGTGAGTGAATGTAATCAGCATCCAATATCTAATTTGAAGGTAAAATAAACATTTCCAGTTCAGAAGATTTCACTTTCCACGAAGTTCTTACCTTTGAAAATAATATCTCATCTTCCTCTCCTGTAATCTCTACATCTTTCTCCATCTCCAATGGTATCACACTCTAACAGCTTTTGTGTCTCTGAGAAACACAGCAGCTGTACATTTAGCTGCTAAGACACAAACCACAGTAACTCTTTGTGTTTGGTGATATTTGATGAGCTGATTGAAAAGTTGCATTTGAACTTACGGCCCACGTCTCTGTTTTACACTGTTTATGCTTGCTCCTCTTTAGTATTGCTAGCTCAATGCTGAAGTTCAATGAATGCAACACATGAACCATGAATGAATCAAGAAATGAGAAGACAAAAATAAATGAGTTGAGCATGTGAGTGAGGTATGGGATGTAATTTTTTTTATTTCAGGTGAGGTATCTCCATGCTATTGTTAGAAGTGATGTCAGGTTGCAGCTCATGGAGGATTTACTCACGCCCTATTATGGAATAATCTGTCAGTCAGCTTTAAATACTCATTAACTGAAGGTTCCGATCACTTTAACCCATTCAGACGTCTCTTCTTCCTCATGTTAAGCAGGTTAATTGTTTTTTTTCCTAATTATAAAGATCATGGTTAAATCTGAGAGGGGCCCGCATTTGGTTAGCTTCCTCATGGCCTCAGTTGGTTTTTGCTCAATCATCTGGCTGTTTTAACAAAGGCTAGCTTGCAGTCTTTGATGTGTCTCAGGGATAAGGTGTTTCAAAAGAATGTTAGTAATCAAATGAAAGGACCAGGGCAGTTTTATGTTGACATTTATATTACAATCATGCTAGGAAAAATGTAGCTTGAAGACCATGGCACAACCAAAATCATTGGAACCTCATACAACATGCAGTCACTGTCTTAGAAACAGTTGTTTCAAAGACAGTTGGAGAAATGTGGAGATTTTTATTTTGCATACCCAAGAGGACACAGAAGAACAAAGTCAAACTCAAGGCGAGCATTTATTGCTGAGATGTCCAGGAATATTAGGGAATGCAAATATCAAGAGAAGACTAGTAATACATGTCCAGGAATCACAGGGAAAACAGAACTAGGGAACAGAAGACTGAGACAATATATCTGCATATGAGTTGATGAGAGAGAAGAAACAGCTGGGGGACTACACACAGCTAAAAACAATCTAGATAAGGAGCAGGGGGAAGTCAAGATACAGAACAAACAAACAAAATATAACAGGAAATACGAAGGAATAAACAAGATTGGCTTAACCCGGGGAGGACAGAGGTCGGCAAAGACGAGAGATAAACACAGAGACGAGACTGAAGGAATAAAATGAAAATGCAAAGGGAACTAATGAGATAAAACCTCAAAGTCATCAGAAAACTACGGACTGGATAAGAATTAATACAGAAGGAAATCTGACAAACAAAACTAGAAAATAAATCATAACAAAATAAACAAAGTTTCTGTACTTTTAAATTAAAGCAACAACTCCCACCAATAGAAAACTAAGGACTAACTCAATACAAAAGATACCTAAAAAGCAAAGCACAAGTGGCAAACTTTCAGTTCAGTTCATTTTTATTTCAAACATTTCAAACATGTGCCTTCACAATCATTACAAAATATCTTTCCATTATTTGTTTGAAAAGGAGAAGGCAGAAGTATATACTTATTTGTCCCTACCCCCTCAGTCAACTTAAATATATACAAGGGCCACTGAAGAGGTAACAAAGAATGTTAGCAGGACTATATTACTAAGGAAAAACTCCATGACAGAAATGAAGGACTGCCTGGAGATCCTTTATAGTTGTGTTCAAAGCAACTTTGGTGCATCTACACAGAGGTAAAAAGGCAATAGGACAGATTCAGTCTGCTATCAGACTATGATTAATGGGGTCAGGTTGGCAATTAAATGCAATCTGCTGGTGATAATGCAACAATCAACTGTGGCAACGTAGTGAAAATTGCAAACATGTTGCCATCTGTTGTTTGTTACACAGAAATTCATATTAAGTATTTACGTTCACAATTCAACCAGAATCTCATGACTCTGAAACAGATATATGTTGTTTCATGCAGTTATGAATTCCTCCACAATAGTGATGTAGTTGCTGCATGTCAGCAATTTAATTGCAAAATGACATTGGCGCTTGGCAGCCAACTTGCAAACCTTCACCAGTCTGTCTGAGAGGGATTACAGTCAGTGCAAGTCAGACCGTAACTGTGTGGGGGACAGGTTACCTCCAAATAGCCTAGACAACTTCTGCAATCGTCTTGCACGATTGTTCCATGCTCAACTTCTGGGTAATCAGTTAGACCTTAACTATTTTTGTTCTAGTAACTGAGCCATGAAGCAAAGCTTGTTGCACTACCCTGTCAATAAACGTGGATCATAATCAGGCAAGAAATTACTTTATCCTCAGGTTCGTATTAGAGCATGTTGAAGGACTTCTACTCTGCCAACCTACCCCTAGTTTTATTAAATGCATATGCGGAAGAACGGAGAGCGTAGCAGAACAAATTCGTACTGAAACAACAGAAATACAGTCTGACAGCATAATCCTGACTCAAGTTCCACTCAATAGAGCTTGTCACAGCAGGAAAGGCTCAGGTGTAATGGATCACCTTAACAGTGACTGGCTTCCATTAAGTGTCCCATTAATCTGTGTCAGTCACCGAGCATGCACAATATACAACAGAAGACTGGAAAGGGCTCATCTAACTGGAATGCTGCCTTCAATATTGACATCAGTAATGATGGCTATGCCTTTAATGCCACCTCATGTGAAACTATTTGATGTGAAAAAGGTCTATTATACTTCAGGCTATGGGACAACTGTGTTTATTTTTTGTTGGTATTCAATACAACGAATCATTTATTCTTATTTAATTTCACAGTTTTTCAGAAATGTTACAAAAGGTCTGATCTTGGTAGAATCGAGACAAAGCACCAAACTTTCAGCATACTTCACTTCAGAGCTCTTGCCACAAAAACATGTCAGTTAAAAAATGTTTTCAGGGTAGAAAATGTTGACAAGCTGTACACCGTGTCCAGTCTGCAGAGCACTCACTGATACTTCACTGTTCACTTTCTATTTTGCGATTTACTTGTGATTCATCGCTTCTTGTGGGCAGATAGGGGACCTAAAATTTGAATTGGGCAACCACAGTGAATTTATAGCATCTCATTCAGCTGCAGTGAGGCACTCTTCTCTGCTGGAGGACCTCTTTCAGAAGCGGGCCAATATATTTTACATAATTATCCTGTCTTTCCCAGCATTAGCAGAGAATGTGATTACACCATGCATATTAAATGAAACCATGAAATGTAGAATATTGACTACCACTGTCAATTTCTAGGAAACAGAGACCAGGACACAACAAGAGATGCTAAGCAATCATCAGCACAACACATCATCAAGCTATTTCAGTGTGGAGTGTACTTACAGATGGCTGCAGGGCTGATTAGGATGCTTGATGAAGCATCTTGGTTATTTTACGGTACCCTTGATCATTTCTGCATGCTGGGAACATATGTAAGCTTTTCAGAGATACTTCTGATTGACACTGGTATACACGCCAAGTGAGATTATTGCTGTGTATTATCTGCTGAATGGATTCAACTGTCCATTTAGGACAAGATTTCTTTTTTAAATAAGTAAAATACCTGTTTTTAGGCCACTTGGGTCACATCCAGTATCGATAAGAAGACATGTGGCCGTTCAGCTTTTAAATGCTGAACAACTATGACTATGACTCTGTTACCACCAAAGTCTAAAACCCAGAAAATATGAAAAAGCTTGGCTTTGGTCTTGAAGGTCTTGAGTAATCAGCCCCCATCTTATCTTAAAGACCTGATAGTACCATGTCACTTTAAGAGAGCACTTCACTCTCAGACTGCTGGTTTACGTCTTTACTGCTGCTGGTTCTCAGGGTATGTAAAATGAGAATGGGAGGCGGAGGCTTCAGCTTTCAGGTCCCTCTTCTATGGAACCAGCTCCCAGTTTGGATTTTGGAGACAAACTCTCGCTAAACTTAACACTTCTTTTTGATATGGTTGGCTCAGGTGACACTAAGTCCTCCCTTAGTTATCCAGAATAAACGATATAGCCATTATATAACAGATCATTCCACTGTTGCTATTTTGTTGCTGTTCTATATTTAGTGGATAAGGTGGTACACAGAAGCTTCTGGGTTTGAATCCAGCAGCTGGCCGGGCTTTTCTCTGGGGAGTTGGGGTGTTCTCCCCACACTCGCAAGTGTTTTCTCTATGGCATGCTAAATCGTTCTGGTGCACAGCCAGCAAAGTTATAGTGACTATTAGCATTTAAGCTTCTAAACAATTTCTTTTCCCATTAGATCTACATCAAGTGGCTCAAAAAATATAATGCTTACTGTGAAGAAGTGGAAGAACAAACAGTGCCTTTCATATTTTACGTTGTCTGTGTTCTGATGTACGTCCCTCTTCTGTAACATCCCTTTCTGTTGTAAGTCATCCGCTACATTCATGTGGTCACCACATGATTCACAGGATTGATATATTGTGTAACCATATGATTAAGAGCTACTACTAATAGGAAATGCAAAAGGGAGGAAGTAAGCGCTCAGCTCACTCTACATCCAAGAGAATACATGTGTGCTGCTGAGCTGGATGTGCTACGATACAACCAAGCCAGTCATAACCGAGTGAATGTTGGTCTCTGCATTTGCTCTAGCTCACTGGTTCTGACCAGTTCAGGATGAAGCCCATTTTGTTTTACTATTACCCAGTTATGATGTACTCTGAACACATGATCATGATGGTTTTTGATCAACAAAGTTAGCAGTGAACTGTTGTGCAGAGTGGAACGTTTTTCTGCTAAGGATGTGTATGCATCACTCAGGGATTTCTATAAAGATAAAAAAAAAAAAAAAACACGACTTATCGCCTTATAAGCACAACTGACATGAATGACAGCTTGGCTCAGTGTCCACTGGATCTGTAAGTAAGTATATGTGAGCTAACAAAATTTCCACAAGTGGCCACAAAAATTGGTTGCAGCGTTTAGTATTTGAACATACACTACAAACTACGTGTTTACATGTAATTCTACAGTTGCTGTCAGGGTCTCATGCTGCTTTGTAAGGAATCTTTCCACGCAAAGTCAGGACTAAGTGTCTACAATCAGACAGCTGCTGTGTAATGGAGGACGTCAGATCCCAGGCTGCTGTCTATCAGTCCTCACAGGGAAAGGCAAAAGAGTCTCAACTGTCAAATTACTTTTTCAAGTCAGATTGGAACAAAAGCGGTTTGACTCAAACTTGAAGGTCATAACTGAGGAATTTATTCATTGTTTCATCTCTTCCTGGGCCAGAGCAATTACTCCTGTATATTCTAATCTCGCTTTGCATCCATGTACACTTCTGGCAAACTTCAAAGGGTTTCTTTGAAAAACACCCTTCCTCTTCCTCCCCAACCACCTCCATAACAAATTACCATACAAAAGTCTCCCAGCACATGATGCTACACTACACTGACTCTCTTCACAGACAGAGCTCCGCTGGATGATTGAAGTCGAGCTCCCCTGAATTTCCTCAGCTCGCTTCCGTGATCAAAGTGGATGAAGGCAGGCGGTTAGCAAGACGGCCCCAGAAGTGAAGCTCTGCCTGGGGCTCACTCTGGTCTTTGCATGGAGAAACACTCCTCTGCCTCGTACCGTCTGCTCTGCAGAATAAGCATTGTCTAGCTCATGCAGGCCTTAGGATTCTCCACTTACTTTTACTAGTTGGAGTTTTAAGCACAGCCAAACTTTTATTAGCATTTTAATCTTATGTGGTGTATGTTTCTATAAATTTAATAAATGTCAATGAATAATGCAGGAAGTAGTAGTCGTAAGAGTTCAACTGTGATCCCATCTGAAACATAAAATATAACTGTAATGTCTTTTAGCATTTTATAGCCTGATAAAGGCTTCTGCAACTTTTTACATCATTTTAGCCTTTTATTTAAAGCAGTGCAAGACCTTTACAAACTTTTCTTTCTTACACTCCTCTCCACTAGACTCCAACTAAGCGATGTAGCTGCATTACTGTAAAAGCCATGCAAAAAGCCTGTTACCTTTTGGAACCGGGCTGTCGGGAATTAAGTCATAATATTCAGTGCTGGCGTTGTACAATAAGGCCTGGCTTGCTTTTGGTGTTAGTTTCTCACACAGGGTTTGGATAGAGTTAACCCAAAGTCTCTGAGCCAACCAGTCGTCTTCTTCTACACCAATATGACCTGGTGTTGTATATGTGTGTATCATCATGTTGAATTAGAAGAGAGACTTTCCCAAAACTTCTGACACACAGTTCATCACATTTCCACAATTTGCATGCTAAAGTACTTGAATTAGGACATAAGAGACAATTAAGAGTATCATCCATAATGACTATATGTATGTATGTGGAAAAGATATATATAAATCTTATAAAGTTTGTATCTGTCTTGTGTGAAACTTGTATGAAAAGCATACAAGAGTGAAAACAGATGTAAGATCCCTTGAAAATTTATATAAATGAAACTTGTATGCTTTGGATACTTCCTAAAACAATATATGAAAGTAATGAGAAAGTGGCCACTTTCATGAGTAAATCATATAAGCCTTATATGAGTCACTATATGAAGTAGGCCACATATGCAAGTCCTTTATAAGTTTTTACTATTTCTTTTCCATATGGGTATGTTCGCTGTGGACCAGTCTTCATCTGACCAACTTTACACAAACACGGTCAAGGGCCAACATCTATATGGCATACACAAATATTTTATATAAATGCCACATCTATATATAATTGTACATTTGGCAGTTCAATTGAGCACTGAATGCAATGTCAGATTAGAATGGTGTGTAAAATACAACAAATGATAGCATAATGATGGTAGTGTCGGTTTGTATTAGGGGTGGGTTTTGATTATCGATTTATCAATCAAAATCGATTCTAGCTGGGATAACGTGATATCGATTCATTAAAATCCTGAATAGATTTTTAAATATAAATTAATTTTTGCCCAAAACGCCAGAATCTCAGGTTAAACCTCACAAAATTTCAACAACCACCAAACAGCTAAAACAGTAAATAAGAGCAGGTACACTGATCCTGCACAAAGACGTAAACACAAAGCGCGGACCCGCCGACGCATCAGAATTACTGAGATGTGGCCTTTCTCACCCGACAGCACGGAAGCCGACAGCTCGCTGATTCTGATGCGTCGGCGGGTCTGCGCTTTGTGTTTACGTCCTTTTTGCGCTGATTCTGAAGCTGCAGGTTTTATCTCTCTCCAAACAATATTGATTGAACCAGCAGCAAAAGAAGATCCAAACTACGCTTCACATAAACATCGTCATGAATTCCCTCTTACTTTCGCTGTTTTGCTTCCACCACGATAAAATCACACTTCATGCAGAGCTCGCTGTCTCTCTCTCTCTCTCAGTGTACTTCAAGAACAGTCTCCCATCTAAAAATCTGTTTTCTGCATTATTCCCTTACTTATTATGCACAAGTCTACCGTTGTTTACAGCGCTGTCGGCCGATGTTTTTTTCCCTTTTACTTACTTCCGAAAAGAAAGCCTCATTTCTGCCGTTCAATACGGAACAAATGAAAACTTTTTAAAATCATGCAGAATTGCAAAACACTTAGCTGTGTCTCTAATAAAACTTTGCTCTGCTTCACCTCAGCAGCATCAGGTAATGTTCATATGCTGATTAATGGTTTTCTTTCGTTTTTGATGTACTGCAGAATATTTTTATAAAATCCCAGGCCAGGAAAATCATCTTAATGTTTTTCTGTGTTTTATCCTCAGCTACTTTGACACAAAGGCATCTGCTGTGATGCTCACACCTTTGATAAAGTCTCACAAGTGTCAGCTTTCTTTTTATAGATACAAAAATATGGAAATGTACTGATGCATGATCTGAATTATAATATTTCTGACTGTCTGAGGCAAAATTTCCCCGATTAAAATTGAATAGAATGGAATCGTGGATCGAATCGATTCGGGACCTTGTGAATCGGAATCAAATTGATTCTAGAAATCAGTGACGATACCCTAACCCTAGTTTGTATGGTCCCTATCTCTCAAACAAAGCGGGGGGTGCTAGTATTGCAAAATAAACCTGTTAACTTACTCTCATAAGCATTACTCTGTACACGTCTGTACTGATAAGCCTTTGTAAGTATGAAAACAGAAAGCACTTTTGCCCTCTTCAAAATTGTGCTACAGTAATCAACAACATCTTCTACCTCATGTGTTTGATCTGGTCAGTTTTAGAAATGTGGACCTGACAGATGATAAAACTGGTGCTAAGCAGCCAGTGGTCTGCACTCTTGTTGCAGCATCAGCCTAATTATCCAGACTCCATCAGTTGGTTTTCAGGAGTGTTCACAGCAATATCATGGTACCTACATCATATTGTAAAGCTCACAGCACACATTTTCTCTCACTTCCAGGTCTCTGTTTCTTTTTCTGTTCGGTTTTCTGACAGAGTAGCCTACATTCAAAATTCCAAATAATCCATATTTTATGCCACTGGTCCTTACTGGACAGTCTGAGCCTGAGCTTTTGGCACATGAACTCTTTCTGAATTCATTACTAAGATGTTTTCATTTCGTTAAAAATTTATTTTAAAATGATTTTTAATGATTCAACAGGTGGTATAACAATGTATTACCAGCAGGGTGTGCTTAACCACTGTGAGAATTAACAAATGGGATTTCTGGTGAAACACTGTGCTGTGGATCAGTGACTTTGGTAGTGTGTGTTTATTTGACCCAGTGATGAAATCATATTCTCTTGTAGTTTGATGGTTGCATCAGTATGAAGTTCAGCATCTCCGCATCACTTGCTAGGCAAATATATAAAGCACCAAATTAAAGAAACAAAACAAAACAAAAACAATATGAATGATAAGAAACACACGTTTGGGTATAAAATAACACAGAAAAGCTTATAATCTACATCTTTAATTCATTATTTTGACATGTTAACATGCTGTGGTAGGTTCTAGACCAGGGGTGTGGAACTCCAGGCCTAAAGGGCCGGTGTCCTGCAGGTTTTAGATCTCACCCTGGGTCAACACACCTGAATCAAATGATTAGTTTGACTTCTGGCTTTTGGAGAACTTCAAGACATGTTGAGGAGGTAATTTAGCCATTTGAATCAGCTGTGCTGGATCAAGGACACATCTAAAACCTGCAGGACACCGGCCCTCGAATGTGTTCCAGACATATACACCAATAAGGTATAACATTATGACCACCTGCCCTTGTTGAGATCAAAACAGCCCTGACCCAATGAACCACTTACTTCACTCCATCCGGTGTGCTGTGGTATCTGGCACCAAGCTGTTCAGAGGAGTGTGTTGCCCAAAGTGTGTGTTGACCTTCTCTAATCAACCCCCATCTACAGCCCTGCTTGTTAGATCTTCACTGAGTTCCTTGGACTTTCCTATTATTCTGAGCATTGGTCAATCTAAGGAGTGATGCCAGATGTAGTCGGTCATGGTCACCAAGTGAAACAGGCCTTTGTGCTGTCAAGTTAAAAGAGACTATAGAACTTTGAGCAGCAATTATTTAAACAACTTAGGTGAGTGGTTTGATATATTTGAGCTTGTATGTATACTTTTTCTGTACAATCATTCCTCTCTGGATAAAGGAACAGAAATCACTTAGCCCAAAATTATTATGATATTCATTGCCATGATGAATGCATATACATTTCTGACCACAGCTGTACATGTTGTTGCACGTGCATACATAGATATACTGGTGGATCCTGTGTTAGCAAGTTATTCTAAACGTATCATTTGAATTCTTTTTCTCCTGTTCAGGTGAACCCATCAGTTTGCTCATGGGAAGAGATTTAATCCAGTAATAGGATGAAACTGGAAAATTGTGATGCAGACGGGCACTGACAGTAATGGACAGATGGATCATTTTGCTGACTGAGGCTTCATCTTCTGAGCAGTAAGTTGAGCACTACACTGCGCAGTAGAGATTCTGCTACAAAACAGAGTTTTCTTTTATAAGTACACAATTGTTTTTCACAGTCTGAAAAAAAAAAGCAATTTAGCCCCCCAATTACTGCTCCTGCTGACCTGGTATGAAACAAACCCCGCAGCAACATTATAACTCATACATGTGCCAAATACTATAAGCTGCAAGTTTTGCCAAGTAAAAACTGCTGGCTGTAGACAGTTTGACTCCCAGTTGAATTATAGATGTAGCAGCGGATTCCTTTCCCCAAGACCAGTGTTCTGCTCCAATGGAAACATCAGTGATGGGGAGTGACATGTCGACAAGCCAATTATGTGACTGGCCAGCTGTCATCAGCAACAGCATCTCCAAAGTCATCTCTGTCTCACTCACTGAGGCTTCAGAGAGCCTGAAAATGCAGCGCACTGACAGAGGACCACACAAATCCAAGGCTCTTAGATAATAATAATGCAGTTGAAAAGGCATGGTAAATGAGCTGCAAACTACACAGCCGCAACTGTGTGTGTGTGTGTATGTATGCATAGTGTGTGTGTGTGTGTGTGTGTGTGTGTGTGTGTGTGTGTGTGTGTGTGTGTGTGTGTGTGTGTGTGTGTGTGTGTGTGTGTGTGTGTGTCCAGACCTAAAAGAAAGAAAATGATGGTGCTGTATTCAGGCTAGGTCCCTGGAGGACAGGCAGCAGTGCTGACAGCGAATTGGTACCCATCTTCAATGCTGAATTTCTGGGGCATGGTCTTTTTGTCTGCCTTTTTAAAAAAAAAAAAAAAAAAAAAAAGAAAGGTGGGGGGGAGGAAAAAAAGGCGAAGGAGATAAAATAAGGGGTGCTTCATTTTCAAGAGGCACTGACAGTAACAAAAGCCGGACTGTCCATCTTTCTGTCACAGCCTGACGGACAGAATGTAGATTGTAGACTGATGAATGAAGATAATTGTGGCCTTCACTGCCCAGAGAGCAGCAACTAAAGAAATACTGTAACACAAAAAGAGTTGGAAGAGTCGTACCTTTTAAGTTAATTATCAACGCATGGGCAGTTTGTCTGAAACGATCATATCCCAGCTGATTATGCCACACATACTACAAGCATGCTGCCTGATGCCTTTTTAGAGCACTGTATTTAAAACAGTGGTCACACATGGATATAAAAAGTGCAAACACAAGTTTTAATTACATTTATCAATAACTATTAATAACAGACTAATATGCACATCAAGTTGCAACCCTGTAACGCTGCAACTACAAAACCACAAACCAAACAGTAATCACCAGTCTCACACGCTTCTGTAGTCACGTGTGGGCAGACAGACGAGGCATCATCTCATCATCATCTCATCATCATCTCATCATCATCTCGTGGGAGTTTTCATTTAGCCATCCAAGTTTTAAGTCATCATTAGTGAATCATTAGTGATACATGATTAGTGAATACCACCAACCCTAAACCTAAAATCTGTTTTGGTGCTTCCCAAAATATAAGGTGACTTTTAGTGTTACCACCTACAGTATGATGACTTAGACCAGAAGCTCTGCCTCTGGTCACATAAAAGGCTTTTATAACATCTGTCAACTGTTGGACATATTTGTAGTAACATGGTTATGGCAGGTGAGGAAACAATATGAGATAACATATAGTGTAGATATAAGTTGTAAATGCAGTAAATGCAGTTTCAATCGTCCTCTGGGATTAACATCAGCAGAAAAACTGCACACCAGGAGCTTCATGGCAGCTGTGAAGTGCTGTGTGTGCAGCCCAGTGTTTTAGTACATACAGGAAATCTGCTAAAGGCACAGAGGCTAAAGTATTACTGTTTAATTGTGTTATAGGGTTAGTGCTCACCTACTAGTGCACTTTGCTCTCGCTCTGCAGGCCTACTTGTTGTTCCTAGAGTATTTAAAAGTAGAATGGGAGGCAGAGCCTTCAGTTTTCAGGCCCCTCTTCTGTGGAACCAGCTTCCAGTTTGGATTCAGGAGACAGACACTATCTCTACTTTTAAGATTAGGCTTAAAACTTTCCTTTTTGCTAAAGCATATAGTTAGGGCTGGACCAGGTGACCCTGAATCCTCTCTTAGTTATGCTGCAATAGACGTAGGCTGCTGGGGGATTCCCATGATGCATTGAGTATTTCCTTTTCAGTCACCTTTCTCACTCAACATGTGTTAACAGACCTCTCTGCTGAATCACACTTGTTATTCCACAGCATGTCTTTATCCTGTCTTCCTTCTCTCACCCCAACCGGTTGCAGCAGATTGCCCCGCCCCTCCCTGAGCCTGGTTCTGCCGGAGGTTTCTTCCTGTTAAAAGGGAGTTTTTCCTTCCCACTGTCGCCAAAGTGCTTGCTCATAGGGGGTCATATGATTGTTGGGGTTTTTTTTCTCTATATGTATTATTGTAGGGTCTACCTTACAATATAAAGCGCCTTGAGGCGACTCTTGTTGTGATTTGGCGCTGTATAAATAAAATTGAATTGAATTGAATTGAATTGAATTGAATTATAGCCTAGAAACATTCAAACACTATGTGAGAAGATTATGTATAAAAGCCAGAACCAGAGCTGCTTCTGCTCGGTGTGGTTTGTAAAGAACAAGCAGCAGTAAATTTTTTTATGTTTTTGCACTGAATAAGCCACTGCATAGAGCACATGATGTCAAACAAAGAACAACATGTTTTGAAGGACAAACGAGGTTATTTGAAAAGGTTTCAGAATCCTTTTTAAACGCTGTGGTGGATGTGGCTCTATCTTAAAATCAGACAGAAAAGCTGTTTCGTATAAACTGTGACGTTTTTGGTCTTTGTCTTATCTTTTTCCCTCCTTCCTTCCTTGGCTCCTTTTTGTTTGTACCATCTTTGTCTGTCAGTGCTAACCTTTGCACCACTGTGGCTCACACAAGACAAAATACATTAAAAGCTATTTATTTTCATTACAGACTCATTTCTTTGAACTCGGACTACCAGAAATGTGTCCATTTATCTCCCTTTTACCACTTGGGAATGCATACACATGTTTTAGCTTTCAAAAAGGTATACTGCCATCACATAATTAGTTTGACTTCTAGCAGTGTAGACAGTAACCTTTCATTCCTCTGGCTGTTGTGAATGCATGCTGTGTACTTATCGTCTTTTAGATAAAACTGCTTGCTAACAGCACATTTCAAACTTTTTCTCCATATTCTGATCGTGCTCTTGCCGTTGTTTAGAGTTTCAGCCCATGAAAGCTATGCAGCTGCCTTTAAGAGGCCACCAGGTGGAGGAGCAGCAAGCAGTGATGGTTTTGTAATCAGTTTTAAGTCTCCTGTCTACTTGAAATGTCTTTCACAGTGTGGACCAATTTCAAATCCGCAGCTTGTACTGGACAGTGCAGCTGATGCTGTGAGGAGTCCCCCTGACAGGCCCCGTGAGGCCACTCTGTACTAAGGGCTACTGCTCATTGTCATATAAATGAAACTGCTGGCTGCTCACCTATCTTTTGATCCATTGTGGTCTTGGTTCATTTGCTCACGCAGCTGGGCATGACTCAAAGGGACTAAGCAGGTTTCTATGTCACATGGATATGAATAAAACAAACATAAATTAAAACAGGAGCATGAAAAAAGGTAAAGCAAGAAATAGAAGGAAAAGTTAGAAACAGAGCATTTTTATTAGACATTAGGCTGTACCACAGCATAAATAAACCATTAACGATAGCGCTCTTCCGTGAAAGTATTTTTAGTGAGCCCACATGTACACAGCCTCCATATTGTTTTGGTGAAGCTGCTGATCATAATGCATCAGGACAGGAGGTCTGTTCACAAAGGATAACACTGCTGCATGCTCACTGCTTTTTACAAATGTTTTCTAGTTACATGTCTGCAATTTTTAGTGATAACATAATTTTTGAAGACACTATATTAATTATAGAAAAAACAGGAAGTTCAAACATTCGTAATTCATCTCATGTTAAATTTGATTTCCTGTAACATACCTTAAAAAGGTATATTGTTGAAAATCACAAAAAGTGGCTCATGTCTACAGGGAAAAGAGTTTGGTCAGGGCTACTGTACATATTTGTACAACAGATAAAAACAAACAACTTTAATATTTTATTTTCCTGGGAGCATCAGCAGGTATGTGTGCGCTGGCTCCAACTGTACAAACACACTCTCACAGAACAGACTGTATAAAAGATGCATGTAGCATCCTGGTCCAGAGAGTGAAGCCACAAAACCTTAAACTTTCATTCTGTGTGATGACCAGTGTTGGTCAAGTTACTTGAAAAAAGTAATTAGTTACTAATTACTGATTAACTCTCAAAGAAAGTAATCCCATTACTTTACTGATTTCACTGACTTCAGTCTGACTGAAGAAGTCACTTGGATGAGTGACAAACGTTTCTCCCACAAAACGCTACGCCCAGATGAACAGAATCAACTTTTGGAGAATTTGTTACTTACTTTATTACTTTTTAAAAACATGATACACAACCTGAATACATAATAAAGCAACAGACCTTTCAGCCCAATTCTATTTTTCTGCATAATCCATCATATGAAATTGTTTTTATTAGTCTGAATCTTTTAACTTTATGCATATTGCATTAAGTAAAAATTTAATTTTATGCAACATTCTCTGTTGGACATTGTTAAACTTATTTTCTGCATATTCCAGATTATAAACTAAAATTATGTTTTATGTTTACATTCACTCTTTCAAATAGATTCAAGTAAAACACAGCAGAAAATAAATAAAATCAAAGATTGAGCAGCACTAAGTCCTGTCTCTTAAATCTATTGTCACCTGTTTAGCAGGAGTGGGGCGGGTGAAGGTTTGCCCGGTGCCACAGCAGTCATGTCAGTGGGAGGATCCGGGGGTTTCTCTGTGAACATCACATTGCCATGGCAGTGTGCTCGGTGCTCGCTCAGATTTGAAGTTAAATTTTTCGCGGTAGAAAAAAGTTTTCTTCCCACGCAGAGTGAACAGCAGACGCTGATGTTTTTGTCACTTTTTACAGAGTCAAACTCAAAGTAATGTCAGTACTTCCAAGCATTAAATGCTGCACGGTCGTACTCTCTCCTGCACACCATATTACCCATTGTTGATCTGCACACGTCTGGTACCACGGACGTCGCACAAACAAAATTATGGTTTAGTAACACAGTAACGCAGCACGCTTACGGGAAAGTAACAGTAATCTAATCACTTGTTTTGCAATAGTAATACCTCATAGTGGATAGTTAATCTGAAGAAACACTTTTCTTACGGATTTCAGTCAGTAGTTTTAAGTCTTATTAAGCACAATATGATGTTCTTTTATATAAGATCTTGTTTATAGTCAAGGAGAAAGCTAAATCAGGGTATGGTGACTGGAGAGTCACCGTTTTTAATTTAAAACAATTACAAACTCATTTTTGCACTCTCTCAGATTCCTCCATCATCTGATGAAAAGGTTTTGTCTGTAGCTCTAAGTGAAATCTGTGGATAGCTAACTGATGCTGACCAACCCCTGCACCACATCCTGGACATCCAGCTAAACACGTCACCTGTAATATCCATTTGACCAAGATGCAAGATGGCAACAGTGAAAACTCTCAGCTCAAGGCTTCTCAACAGGGCTTCACTAGTTCCTGTGACACTAGAGTAAAAATAGGATGGTAACCTGCTTGTGACTAGGAAAAATTGGTGGTTGCCTGGTGACTGCTTTCATTTTTTTCACTAATTACAAGCATTTACAGAGACCAGATGTTGAGCATGCAACACTGTCAACCCTCTGGTGGGAGGCAACCATAGACAGTATTAAATTCTCCGGATGTGCTGTCCCCATCTTAGTAGCAGATAACACAGACGTGACGATGAGCAGTGGGTCTAACTGTGAAACTGCATATTTATTGACTAATGACTTGTGATTGGCAAGTCATCAGCCAAAGAGCATGTGGTTTTATGCCACAGACAATTCTCAGACAATTCTTGAAACATAATATGACCAAGATTTAAGCATTTATTTATTTATTTTTTATTCAACTTGACCCAAAACAAATTACGGAGCCCATAAATTCATCAGGAAAGTGTTTTTATAGAGATAGAGACAGAAACTGTTTTTTCTATTCGACTACAGGAAAAAAATAAGCTTTTGCAACCACAGTGTTTGTCACAGCATCAGGTCTTTGACTGTACTGTTTGTAAAAAGGAATTTATATTTCAGATCTCTGAGGTTCTGGCTGGACTCTGAATGTAAGCAGTTAACGTGAATGTCTGTGTAACAGATTTGTGATTTTGGTATATTTATCAGTTAATTACTGTAATATCGCAAACAGATTTAATGTAACTGCCAACTTGACCCCATTCAATCACAAACTGATCGCAGACCGAAAGGCGACTGAGTCATTCGCATTGCTGTTCTTTCGCCATCTCGATGCAGCAAGGTTACTTTGAAGTTGGCAACTGATTCAAACAGTTGCAGACCTCAACCTCCCATATGCTGTGCATGCTTTGTATTCTGGGATTCAGCAAGGTACTACATGCATGAAAAGATCTGTTGGGCTAGCAAAAAGCCATGAAATGAACTTAAACTCTCCATGTTCTCTGATAGTTCTGAACACAACACCTTTTTCCTGTTTTCACTTTTACTCCTCCTGCCCCAGACACATCTGTCCCAAAAACCAGACTGAATTTCTAATGTAGTTTTAAGTGATGCATTTTGGTTTGCTTGGATTTCTCGCTGTGAAAAGAAACCAAATCACAGTAAAAACCGAATCAGACCAGACTAAATGAACTATAGGTGTGAAAACGCCTCAAGTACTGAAACTAACTCAGTATGAGCTAAGTATAGTGTGATAAATGTCAATATATTTGGCGCAATAAGATATTGTGACCTAACCTACAATCTTGTGTTGCATTTCTTTTATTATAACATCAATAGCAGCACAAAAGTGTAGCGCGTTGCTTCTAAGCCTATCTGAGTTGAGCAGAAGCTCAGCACACCTAAACAGAATGCAGCCATCATTCATTATTTTGATTCCAGCTCTGCATTTCCTGCTTTGATGTAAAATATCATAAGAAAAAAGATCAGCTAATGTTAGTCCGTCTGTGCAGGGCTATGTCTGCTCTAGAAAATAAGATCTAAGTATGCTTTAAGGAGATCAAATAGATATCAGTGAAACTGGAAACTGCATTTCCTAATTTATAACAGCGCCACGTCCATAAAGTATTCAGACCATCTCCTCATCTCAGCTAATCTTCTGCTCCTGTCTATAAGAGACGCAATGTCTTTCTCTTCCACTTCAAACACTTCAAGTGTGTCAGTGGGCTCTCCTGTACCAAATATAGGTTAACACACATGCCCCCCCCCCCCCCCCCCCTTTCGGATTATACCGTCACACGGAATGAATATGAACTTGTGCGATGAAAACTGGAGATGAATGCTTCATCTCTGACCCACATAATGGCGATATATCAGGCTGGGTAAACGGATCTGAGCCGTGTTACCGCCTGCTCCTCCGCTGTGAGCTCCCGGTGCGGTGGGAGCTTTTAGCGGCGCGCCTCGTCTCTCATCTTCCTCCGCCTGGACCTGACTCTCCTCTTCCATCCTCTCTTCCTCTCTCCCTCTTTCCATCTCGGTACCAGAGGGAGGAGAGGAGGGAAAAACTGAGGCGACACACGCCGGGAAAAGGGGCGACGGAAACGGGAAAAGTAAGTAGCTCCGGAGGGGGAAGTGAATGGAAGCGTTATCGCTCTCCCTGATAGACGTGACTCCCGGCTCAGTTGGGAAGTAATGCTGGTACTTTAGCTAGCGCCGTTTCAGGACTCGTTCCATTATTCAGGCGACACGATGGAAACCTCGAGAAAGTTACCTGCTCTTAACTTCAGCTAGTGGCTGTGACTTGGGTATAAGTAGGCTAGCGGCTCCATAGTGTCCGGTAGGCTAACATAAAAACTATTTTAAGAGAACCTCACACATTCATTGTCCCTTGAGAGTAACTGTTGTGTTAACTGAGGTGCTTTTATGTCTTATACCAAACTTATTACTTCTTCCAAACCCTGACTTTACACATTGAAATATAGTTTTTTGTACATCCTTAAGCTAAAAAACAGCACTTGTCTAATGGTTGTCCAGAGATTTGAAGAAAGGGGAGATATTGGTGATATAGCACTAAAGAATAGCACAGAGTAACAGTGAATGAGAGTCCAATATTATTTAAAAAGTAATGTAGTGAAGCCATGGGCAGCAGAGTGGAAACCTGTGCTGTAAGGTGCACATTCATACAACAATATACCCCAAGTTGCCAATTTATTGGATAAACTTGGTTAGAACTGATGCAGGCTAAAGAAGAAGCGGTGGTTCAGAGGTGGTGGTGCCTGGTTTCTTTAGCATTTATGAACAGCCTGTTTACTTGTTGTCAAATGGGGCCAGTGTAAAAAATATGTGGTACAAGCAGTCTGTGGGCTACTGTTGCTTGTGCTGCTGTTGGGCCATCAGCCAGTCGGAGAGAAGAGCAAAGTTATAACCTACAAAGGGATGAAGAGAAACAAAGTGTTAAAAACAATGAAAAGTGTCCAGTGCAGTCACAGTGTGTTCGAACTGTATTTTTTAAATCTTTGATGTGTTGTTTTGTGTGCTTCTCCCATTCCTGGTGAACTCTGCTGTTCCCTTCCCTGTTGTGGCCCACTTGTCAACCAGTCAGCGTTCGACAGCTGCACAGCATCATCCATGTTTAGCAAAGTGCAAAAATCAGAAAGTCCTTACTGTCCCTGTATTTAGGAATACAATGAAATTTGAACTTCTGCTCCTATTTGCTGCAGTAAAATAAATAAACACATGTAAACATAACAAACAGTTTTCATATTACACATAATAATATGCATAATGCATGAAGTAGCATCAAGTGCAAGATAAACATGCTAGATAAAAAACTGGGAGTTATTTGGGGATTTTGAAGAACTGTACAGGAGCAGGTTTGCATCATTTGAAAACCCCTCTCCATAGACAAATACCTACTCAGACAGAGTTGCCATACACACACAGGCCTGCCAAGCTAAAGGTTATGAGGGTATGGACTGGGGTTTCTTATAGATGGCTATAACTAGTGGATGAAATGTTACTATACTAATAGTACACTTCTCTTGCACTTCTCTAATTAGTTTTAACCTAAAGCTGTACACTCAAACCTCCATCAAGGTATGGTTAATGTTGAGGTATTATTAGGTTCCCATAAAGTTGTAACTGACTTGGACTGTTTACCTGTTTTTTCAAAGTTCACTAGTTCTCTTTCCCCAAACTTTTTCCACAGTCTGTGAAATAATGATTGATGATGATGGATCCATTGTTACAGTCCTCATGACAGTGATGACAGTGAATATAACGACCTTCCAGGCCTTATCTCAAAAGGTCACTTACTCAATATTCACCACGCTTGTCTGTCTTCAGTCTGTCTAGGTTCAGGCTCAGCACAGATGTAAAGGAGGAAGAATGACATTTCTTTCGCTTCCCTTCTCCCCCAGGGAGATTGTCACTCTTCTATTTTACTCTTTGCTCCAAAGTTGGAAATTCTCAGCTCAGCTTACACTTACATAAATGTCGAAAAACCCCAGGAGAGACATTGGTCCCTTTGCTCAGTGTTAACTACTGTTTCAAGTCTAACAACTACCATGTCAATTGGCAGAAGACAATTTATTTAAAGAGTGATCACCCCTTGGTGGCCATTGAAGAGGCTGCAAGTTTAGACTTGGTCACGCAGGTCACATGGGCCCAGAGACTAGCTGACGAACCCTGCCAACCCAGACACTAGGGAAAAATGTGTGTTCCTCGACTGGTTGGGAAGTAGTTGCTGGAGGTTACTGGTTGCTGCCAGGTAAAATCTGTTGCAAGAAAGGTGCTGCACCAAAGACCATCTTGTAATTGCTTTGGTTGCGAGCAGATTACAGTGGTTGCCGATAGTTTGCGTAGAAGATGCCAACTTGTCTGCAAACACTCAAAAACTAACCACAGAGGTGTAGTGAATCTTGTATTGTGTATTATATTGCAAACCTGAAACAGAGACTGTTCCTCGTCAAAGTACAAATGTGCCTTACTAAAGAAATCAGCACATTTCAACTTACAACTTTTAGTTTGAAGGGAAGCATTCTCAGTTTCCGGTTTGCGCAACCACTCCAGTCAATGACCAAAGCAATTGCAAGGTGGTTTTTGTTGCAGGACCTTGTACCTTTTCATGACCAATTTCAGCTATCAACTGCCAGCAACATCCTGCAACCACTTGCCAACCAGTTGCCCTTCACTTAGCTACAGCTTGTTAAAGGTTAGGCCATTATTTTGTTACAATACCATTTTCAATCCCACAGTAAGACTTTGACCCCATCCTGTAACAAGAGAAACTATAGTAAAGAGATAATTTCTTCCAAAATTAACATAATTTTCAACTAATTCTTCCAATTATAAGTTAGATTTTAAAAAATAAGAAAGAAAATAGAACATTTCATTACACATCCTTAAGGTAAAATATATTTTAGAATCTACTAATAAACTAAGAGTATAGCAAACAACACAATACATTTAATTATTTAATTATTGTAGAAGAACCCCAAAAGGTTGATTCTGTTCATCTGGATGTAGCGTTTTCAGCGGGAGAAACGTTTCATCACTCATCCAAGTGACTTCTTCAGTCTCAGCTGACTGCTGGTTTCATCAACCTTATAAACAGTTTGGGGAAACCTGATTTCCCCATGGACATGATCAGTGATCTTTGATCAGTGTTTGTTAGTCAGTGGTCATGACAACCCATTGTTCATTCAGGGGGCTGGTTTTAGTCATTGTGCAAATGTACTGTTTATAAGGTTGGGGAAACCTGCAGTCAGCTGAGACTGAAGAAGTTACTTGGATGAGTGATGAAACGTTTCTCCCACTGAAAACGCTGCGTCCAGATGAACAGAATCAACCTTTTGGGATTAACTCACCTGGATGAGCATGTATTAAGATACTGTCGAAGAAGAACATTATGGAAAAACTTGACTAAAATTGAGTTTTAGTTACACTAAAATAAACAGGTTTACTGCATTCTAAAACTGAAAATTTAAGGTTTATCATCTTATTAACATCTGCCTGCAACCTCTTTCTTATCCACCTGTCATGCTTCTCCCTGAATCTGCAGCCCTTCAGTTCCTCAGCTCTGCTCTTCAGGCCTGAAACCCATCTGGTTTCTGCTCTGCATTTTACTCTTTATTTGCTCAGATCAATTCTCCACACTCAGCTATGTTTTCCTTGCTGCTCCACAGAGCCAGAACCACACCACACCGCAGATTAAAGACACACGTCCTTCGTGTGTCTTTAATCTGCTCTGTCATGGCTCAATGTTCCATCTGCGACCTGCAGTCCACTAGCTACTACGTTAGTGATAACTGATGACTAATTTTGCTATCGGATAATTGCTAATAGTTAAAAAACTAACTTAAATGTGTGCATCAGCCAGGTTAACATTTCTGATTACTGTTTAATACTTCAATGTTGTTGAAACCGGAGCTTTACTGACCTCTTTAAATTAATGCTACTGTGTTGTTCAGTGTTATGAATATTAACTACTCTGTGCCTGTCTGTGTGCAGCAGTGCTGTAAAGTTATGTGTCAGCTGGAGGAGGCAAAGATGGCACTGTTAGCATCAATATTGTTGCAAATGAAAATAGTAATTTGATATTAATTTTAGCATTGATTCACATTTGAGCATAGATTGTTTTTGACAACTCATCTGTAAGTGTGTATTGTAGCCAGCCAGGGACCAGTGAACTTAATCAATGGAAAGCCCATCACATGCCCAAATGGCCTGCAAATGGTCAGTCCACTTGCCTAACATGCTATTTTAATGGTCCCATGGTCCCTACTAAACAGACAAACGAGTTTGAGTTGGTGCAATCTTTGAACAGGTCATGAAATCTGAGGATTGTATAAGACAGTGAGGTGCAGAGTTTTAAAGTGCCAACTTCTTGACTTCACAGGTGAGGCTGAGAGATTACCCAGAGCTTCCTCTGTGGGATTCCAAACTGAAGGTAGTGCCATTAGTTTTCTTCTAGTTGGAAGGCCTCACCTCCAACACCTCTGCTTTTCTTTCACTACACCTTCTCTTCCTGCTCGCATCTTTTCCTGTCTACACATGCATTGATTGGTTCCTTGTGTGCGCACACCCACATGCTCAGACACACACATAAATAGCATTTCAGCCAATTGTTGTGCATAGCTCGCAGTGGTGCATTATGTTAAATCAATGCCTGCCTCGCTGTAACACCAGCACACCCATTATTCGTAAGACAAACTAAGGACAGAGCTCCTTCCTATTGATGTTAGCAAGAAATTTACAACTGATAATACTGTGTGTGCACACATGTGTGCGTCAGTGTGTGTGTCAGTCAGTGAGTGCTGTTGGGATGATGAGCCATCATCCCAACAGCCTGACAAGGCAAATGGCACTTAAAAATATCAGTCTGGCAGTAGGTCTCCAAAGTCACAGTTTTGTTTGACAGCTGGTAGCACATGCTTTGGGTGATATGGTTGTGTTACAAAACACACAGTAAACATGTATGTCTATGCAGAGTGAACTATTTTACATTGTTCACCAGCTGTATGAAGAAACTCACCAAATGAACAACAGATAATAACATTTTGCCTAAAATCAATGTAACAGTGAATAGTCACATTAGTTTAGTTTGTATGCACTTCAGCACAGAGTCAGTCTTTTTTGTCATTTTTGCTGTGAAGTAAACAAAAATTCATTTGCAGGTAACATTTCTTTAACTTGATAGTAACAGTAAGGACACTGTACACTGTAAAAAAAAATCCTACAAAAACAGTAATATTCTGGCAGCTGGGGCGCCAAAATAATACCATAAAATAACAGAAAATAACTTTCCCATGAAAATACGGTTATTTTCAGTAATGACAATACAGTTTGTTGCCCTAATTTTACATGGGATTTTGCCCTTTTCAAGTGCTTTTAAACATTAAATTAGGAACATTTTAATGTGATTAAACAATGAAATTACCTATAAACAAGGTCAATGAATGCGGCAATATGAATAATAATACTTAAATGTACAGAAATATACAGTTAACAGTTGGTTTAAATAATAATGGATTGCATTTATATAGCGCTTTTCGAGACCCTCAAAGCGCTTTACAATACCACTATTCATTCACTCTCACATTCACACACTGGTGGAGGCAGCTACAGCTGTAGCCACAGCTGCCCTGGGACAGACTGACAGAGGCGAGGCTGCCATGTCGCGCCATCGGCCCCTCTGGCCATCACCAGTAGGTGGTAGGTGAAGTGTCTTGCCCAAGGATACATCGAGAGTGTCTGAGCCGGTGCTCGAACCGGCAACCTTCTGATTACAAGGCGAACTCCCAACTTTTGAGCCACGATCACCCTAAATAACATTATTTGATGTAAAAAAAGTTCATAAGAATCATTTTATATATTTTTCCATAGCATTACATTTGAATTTAACAGTTCAATCTTTCAAATAACGGACAAATATTTGTGAAATTATGATACATTTGTGAATGTATTTTAACAATCTAAATATGCATATGTACACACAAATATATTTAAAAAACAAGAAAATTATGTTTTATTACATTTACAGTGATTTTACGTTAATTTACATTTGAAATGTAAAATCACTGTCTATTTATGTAAATTTAATGATATTCTAGAAAAACACTACAAAACTGTAAAATGCACAATAAAATACTTTTATATTACAATTTTTTTACAGTGTAGTCCTGTAGTGCCTTGAATGCCTCACAAACTGTGTCTGGGAGAAACATTTTCATGTCGCGTTCACTCATCTTGTGAATGATTTTCTGAAATATAAAGTGAAACTGCAGGATTCTTTCACATCTCTTTAGTAAATCAGAAAATAAGCAGGGGAAAAACTGCAGGGCTGCACATGTTTTAACAAAAGGTTCTTATCGTAACTAAACAGTCGAAGCATCGGGAGCAGGATTAGCAAACACTAGGTAATGAACTGTGTGTGTTTGCACAAAAGTCCCCAGGTTAGATCTTTCCTGCTGATGACACAAATTGGTTGCTTTTTTGAGTTTTTGTTTTTTTCTTTTTGTAATATTGGCCTGTAGCCTCGTTCTGCTCTGTTATGTATGCAGTTTACTGAAACCAGAGTGTAGCCTGGCTTACATGACTCTGTTTTTCTGCTGCAGCCTCACATGCACCTGCGCTGCTTCTGTTTTTGGCTCATTGTTGCTGTCCTCATTATCTGTGCCCGAGTACATTTCAGGCCGAACTGTATACCCGTCAGCCAGTATACAAGTCAGTATATCTGATTACTGTACTCTCAGCACTGTCTTCATACTGAGTAGCATGGCAGCTGAGTTAGCGGTGATATGGAAACAAGTAGTGTCTCCACCTATGGTAGTTGTCTAGTTTGTTGAATACATGGCTGGCAACAGTATTGTATTCACTTAAAATAATGTCATGGGGTCACAGTTGAGTCTATATTTCCCACAGTTAGGCTCTGTTGGTGGTTTTAGTTGTGGTGCATGTCCATGTGTGGAGTGTGGAGTGTGTGTGCCCAAAAAGAAGTCAAGGTTTTTTCTTTGTAGAGAAATAATTTTGCTTGCCAAAGGCATTTTAACCAGCACCAAAGAAAACTCACAAGCAGCAAAGTGATAATGTTTTAGAATGAAAAAAAACAAACAAAAATCAAGCGGTGTGTGGATGTGTTTAATTACATCATTCAACAAGCAGCACATACTTGGTGTGTTGGTCTTCTTAGAGGCCAGCTCTTCTTTATCCCACAGCTGGTGGATCAGCAAGCACAGATGTAGTGATCTGGTTTTGACAGGGTCCCACTTTTACACTGATAGTGACCTGAGTGCTTCATTAGAAACACTAGAGCCCAGCTTCTCCCAGCAGTATATTACAAGGTGGCCAACACGCACTCATGTCAAACTCCATGTTTCAGCACCAGCGTAACATCGTAAATGTTGAACTGAAGACTAATAGTCTCTCTAGTTTCACACCGTTTTCCAGGCTTCTTTTTTTCACTGCTAAATCCTGATTTTATAACAAAAAGAGGTTCACTGACAAAATCTCCGGCCACACTTTAAAGTCTTGGTGATTCTGTGATTTCAGCAGTATTCACATGTTGAATCTTCACTCAGAGGCACAGTGTGAAGTCCTATCAGGATAAAACTTCTTGTTAGCGTCTGTACTGACGATTTGTAGTCAACAGTTCTTTAGGTTTCTACATCGGTCATGAACTGTCTGAGTAACAGTTTAAAATGGAGCGTTTCAGACAGAGGCTGAATGAAGGTCCTGCAGCAATGTACAGTATAAAGACACAAGTGTGTTCAAAACTCTAAAATGTAACTTTTCTAGTTATAAATACATTTTCACAGCTGTTTATTCAACTGACAAAGATGCTTTTTTATCGTTACCAAAGTTGTACCACAGCTTCCTGTGTTTGATGAGGTGCAGTTTGTGTATAATCTATTCAGTAATAGTCACAAATAGCAGAACGATGCAAATTTCTGTCTATTTACTCAACACAGACTCATTGCTGTTGGATTGTAATTCTGAGTGTTTCGGTGGTGACTGAGCATGGTAGTAAGCCAGAAATAACCCAGGAAGTACACAGTGTACTTTATTTAATGAATTATGAAGTAAAATAATAGATATTTAGATTACTTACAGAGCAATCAACAGTTGTGGACTGCAGCTGATGCCAGTAGTTCTGTGTAAGCTTGGTGTGCTCAGCTTGTGTTACTGCTTTCAAAAATTGATATTTATTCAACCACAGCAGTGGTAGTTACTTTACCACAGGTAACCTGTTAGAGTACTTTGTAGTGTAGTTTGTTCAGAGTCTTTTACCCTGTGGCGTGAAACCCATACTTTCGGCTTGACAGCTCATTGAGAAAGGATATAGTACTCTAAATGCAACACTTTGTACGGTGCCACACCCAACACACCTGATAAAGTGGTTACACACACACACACACACACACACACACAGTCTCACGTTATTTTTGTGTTGCTCACTTCTTTTCCGAGCGTTTCAGTGGAGGGTGTTGCACTTAGTCGGTGGCTGATAAATCTTTTGCCGCTCAGCAGGTCCGTAATTACATCTGACCTGGTTCAGCCACAGCAACACGAAGTGGAAGAAATTTGAATTTCTTCAGGTCAGGTCAGAGACTTACTTTGGTGAGTAAAAATGGTCTGCTTGAACTCACAGTACACAGCTTGCTAAATTACTGTGTGCAGCACTGGAGCTAGTGATCGTCAGGGACCTGTAATGTTAGTCTAAGTCTTCTTCTGCCTAACAAGGTGAATGTTGCTGTACCACAGCAGGTGAGCAGCGTGTTACTGCGCATCGGTCTGTGGGACAGGGGGAAAAAACATGCCAGCCTGCTTGCTGGGTTAAAATTTTCAAGTACACTAACCTTACCTCCTGCTGATTTTATATCCATACGCCCAGAGGAGGGGTGTTACACAGTCCTGCACCCTTAAACGCATCTCCTACACCTAAACCGTTTCACTCTTTATAGAAGTGCAGCCTGAAAAAAAATGCCCTCAATATGCACAAATGCGCTCACTCTGAAAGTCACCCACTTAAATCTTTAAAGGCTAGAAGTGCAGCTAACACACGCGCACGGACACACACATACACACACACATATTAAACGATGCTGCAGTAAAGGAACCGTTAGGGAGTTAATTCCAATTCTGCTGACAGTAGATAGGTTTTACCATTCTCTCTCACTATCACATAGTAATTACTTATAAGGCCACAGGGATTATGATGTCCCCAACTCCCCTCTGTAATAGAGCTCTTGCTCCATATAACCCTTTAGCTTTGCTTCCCAGTGTCTATCATCCCCCTAATTAAGCTGTCCCTCCCTCTCATTATCGCTGTATGTAATATCCTCCAACCATTAACTTAGCCCACTTCACCCACTCCTCACCATTACTAACCCCTCCCCCCTCTCGCTTCTCCTTCAGTTTTCCTGTCTTGTTTTTGTGCTTCTCGCTCCTGCTCTTTTCTTCACTCAAGCCTTCACACCACTGCCACACTGCATCAGCTTGGTCTAATTCTACTCCTACACAGCAGTGAAAGGAAGCAGAACCACAATGCCCTGAATATACCCGTGTTTGAGTTCGGGGAGTGGGGGTTCGGGGTGGGGGGTGCGTCTTCACTGACACAATACAGTACAGAGATAATTCAATATGCATTGGCCTTACGTAATCAGCCACGTTTTTCGGTGCAGGCACATCATGTCCAAGCATGCATCGTGCTTCGTTTTCTCAGCTCTGATCATGTTTGCTGTTTCCTAAGTGCCTGGGTCTATTTCCGTCTTGTCTCCATGGCTCCTGTCGCAGCCACATACAAAATGCAGTTGCATCTTCAGATGAGTTGATCCACAGCTTCAGCGTACTCCAACTCTCAGCTGAAAACACATTGAGACGTTTGTGCATCTGAGCATCAAGGCACGACTGTGTGTGATGAACGTCCCCTGGGATCTGTGTCCTGTTCTTTGTTGACTCCATAGTCCGCTGTTTCCTTATTGGTGGCTTTTGAACAGTTCCTTGTTGTATTTGAGTCTTGATAGCTCAGTTAAAAACAAACATCTTTATTAGTTGACCTATGAAGATAATGAAAAGTATTCTTTTCTAAGGACTGTGTAGCTCTATCTCTGTAACTGGAAAAAAAACACCCTAAAAATGGAAAAAGCAGGAAATGTGTACCGATTTCTAGGGTTGTGTTTGTTTTTATTTGTTGTTTTTTTTTGTTTTCATTTGTTTTATGTACATTTTAATTATCCCTTCATTCTTTTCATTTGCTCTCTACTTTGCTTTGGCTGACATTTTCCTTGTCTGAATTTCTACTTCACTGCAACTTACTGGTATTCAGGAGTCTTTCACCCTCAATCATTTCATAAGCAGTTTCATTCTTTCACAGTTTTTAGACTGCATGACTCAGGGCGTTATCATTCCCAACGCGTAATATACCGACGATTTGTCACACCCGAGGCGTCTCATAGTAACGCAAAAGGTATCCGTCCACGTCCTTATAAAGCGCCCTGGGTTCTCACTATACTCCAATATAGCAGAGGCTCAAGCTGTCCATTCCAACACAAACACATGATAAATCAACAGTAAAATAGCTTCATGTTGTGGCCGTTACAAAGTGTATTCCAAGCTGATTCAGGATCTGAAAGTGAACAGATTAAGGTAATAGTGCTTTGTTATTATTATTATTTTTATTTCTCATGTATAGATTCATTCCCACCTAGAGCAGGTCGATATGACCAAAAAATTTTTTTTTCAAATATAATTTGAAAATTTGCGATAACGATATAACTGACGATATAATTGACACTAGACAAAATACTTTACAACTCCACAACTTTATTAGTGCAAAAAAAACATCAATGTATTTTCACTTAAACAAGCAGCTGATTTTTATGTGCATTAAAGTTATATAAAAATTTAACAGTGCAAATGCAAATTCCTTGCTGACAGTTTAACCAAGAGGCATTTCCAGTGGAAATTGGCCGACATATCCTCAGCATAACCATGTATAATATCCACAAAACTTACAAAGAGGTTATACACACACAATACGGTAATATTATGTTGAAACACAGTACGTATCACTCCGCGAGGCTCCTGCCTACGATAGCCATAATGCTCCGACAATCCATCAAGCGGTGCGGGTTTGTAGCTTAGCAAAGTCGTACTAAAACATTTGACAGATTTTCGAGCGCCGTGTACATAAAATTGTTTCGAGGTCAGTAAACACGACCAGAATTCATACAAAAGGCACACGGGATTATAAGCACGTGCGCATTCGCTGTCAAAATAAAAGACGTGCACCAGATAAGAAGTTGCAACGCGCGTTTGCGTACACATAAAAGGCACTGTTTTTGTCCGCTAGAGTGGGATTTTCACGGCATATTCTGCACCACATCTCTGTGCATTCATCATTTTTTTTTAAGCCAGCTCACCTCCTGCAACCACTTCTCCGAGAATACGCGCTTCTTTTGCGGTTCGGACTCCTTCTGACATTTCTTTGGAGGTGGAGGAACACCAAAGTAACTGCTTAAAGGAGCTTCTTCGACATCTTTAAGAGTTTTAAACAAATGTCTGTCCTCCTCCAGAAAATCTTATGTACACAAACGCGCGTTGCAACTTCTTATCTTGTGCACGTTTTTTATTTTGACAGTGAATGCGCACCTGCGGACCACTTATGTGCACCCCTGATTATAAGGGGCACTGCCGATTTTCAGAAAAATCAAAGGATTGATTTTAAGTGTGCCGCATTTTCCAAAAAACACGGTAATAACGACGGCCCGCTAGCATGCTCTACCAAAAATAGTGCTTTGTTGTGTATCTGACGGACGAAAGCTAAACCAGTTCCAGCAGCAGTTGCAGCATTTTTACAAACCGATTCTGGTTCATCCGTTTCATTCAACGATCTGCTTTCACCCTTCTCATTCTCTGTCGCCGCCATGCATGTATGAAAATGTGCGAAAATGTGCGTATGAAAACGAGTATGTGTAGTGCGCTCATGCACGTTTTACCCATATTCTATCGCGATATTTCATTTTCTTATCGTTGCGCAACATTATACCGATATTCGATATCCGTGAACGATATGATATGGCCCAGCCCTATTCCCGCCTACTCTCATTCCCAATGCGTAAAATAGTGACGATTTGTCACAATCGTAGCTATTTTACGCGTTGGGATGAGAACCTGTTGCATCACTAGGTGCTTAATTTTATATACCTGTAGCAATGAGACTGGAAACTGGAGACTATGTTCACAGTTTTGAACCAGCCACTGTCAGTCCAACAGTCCGTTTTGTTTTAAATTGAACAAAAAGTGAGGGTAAAATATGCTAAAAAGCACGGTTTCCAGTCTGTAATGTGTCAGTTTAAGTGATGGTATTGGTGTTGGTAAAGAGCTAGCAAACACAGTCAGCTAGCTAAGTTAGCTCAACCTTTTGTCCAACACAAGAATGTCCTTTTTCTGTGATACTAGATCTACATGACGCTACACTTACTAGTCATACATGATGCTCTGTGTTAGAGCAGTGTCCAGATGGTTGTGTGCAGCTCTGACTGTTGCTCAACACAGCTTAACAGAAAATCCACCACCTTTTGGTGACCAGCACCTAGCCAAATTCTTAAGGAAGCAGACCACAAAATAAGAAGAAATGACAAAACTCATGGAATCCTGTGACTATCCGGTTGTTCAGTCTGACGTCACTAGCCGGGTCTGGGCCTAAACTCCGCTGCAGGTCCATATATCAAACGATCACTATGGCATTACTGAGAGTTGAAAAACTGTCTAAAGTCTTTCATCTTTAATAAAATGATCAGCGTTCTGCTCTACCAGGTGTAACAATTGAGTTTAACATCCAGGCATCCATGAAAACGGAATTTATGACATTTAACGGAGTTAGAAGTTAGCTCGCTAGCTTCTATCTAAATACAATATAGCATGTCCCTGACTGCGGGGTTTTGGAAACAAATTAAAACGTACAGCTCTGTTATCACTTCCAGCATAAATGAAGACAGAAAACTAAACAGCAGTGACGTTTGTAGGGTTACTGAAGTTTGGCTAGCTGGTATATAATGATATGCTACGTGACCGCTAGCGACACAGCTATGTTAGCATAATATAAACAAGCTAACTTTTTTTCCACTCGATAAAAGTTAACGTGAGTGTTCTCGGTGGTCAGGAACAAATGTAATCGCATGGCAGGATGCTGTAAAAGGACCAAACTTCAGCCAGGAGAACAACTGAGATAATCCATCCACAATACGAGGTTAGTCATTCATATACTGCTGCATGGGCTGGGCTGTAGTTACATCCTAAGGTTTTAAAAACTGAGCTTAAATAAATGATTAGCAGTAATAAAAGCCGAGGGAGGTCAACAGTGATCACTGACTGTTTTAGGAGCTTTTTGAGATCAAATAGAAGAAAATACATAACATTAAACATGTTAACAACACAAAAGCCATATTAAACACAGACTACTTTAGACCCGGAAGTAGGATTCGTCGCGTCATCACTGAACAACCGGATACTGGCTATAACCAGCTGTTATACTATACTGGAAAATGCTGTGAATGGCTGCATCCTGATATAAGAGCATCTTGTCATGTTGTCGACCACACATAAGGATTTACTTCAGCTTTGACACTAAGGATTAGTTTTGTCGTTAAACAGGTTAAATTGGCAGGCAACCTGACGTTAGGTGACTTCTCCATTCATCACAATGGAGCAGCTTTTTCCTGCTTGATAGGTGGTCAGTGTGTTTGGGTTTTAATGGACCGGTGGAGTGTTGTGAAAGCCAGAGCAGGAGAAAGAAAAAGGTGCTCTATTTTCTCCCCCTTAAAAGCGGCAGTGTTCTCACTTTTACTGCATCTGCCAGCTGAGCACACAGACACGCCCAAACACACTCGAATAAATGACACATAAAAACCATAAGGACAGCCAGAGGGAGGGAAACACAAGCGATCTGTTTGCCTTTTAAATACAGATAAGAGAGACGCCAACTGCTCCCCAACAGCCTCAGCCAACAATCAGCCACAACTGATTTAGTCTCTGCTCGCTCATTACAGGACCTGGACCCTGTGCTGGCAGATTTAGGCTGCCAGTTGACTTCATGGGTGCGAGCACAGACACAGGAACAGCTGCGCTGGAGCATTTTGTAATTTCAGTCTTGTGTAAAATATGTAAATGCTAATATAGCATAGCATGATGGCAAGCAGCAGCATAGTTTAAAGAAGCTCTGGTGACAGCAGCAAGATAATTACACCTCATTGTGATTTCCTACCACAAAGTCTCTGTCTGCTGAAAGCATTTTAATAATGATAGCTCATGGTGTGTTTGTTTGCATACAGCGGAGATAAGATTAGTGAAGAGAGCAGCCTTTGCATCTCTGGAGGCTGAGGGATGTAGTCTCTCCTCCTCCTGGCCTATTGATCTAGAGGTCAGCTCAGATTCACACAATAGAGTGCAACCCATAAGCCATCAGACATGTTCATTTTTCCCTGCTTTGTGCAGAAGCACATTTGCCTGTTATTGTCTGGAGCACTAAATCAGATGGAGCTGGGCAGCCAGGAATGCCAGAGCCCCATCTAATCTTCAGGCTGATCAGTGGCAGGGTTTCAGCTGGGAACAACAAGGTGATTCAGCCGGCTGCGAGGAGCTGAGCTGTGGATCTGTCAGCCGGAGAGGCTGAATATAGTAAGACTGGAATTTGCCACATGTTCTCTTGAGAAGAGCTATTGCACCTCAAGCTATTACAGCTAAGAGGCTATGTAAATGTCAGATAGAGTATACTGTGGCTGGCTTGAAGTAAAGCAGACAAAGGCCCTGCTGTCCGGAAACTCCTATCCAAAGGAAGTTCCTCTTTAACTTTCTTTAAGTAACTCCTTCCAAAGTGTGCACCTCTCTTCAATATGGCAGTTTTACATGGCTCTCCCCAAACATTACCTGTCAGTGTGTTTCACACTTTGTGTTAGCATTTTCTTCATGTGAAGTCTGAGCTTCTTTAGCTTTCTCTGTCAGTGTCAGTTCAGCTATGGCAGCTCTTACTGCCAGTCCTTCTAATCATCCCACAAGGAGCCACAAACATAAAACCCATTATCAGCTTCTGAAACCAGATCCTCAGAATATTACTTAAAGTGCTAAAAGAGGCTTTTAGGTAGTGTGCTGCTCAAGTTTAGCAGTTGAATATGGAACAGCACTGGTTTTATTAAAATGTCACAGTGAGAACTGTGTGTTGCTGTGCAGTGCTGTTCGATATAAGGATATATATCGGATGACAATATAAAAACATCTATCGTTTCATTTTATACTATCGTTTGTTTTGTGGTGTCGCAAAATAAACTGTTTACGTCAATATTTTTTCATCGTTTTGATGGTCACTGTAGTGGTTATATTAATTTCTTAAAGTTCTCTCTTTCTCTTATATTTAATATAACCACACTACAGACGGACAAGCGCCTGTTTTTATGGGTTGTAGTTTGCAACAATGACCGTAAAACCATCGCGTGTCCGCTTGTTTATTTTCCACATAAACCTTTCACAATAAAGCTCAAGATCCTGTTGAGACTTTTCAAAATAAACTGAATTACGTGAAAGATGCAGAGTGTTTACGGATGAGAAGTAAAAAAGAGTCGCCAGGTGCCAAAAAATAAACCTTAGACTCAAACGCTAGAACAGGCTTTTCCCCGCAGCACGCCGTGTAATAAATACAAAGAAAACGGCGGCCGTTACAACTTATGTCTAAAAATGTATAGTTTCATGCATCGGTTAAAACACTCGACTCCAGGTATACAACGCCCAGCTGGAAACACTTCACGCAAGTCGAGCTGCCCGAGATTCACAGAACTTTCAGAAAATGTAAATTTTTTGTGATTTATATCGTTATCAGGACGATAGATGTCTTATATCAGGATATGAGATTTTGGTCATATCGCACAGCCCTACTGCTGCGTTTAAATGTTCAGTTTCATCCAGTGAGCACACAGAGTGCTTTTGAGTTAGACGATAGGTGTAAGAAGACAGGAAGGATGTCACCAGCTGCATTATAAATGGATAGAAAGAGTTTGATTTGATTTGATATACCTTTATTAGTCCCACAGGGGAAATTTCAGGTTAACCCTCTCAGGCTCAAATTAAACTTTTTGTTGCTAATGCACAGTCCTGCAGTGATACTTCTGAGTAAAAAAACCTCATAAAATATGTATGTGGGGTAATCAGGTTGTTAGTTTTTAACTGTTGCAAATCTGCAACGCCTGCCTTGAGAGGGTTAAGGCTGCCGACCTATTGCACGCAATGGTGGCGCCATCTTACCCTCCGACCATACATACATTACACAAAAACATCACGTCACATGTTGTTAACCATTATCAGGTACACTTCTTGCTTTTCAAACCCAATCACAGGTTAGTTATCCATCCTGTCACAGTTTATGCTGTAAAGGCAGCAGAGACTAACTACAATTTTGGTTGAACTCTTTATCATTCAGAATTTGTATATGAGATATTTGACTTTTCCTTACTGATACAACTATTTTAGTGAAATTTTAAGGAAGGTGCTATTCATTTGTACAATGCAAGAAAAGAAGGAATCTTATGTATAAACTACAGTAGCAAATGATTTATGCACAGATTATTCTTTAGGTGTGCCGAATAGTGCTTTCAACTGATACTCAAAATTCAATTGTAAAGTTGAATATTTTAAAAACTGTTCAGCTGTAATCAGCTGGATTCCCACCAGAAAAGTTGTAGTAGCCAGCACTGCTGTGAGGCTAACGTAGCACCATCCACCTGTATCCACCTGTGCAGCTCTTACTGCATGTAGAGAGGGAGAGTGGTTAATGATTAGCCTAGCATAATCAAGGAACAGCGAATGAATATTAGCTGGATATTGAAATTAAACATTGAATGTATTTATTTATTTATAGTCTTTGTCAAGAAGTGTGTGAGAGCACAACCCTTATGTACATGAAGCCTTTTCTGATGAGTTAATGGTATCAATCGCAAGGCTTATTTAATACAGCACAATGTTTTTGATGGTCCCATTAGGGTCAAAAAGGAGGCTAAAGCAGGCTGTGCTTTGGGGTGACTCTATCTACTAGCTTGCATTTGAGTGTGCAGTGTCTGTGGGTTTGTCAGACCTTGTCTGTTGATATCCAGTTTCAAAACACCAAGATGGATATGGCAAAATGCTCAGCTGTATTTACATCTTGGATACTGTATATATCTGCAGACTCAATCAGCACTACAGGAAATAAGCACTGCCATTCTAGCCAGTGTGTGCCAACCTGGGCCATGACGACTGTCTCCCTTTTGTAGGCATTGGACTTAAAATTAAAGTATGGTTGAGGAAGTATTTGGATCTTAATGATTCTACTCATTAGTTTGGGACTATGTCTTTCTACATACATAGCAGAATAAATACGAAAGAACAGAAAAGTGAAGGAGTAAGATGTCCCAAAGCTCTGTGATCATTTACGAAATCATTTAATGGAGTCCGATTCACGGTGATGTTGCTCTCATAACATATTTTACCGTTTCGGTTGTCAGACGATGGACAAAAAATGGAAGTTTGATTGTTACTTATACCTGGCATGTTGATCAGCAGGCATACCAAGCTGCTGAGCTAAATGTGAAATAATAGTCATGACAACATCAGGTAAAAGAAACAGAGAGCAGCTGTGATGCTGACACTCACGGTGAGGGACGACAGTTTGAAGCTTAAAGCAATAAACTCATGGTATTTAAGTACAGTCAAAAAACATCTGTTACCAGGACATAAAGTGGAAGTTTGAAATATTGAAGAGAACAACCACTACTTTCAACATGAACCTGTCATCTATAAAGAAGGTGAATTACAAGAAACAGGTTGCAGCTCCTGCATGAGCCACTCAGGTTTGTGAAGGAGCTCCGACAGGTTCCGAGTGTACTCTCGACTTAGCAATGAGCGATTCAATAAACATTCTGCTGGTGAGAGTTGGACTGGGATTTGTCGGGATCGGTCAAATTTCTGAGAGGCAATTTCTCCAAAGAAACGTTCAGCAATTTGTCTGAGGTGGGTAATTTATGTAAAAATAAAATGTGAAAAGCGAACACTCCTGTTAAGTCTGTTTAGAATAAAGCAATGCATTTAGCATTAGGCGACTGAGAAGCTATTCATGAATTGAAATTGTTTACCAAGACTTTCTGGCTCTGTTTTAATAGCAGTTACACTTGTTTGTGATTTTATTTTTTTAATAGGCCTAAATAAAATAGCCCATATAAAAACGCTACTAAATGACTGTGGTTAGTAGGAGTCAGTTTCATTGATACTATTAAGGTAATAATACTGGTGACTCCAGGTATAACAAAGTAACAATTTTCTAAGCTTTTAAACTTGAACTTGAATGATGTTGTTAGTCTGGTGACTCCTTCAACATGATTGGCTCCAGTTACGGGGTGGGCATCTCCACTGTGATATACATTGTGCCAGATGTCACCAAGGCGATATAGGAAAGCCTGGCTATCATGGTCCCCGTGCCTCGCTGGCTGACTCTGTGATAGGCAACATGTTTTGTTTGTTTGCTTTGCTCTCTCTCTCTCTCTCCTCTGCCGGGGCGGTGCTCATTACGGGCTCCCGCCCCTGGCCCACGCACCTGTGCTCACCGGCACACCTGCAGCCAATCCCAGCTGATTGGAGACTTTCTGTGTGTGTGTGTGTGTGTGTGTGTGTGTGTGTGTGTGTGTGTGTGTGTGTGTGTGTGTGTGTGTGTGTGTGTGTGTGTGTATAGATCTGCCCTGGACCCGAGAGAGCGTGTGTGTTTTTGGAATCTGCCGAGGAGAGGAGTTTGTATAAGATTAATCCCTGTTTCCCCTGGACCCTGGAGCCCCGGATCCCTTTCCCTGCCACACTGTATATATATTTGCACCTGGTGTCTCACTGTAAATAAACGCACTCTCTTTTGCCAAGGATTTCTGGTCTGCGCCTGAGTCCGTTTCAAACATTGTGACACTGGTGGACGAATGTCTTCCTGTGCCAAAAGCTCCTGATTGAAAGGAGATTGCTCTGGGCTTTGAGAGAAGTGGAATCTCCCCAACTGTGATGGGGCAATAGATATGAAACATGCAGTGATCCAAGCACCACATAACCCAGGTTTCCCAGTATTTTAATTACAAGGCAATATACTCGATAGTGCTTCTGGCTGTTATGAATTCAAGCTACCTTTTCCTGGTGGTGGAATTTGGAACCACTGAATGATGCTGAATGTCTGGGGCCTTCTTGACATGTCTTTTTATTATAGCTGAAAAAAGTGTGTTCATTATAACATTGTAACATTTATATTATTTCAAATATCAACCAAAGTATTTAAGTGTCATTTGAGTTCACAAACCTAAACTACACATACTAGCCTACGATACAACAAGCTATATCTCTGTTTAAACAAAACCCGCCCAATTTACTGGAAAATGTTTCACCAGTACTGCTGTCCCTATAAGCATGTGAACTGGTGTCATTAAGTTCACAGTATGTAGGAGTGCTCCCCAAAAACGTGCTTGCACTCAACGCTGCACTAAAGAGGGCTGGGTATCGTCACTGATTTCTAGAATCGATTCTATTCCGATTCACATGGTCCTGAATCGATTCGATCCATGATTCGATTCGATTCGATTTGATTCGATTCAATTCGATTTTAATCTGGGAAATTTTGCCTCAGACAGTCAGAAATATTATAATTCAGATCAGTACATTTACATATTTTTTGTATCTATAAAAAGGAAGCTGACACACGCAAGACTTTATCAAAGGTGTGAGCATCACAGCAGATGCCTTTGTGTCAAAGTAGCTGAAGATAAAACACAGAAAAACATGAAGGTGGTTTTCCTGTTCTGGGATTTTATAAAAATATTCTGCAGTAGATCAAAAACGAAAGAAAACTATTAATCAACTTATGAATATTACCTCTGAAGTTACAGCAGTTTTATTAGAGACACAGCTAAGCGTTTTGCATAATTTTAAAAAGTTTAAATTTGTTCAGAAGCCTGTTGAACGGGAGAAATTAGGTTTTCTTTTCGGAAGTAAGTAAAAGGAAAAAAAAAAAAGCGGCCGACAGCGCTGTAAGAACGGTAGACTTGTGCGTAACAAGCAAGAAAATAATGCAGAAAACTGATTTCGGGGATAGACGGGAAACTGTTCAGAGAGAGAGAGAGAGAGAGAGAGCTGTGCATGAAGTGTGATTTTATTGTGGTGGAAGCAAAACAGCAAAAGTCAGAGGGAGTCCATGACAATGTTTATGTGAAGCTTAGTTTGGATCTTCTTTTGCTGCTGGTTCAATCAATATTGTTTGGAGAGAGATCAAACTAACAGCTTTAGAATCAGTGCAAAAAGGGCGTAAACACAAAGCACGGACCCGCCGAAACATCAGAATCAGCGAGCTGTCGGCTTTCAGCCCCGACCGTGTCCGTGCTGTCAGGTGAGAAAGGCGACATCTCACTGATTTTGATCCGCAGGTCCACGCTTTGTGTTTACGTCTTTGTGCAGAAGCCGTGCTCCTGCTCTTATTTACTGTTTTAAATGTTTGGTGGTTGTCAAAAATTTGTGACGTTTCACCTGAGATTCTGGAATTCTGGGCAAAATACATTTATATAAAAAATCGATTCAGGATTTTAATGAATCGATATCACGTTATCCAAGCCAGAATCGATTTTAATCGATGAATCGATTATTAAAACCCACCCCTAGCACTAAACTGTTATTGTGTGGCCCGAGTTATATAGAAGAATGGGTTTCAGAGCATAGCCACACTATTTCCCTGTTCTCAGTCTCACTGTGAGTGCAGTCCTCGTATTCACCGGAGCTAACAAGAGAGATGAAATGAAATAATATTAATTGAGTTGACTGACAGCAAATTAAGGCACTATAAGTGTAATGAAAGTATTAGACTTAACATTAGCATGAGGGCATTCCAGAGGGAAGCGACTGAATCCACCCTTTTCAGCTGCATCATCTCACTTGAGTCCAGTTTGTGCATCCTTCAAAAAGTATTGAGAGGATAGAAGGAAAAGCTGTTTGTGCAGCGGGTGAAATACTTATAAACTACTGACTATTTGCTGTTAGCTTCCTCCATGTTAAGTTAGCTCTCCTGCTAATAGCTGGTACTCTCCTGAGGTGTCTTTTTTCTTTGTCTTTTCTTCTCTGAACTCAAACATGCATATCAATAGAGGATTTTACCAGATAAGGCTTGTTTGAGCCAAACCCTGATTGATTCAGACTGTGCTGGGAGAGCTGTTGGCCAATAAACAATGCCTTGCTTAAATGCCTATGTGCACCCACAGAGAGAGAGGGAGGGTACACACGGGGTCAGTTGTAGAGCAGAATAAACACACCATGTGTTTGATCTCACCTCTAAATAATGAAAAATAGGTTACTCCACTGAAAAACAACCTGGTGTAGGAGGTTACTGAAGCCTTTTCCCAGATTTTAGCCCAACCTCTAAGACAGACTTGAAAGGAGGATTAAAGCAGAAATCACATGATGTGTTTTTTCAGAACATTCAAAGATTGCTGCTGCATTTCACTTGTAATGTTGTTGGTGCAGTAGCCAAGATGACAGTCTCTTTCATTCTAAATGTACAACCCGTTTGTAATCTGCAGGACCATGATGGTGATGAATATAGATGTCTTTAGTCTATTTGCAGGATTTCTCCCAAGCAGATTATCCTGTAAAAACAAGCTGAAGCAAACATATTTATGCAGATCAGGCACAGGAGCTGCTTGATGTTGGCATTTGTTTTGGCATCCAGTTGGCTTTTTCACATACATTTTCACATACATTTAACATGGTACTCCAGTAATTCAGCATGGCATTTATGTAATGTCAGGATCCACAAGATCCCTGACTTTTAAACACCAGATTGTTGCATCCTGTATTTCCTTCAATGCATTTCTTTTATTAGACCCTTTCTCCCTGGTAAACACAAACTCCCCAACACCAGTTTCTAATCTAATTTGCATGTCACACCCACATACATTTAGCTGTGAATGTACTGTATGTGATTACGCATGCCGTGCCACATTACAGCGTGCGATCACGTCAGATTCAATTGTTCAGGCATCGTGTAACTATTTTCATTGGTTACTGTGGTAACAACCTAGATAGTATGTGTGCATGCTAACTGCTGTGATTTCCCAGCACAGCATGAAACAACATGCCGCTGTCTATAGTGATAATGTGTCCTGTCAGTCTGTCCTAGCGGCACCTTGTCACGGTGAAGGAGTGTCTCTGTGACAGACGTGTTTAGGCAGTTGTTATTCTGTGCTTATTGGATTCTGGATGCCAGCGTATCCATGGGTGTGTTTACAACCATTAGGTTCAGTTAAAATGTGTGGTTTGATTCTTGGGTGAAAGACATATGGTCGAACACAGGATTTTTTGATAACACGGATAAGGGAACTGCTTCTTTGGTACCAAGCTGATGACGAAGTTCTGAAAGTGTGGCAGCGCTTGTTTGTTTTTTTAACGGTACCACAGGTGCTGGAGATACGGACAATGGCAGCAACATGTGGAGAGTCAGAGGTAAGCTAACAAAGCTTCAATTAGCGGCTAACGTTAATGTAGCTGTCCTTGACCATATGAAACAGGCTAATCACTCTTTTGATCAACTTGTCATTTGTTTTGATGTTAAATGACAGCTTACAGAAGCAACCCTCTCTCTTAGAGAATGCTTTGTTCATCAAGCGACCAAGCTGGAGTATTTAAATGATCTGATGTGGATTGTACCAGCTGGTGCCTGTGGTGGTGATTGAAAGGTTAAGCCTTTTACATGCAAATTTCAGGTTGGCAGCAAGTGTCACACCAAATCAGGTGAATGAGAAGTGAGACCGTCAAAGCTTGAAACTCATGTGGTTAGTTTAGCCTAAGAAAAAGACCAAGCACTAATATGTGTATGTGTGAAAGACTTTGTGTGTGGTCACCAGTATATGAACCTAGACAGCTAGATCAGAAATCACCAACACCGTCCACCAAGACAGTACAAATATGTGGGCTGCAAACAAGCAGAGTGCGAATAATCGACAAACACACACAGAGCTTGTTGCTTAATCTGGCAAACATCATACAGACTAAGGGTATTTTGTTGTCCCACTCAGACGAAGAGGGCAGCCAAAAAGAACTGATATGTTCTGATACACGAGCAAAAACTTCAGTCAGACACTGAGATGAAATTTTTATCCTACCTGTTTCCCGTCAGTGTGTGAGGGCAGCGTGGATGAATCCTGACAGCTGAGATGGAGCACAGGATTCATCCAAAGGAGGGCTGCTTTACTACGAGTAAGTCCACCATATAAATGTGAAGCCTGTGTCAAATGTGTAAAAGAACTTTGAACATTATTTTCCATCCTGACAAATACAACATTTATGTAGTTACTTCTGCTGTTCCACTGCCACTTTTCCTGCTTGTTGGATGCTGCTGCAAATATGTAGTCTAAAGAAGCTGACACACTACTCACCATAAGTAATAAGAGGAAATCAGTCCGTCTAATGCAAAATCCTAAAAAAAACTTTACTGATGCCTGAAACGTGTCATTGTAAGATTTAGACCCAGATGTTTCACATCTGCCTAAGTCATACTAATAGGTGTAATTTGATAGATAAGACAGTTTTTAAAAATGTTACGTAACAAATATGTGAGAGGAATAAAAAATTGAACTGAACCTTTAACATCTGCAGCAGTCAAATGCAGTACACATATTATTGCAGTAACCCAAAAACATAAAAGTAAAATTCCCCTAGGAAACATTTGCTGCTCAGTAGGCACTTTCATCTTTGAAACTTGACTGCTTTATTGCTACTTCTACAACTGACTACCTCCTCCATCACTAAGAGTTGTGCTTGTAACATATTTAAACCTTATTTTTTGACATTCATTCATATACACTGTTCTTTCACTCCCTCTATCAGTTCTGCATGAACTACTGTCTTTACTGTGGAGATTCATGAGAAGTGAATATTAAAAGCTTTAAAGGAAAATGGTTTGTGAAGTGTAAGCTCTGAACAGTCTGCTTAAATGTTAAAATGAGAGTGTTACATAAGTAAGTAAGTAGGTACACTTCTATAAACTCCCAATGACTGTCCTGATGTATTGGCCCTAAAATAGCTGAAAACTGTGAGAGTTTAGAGAGAGAGAGCGATGGAGAGAGAGACAGGAAGGAACTGCTTGGTAGGGTCAGTGGTCAACTGTTACTATAGATACATATAGATACATACATATCTACTTGGCTAACACCCAAGGTTATTACAATTAACTGAAACCAAGCTGAAAACTAGAATTAAGAGTGATAAAACATTTTAATTAACTTCTACTAAAGTGTTTTAGGTAGAATTTAGATTTTAGTTAGTTTTTTTTTTAGTTTTGAAAATAATGAAAACAGCAAATCCTGTGTTTTCATCTCACCTTACTCCTAGAATCTTCATGGGTCGCAGCAACCCTCTACACCAGCGGTCCCCAGCCTTTTTTGCGCCACGTACCGGTTTAATGTCAGACAATATTTTCACAGACCAGCCTTTAGGGTGTTGCAGATAAATCCAACAAAATAAAATGATACGACCAAGACAAAAACTGTGCTATTTTGTAAATATAATAATAAAGGCGAATTCACTGTGTAATTCTGTAACTTTATTAGCAGTGTCCTCCGGAAATGCGCCAACAACATTGAGCATAACATCCTCCTCTCTGCCCCTTAATGCTCTCTGGTTGCTATGGTAACACGTAAATATTTATTTCAAAATAAGACACACAACTGCACAGTCAGAAATAGGGGTACGGAAGGGGTACATTACTGTGCCCCAAGGTACAAAAATGACATTAATACAGTCTAAGGACAAATATTGGACCTCGGGGGAACTATCTGTACCTTTTTTAGCATCTGAAAGGTACATACATGTTCCTTAATTGTGAAAAGTACTTATTTGTACCCATTCTTTCAAAAGATAAAGTACAGGTTGATTAAGCTCTTTTTGATTAGAGTTTTTTTTTATTCTTTTTGACAGTAATTTATTTGCAACTGTATTGATTTAAGCATATATTTTAGTGTTTTTATTTTATTTTTTATTATTTTCATTGCTGTTGTTGTTTTTGTATTCCCTGAACCCCCCTTATTTTTAAGCTGCTTTAAGAACGATGAATTTATTTGAAAGAAAAAAAAGTAAAAATGCATTTAAACATTTTTTTAAGAGAGTGGTTTTTTTTTAAAGTATAATTATTTGGATGAATTGCAAAAAAGCACCCTTATTGAACTCGAAGTGCGAGTTGAGCCCATCCTCACAACATCAAACAAAAAGTAGAAGAAGAAACTCAACGAATAGCTGGTGGATTCTAGAATTTTCTGTAAATGCAGCAGGTGCCATTTTGTTTTATCAACGGACGGAGATGGATGACGAACTTGCAAGTCCTGGTGTGCTCTGTTCACTTTCAACCGAGGAACTCTTAACAAAAATACAAGAGTGGGGCATAGATGTCACCGAAGCTGAAGCTCAGCGTTTCAGAGGTAAGTTTTATTTAAAGAAAAATGTAGCGTAATTACTAATTATTGGTTTAGCCTAGCTTAACGTATATTAGCAATTTAGCTAGTTTCGGCACTCTCTTAGCTCAAATTATGTCTTTTTACAAACGTTTTTACAAACGTTTCATGTGTAAAGTTGAGGTCACAGTTCTGAAAAATGAAAAATGTGTACACATAGTATTTGTATAAGTTTGAACTTATATATGTGGTTCGGCCACAGTCTATGGGTTCGGTAACCCCTGCGCAGCGGAACGGCGCGAAATTTGATTCCCTGGTAGCTGAATGCAGTTTACCGTTAGTGTATTAATGGTTTAATAAAATCACGTTTTTACATCCATTCCAAGGCCATCAACACACATGGGCGGCTGAATATAACGTTTAAAGGAAATATCTTGACGCCGCACTTGTTTAAAATATAACAAGGGTGTTGCAGCTGGGGTTTGATAGTCGCGTTTTAAGCAATGTGGGAACTTTTTCAGCATGTAATCTGAGCTTGTAATACGGTCCTGCGGGTGTTATCGCTATAAGTAATCGGTCTGAAAGAACAGACGGCAAAAACTGTCGGAAATCTGGAGAAAGGAGTCACCTTAGTAGTGAATATTAACACATTACAGCATTCTAGTCTTTTTTTTTTTCTTCCAAACTTGAAAGGGCACAAAAGCATGCTCAGACTCTGCTCTCCTGTGTCCAGTAGTCCCAAACAAACATCTAAATTTAAAAATGAAAACTTTGCATATCGAGAGGATTCACTCTAAAAATTTGGTTTATTTTATTTAATTTACTGATTTTTTTAATGAATATTTCTTTGAACTGAAAGAAGTTGTACAAAAGGTTTTAATGTGTGTGATATACGGTTTTTACCCATGTAAAAATGTGGTGATAAATATCCTTACATTGAATTTAAAGTTTGTACTACCATTTATCTTGCAGACAATGAGGTTGATGGTGACACAGTTGACTGCGGTCTTACTGAGACTATGGTTGCATACCTTTTCCAAGGATCCTTCAAAAAGCAGGTTAAATTCAACCAATTTGTGTCAAGGATGAAGGAATCTTCAGTGACGCTGACTCTACAGACTGTCTCTCCAGAAGACTGGCAACCATCTACTTCGTCAACTTCAATAAGGTATTTTCTTATTTATAATGAAGTTAGTATGTCTGAAGCATACATGTTGGCCGTTATGCACTTTTAGGATTTAGTTAATATGATCATTGTTTCTACCATATGTATTGTTACTGTAGTGTTTTATACTTCAATTCATACAATAAAAACAAACACTTAACTGTTTTCACAGCAATGAAAATACTTTGAGACTGCCAGCCTCTTTTGAAATTCCAAGATTTTCCAAAAATCTGCAACTAAAACTGGACAACAAAGAACCGTGCCATAAAAATCCAAGGGACAGACACACAATAATCAGAGTTCTATATGAAGCTGTGGCACAGTATACTATGAAAGTTAATCAGGGTAATGTTAGCTTGTTGCTTTAGAAAAAGCAACAAGAAAAAGCTGAATCTGTCATATTTTGTGCGCATGCGCCAACCAGCGTGCAGCCTGTTACAGTCGCTCCTGCTTTTCTCTTAGTTTAGCTTTTTTTTTCTACGTATTCTTTTTTTTCCTGACTTGTATTTTCCTCCGTTTTCTATCTCTTACTCAATCATGTGGATTGAGAGAGTTTTTGTTCTTCTGGTGGCCGTGGAACTGTTACTTTTATCATGGAATGGGACCGCGGCACATCTCCTACACGCACGGACTGTTTACTCCAGAGATCAGCTGATCGCCCTGATGCCGGCCGGCTCGCTGGCCAGGCCCGCAGAAGTACCAGCTGAAATTTGGAGGAAAACACATCGGGGATGCAGAGGTCAAGGACAGAAGAGAAGAAAAAAGGTGACGGTGAGACAGCGGAGGCTCGAAGCGAGGAGGAGGTTTAAACCGTGTCTGCCGTCTATCGTGATGGGAAATGTGCGATCGTTGGCAATTAAAATCGACGAGCTCTCAGCACTGGTACGGAGTCAGAGGGAATACCGAGAGTGTAGCCTGATGTGTTTCACCGAATCATGGCTGCACCAGGACATTCCCGATGAGAATGCTTCCGTGGAAGGCTTCCACACTGTTCGGGCGGACAGGGACAGCATCGCTAGCGGTAAGCGTAAAGGAGGTGGGCTTGCTGTTTTAGTTAACAACCGGTGGTGTAACCCTGCCAACATAACAATCAAAGAAAGGATTTGTTGCCCGGACACTGAACTGTGTGCTGTTGGACTCAGGCCGTATTATTTACCCAGGGAATTCTCTCACGTCATCTTGGTGGCTGTTTATGTTCCCCCCTCTGCTAACCCCACAGCTGCATGTGACACTATCCACTCTGCCATAGCTCGGCTACAGACTCAGCACCCGAGTGCCTTTATTGTGATCTCGGGTGACTTCAACCATGTATCACTGGACAATACACTACCAACATTCAAACAATATGTGGACTGTCCCACCAGGGGAGAGAAAACTTTAGACTTACTGTATGCTAACGTCAAGGATGCATACAGCTCCTCCTCCCTCCCCCCACTTGGTAGGTCAGATCATAACCTGATTCACCTCACCCCCCGCTATGTGCCAATTGTGAGGAGGGAACCTGTGACCACCAGGACTGTTAGGAGGTGGTCAGAGGAGGCAATAGCGGAACTACAGGGCTGTTTCGAGGTGACCGACTGTGAAACACTCTGTGAGCCTCACGCCGAGGACATCAATGGGCTTACTGAGTGTATCACAGGCTACATAACTTTCTGCACCGACTCCATTGTTCCAGCTCAGACTGTTCATTGTTACCCAAATAACAAGCCGTGGGTGACTAAGGACATCAAAGCCCTCCTCAACAACAAGAAGAGGGCTTTCAGAGGGGGCAACAAAGAGGAGGTGAGGAAGATCCAGGTGTTACTAAAGGACAAGATCAGAGAGGCTAAGGACAATTACAGGAGGAAGCTGGAGTGGAAACTCCAGCAGAACAGCATGAGAGAGGTGTGGAGGGGCATGAAGACCATCACTGGATTCAGGCCAACCAACAGCAGGGGAGCTGAGGGAGGTGAGAATAGAGCCAACGAGTTGAACCTGTTTTTCAATAGATTCGACACCACAGTGTCTGCTCCCACCCCCACAACCTCACCTGCAGTCAGCCTGGAATCCAGAGCCACACCACTGTGCCAGCCTCTCTCTTCACATGTTGCCTCCTGTGAGATTCCTGACACCCCTCCCCCCACCCATCACCTTCACTCAATACCAGGTTGAGATGCAAATGAGGAGACTTCACTCAGGCAAGTCTGCTGGACCAGACGGAGTGAGTCCCCTTGTCCTCAAGACCTGTGCCCCCCAGCTGTGTGGAGTCTTTCATAAACTGTTTATGCTGAGTCTGAGTCTGCAGAGGGTCCCGGTGATGTGGAAGACATCATGCCTCGTCCCTGTACCAAAGACGCCTCGTCCCAGTGGCCCCCAGGATTACAGGCCCGTGGCACTGACCTCCCACATCATGAAGACCCTGGAAAGGCTCATCCTGGACCAGCTGCGACCCATAGTAAGACCACATCTGGATCCCCTTCAGTTCGCTTATCAGCCTCGTCTCGGAACAGAGGACGCCATCATCTACCTGCTCAATCGTGTCTACACCCATCTGGACCAGCCGGCGAGCACTGTGAGGGTCATGTTTTTTGACTTTTCCAGTGCTTTCAACACCATCAGGCCGACCCTCCTGGGTGATAAGTTAGCAGCGATGCAGGTGGATGCTTCTCTGGTGTCCTGGATTGTTGATTACCTGACAGGAAGACCACAATATGTACGTCTCCCACAGTGTGTGTCTGACAAGGTGATTAGCAACACAGGGGCACCACAGGGGACTGTCCTCTCCCCCTTCCTCTTCACCCTCTACACCACAGACTTCAGCCACTGCACAGAGACCTGCCATCTTCAGAAGTTTTCTGATGACTCTGCGGTGGTTGGATGCATCAGCAGGGATGATGAGACAGAGTACCGGGCTGTGGTCGACTCCTTTGTCACGTGGTGTGAGCAGAATCATCTGCAGCTCAACGTGGCAAAGACCAAGGAACTGATCGTGGACTTCAGGAAGACCAGGAAACACTTGACCCCTGTTTCAATCCAGGGGGTCAGTGTTGACATTGTGGAGGACTATAAATACCTTGGAGTACACATTGACAATAAACTGGACTGGGCTAAAAACACCACAGCACTTTACAGGAAGGGCCAGAGTCGTCTCTATTTTTTGAGGCGACTGAGGTCCTTCAACATCTGCCAGAAAATGCTGAGGATTTTCTACGAGTCTGTTGTGGCCAGTGCGATCCTCTATGCTGTTGCATGCTGGGGGAGCAGGCTGAGGGTCGCAGATGCCAACAGACTTAATAAACTGATCCGTAAGGCCAGCAATGTTGTGGGGATGGAGCTGGACTCCCTCAAGGTGGTGTCGGAGAGGCGGATGCTGTCCAAGATAAAGACAATGTTGGATAACACCTCCCACCCACTCCATGACATGTTGGTCAGCCACAGGAGCTCGTTCAGTGAGAGACTGAGATTACCGAAAAGCACCACTGAACGACACAGGAAATCATTCCTGCCTGTGGCCATCTCCCTGTACAACGCATCCACTTAACACACTGTTTGCTGCTACAGCTACACATGTTTCTTTTCCAACTATTTATTTATAAGTGACTTATGTATGTATGTATGTATATATATGTATATATTGTACTATTCTTAGTTAGCGTATTGTCTGTCTTGTCTTAATGTTGGTTTAAAATGGAGCACTGTAACAAAAAATAATTTCCCCCAGGGATCAATAAAGTATTCTGATTCTGATTGAAAATAAACTCACACTTGATAAAGTTTGTTTGTCAGCAGTTGCTCTAACACTTATGTTTCTTCTTATATTACAGGTATCCCACAAATTCTGAATATGTGCAAGCTGTGAAGACGCTGGTAATGAAGTATCCTTTCCTCAAGGATCGTGAGGGAAATGGTTATGTAAGTTAAATTTTAAATTTGCATAAGGTTCCTTCAAGATTACAAAGTAAAAGTGAAGCTTTTTTCGATCTTGTTTTGTTAGTAAGACAATCTGTAGCCTCTCAGTAGGTTTGTATGAAGTATGTTTACTGATTCTTTGTTGGGTGTATTTTGTGTAGATTGTTTTTACAGTAACTTATGTTTCTGTTCAACAAGCACACATGGCATATGTCTTTGAGACGTAAATTCAAATCAGAGCGGGCACCACTAGTCGACAGTGAGGCAGTGAGGCGTTGTAAGGAGAAGTTTGGTTCTACGAGGAGAGGGCAGCCTAATAAATGTCAACGAACAAGTCAGAGAAATGTTTGTCAGGTTGGTGTGAGGGACATCTTGAGCTATAAAATGTTCTTGCCTCTGTTATTACATCTAAAACTAAGGATTAGGGATGCAACTGTACCCCTTTTTTCAAACCGAAACAATACCAATACTTGGATTAGAGCACTTGCTAATACAAAGTACCAGTGCTAATACTTCTACCTCACAAAAAATTATTAATTGGAAGGCGCTAAAAGAGGGTGAACTAGATTTAAAAAACATTTTAAATATGACTCCAAAACTAAAATTTCAAGTTAACAATTAAGATTTTATGTGAAATTATTTCAGAGTTTCCATATTTTAAATATTGGTTCATGGTATCGGTTAACTTTAAACGATACGAGTTCTTTGTGATGCACAGATCGTGTCAGCTCTAATTGTATATTTAGTCTTATGTTGGGTTTCTAATCTGTTTTGACTTTCTCTTCTCACTCTTGCTTTCTTTCAAGGGACCATGCGTCCAAGGAGAGGATTTATTATCCATAGACGCCCACTTAAAGGTCTTACAGTGCCAATATCAGAAGATGCAACCAGATACCATGGTGGTTCATAACCGTATGCAGCAAACGTTTGCTTGGCGGCAAAAAGAAATTGCAGATGGTATGCCTGTGGAAGATGTGTTGAAGAAGTACCCCTTCTTAGGGATGCCTACTGGTGTAAGTCAGAAAGCTGAATTGAACTTGGAAATAGCTGTCACATTTAACATGTTTATAGTAGTAAATTTTATTTGCCCTTGACCTTGCTTTCTTCATCTGTCCCTCTTTCCTTTTTTTGTATGTTCATGTAACTTCTTACAGTATTGTTGTTAAATTCTATAAAAAAAAAATTATGCAGCACCATACATAATTAATATCAACTTTAGATTATTTCATTTTCATACACTGTTATTTTGTACTGAAAATGAATTTTTTACTTGTAGCTGTGCAACGAACTCGGGTGGATCCAACCAACAACGGGTAATGTAAGCCAGCGATTTCGTGAAGGGCTCTCATGTGTTGCAGCAAAGGTGATTGGCCTTACACGAGGGAAAACCCCACTCTACCAGCTCTACCTTGATGCAAGAAAGGAGGCTCTCACTGATGACCTACCAGGTATTTGCTTTTTTTTTTTTTAACTTCAAGGCTTCCATTTTATATAATTTTTATAGGTAACTGGAAATGCCAGATAAAATGCATGGGTGATCTTGTGTTTTGTTTTTTTTTTGTTTGTTTTTTTGGCAGATCTTGACACAAGGGCTGCACTTTTATTCCTGCCATACGTCTTCAAGGAGAAACTGGATCTCTTTGTCATACTTGGAGAGGTGTGTGTATTAAAATATTTAGTCTATATAAAAGGAAAACAAATGTATCTTTTGTTAAGAGACTAAGATATTGCTTTCCTCTACCTTCTCTTTTGACTTCAAAGGTTCATCCTAAAAACCCCTATCCAACTGTTCAGCTACTTCATGAAGACTGGAAACCAGTGTTCTCCAGAAGCGCTCCAAACATTGTGAAGTTGGATGGCAGTGAAGTGTGCAGAAGCTCGTGTATTTTTGAAGGAATCATCTCTTCTTTCTGCTTGTATTTTGTCTTCAACCTTGCTTATCCAAAACATCTGAAGAACACCCTGATTTTTCTCCAAAAGTACATTGTGAAAATAGATGAGGGTGAGGACCGGCCTCTGCCAATCACAGTCACCAGACAAATAAATCTTCTGTATTGACCACCATGCCTCAGCCATATCAGTGCTCCAAATGTGGCAGAAGAACCTTTAGTTTGACAAAGCTTATTCAGCACATAGGACTTATTCATTCCCATGATGCCGATTTTGATATAACCTGTGGACTCAGTGACTGCTGTTCTTCCTTCAAAAAATATGAATCTTTCAGACGACATGTGTATAGGAAACACAGAGAACAGGTGTTGTGTCCCCATAAAGACTTAGATGAAAATGAGCAGGAGGTAGTCAGTCCACATCCAAATGAATTTGCAAATGACATAACTGAAAATATTGAAACCCCTCCATCCTGGGATGAATTTTTGATAAATTTCAGAGACAATCTTTTCAAGTTCATTCTTAAGTGCAGAGAGAAAAATTCTTTACCAGCCTCTGTTCAGGAAGAAATTATGGAAGATGTGAATTTTCTGATGTGTTTTTTCAAGGAGAACTACGATGCTTTTATAGCATATCATTTAGAGAAAATGGGTCTTGACGTGTCTTTGTGTCCAGAGCTTAAAAATGTCCTGCATTCAAATTAATTTTTTGAGAAGGCTTCAACAGCTATTCGATCTCCTTATTTGGTCAAAGAACATTGCAAATCAAAGCTCAACATGACAGAGCCTGTTCATTGCAAATTAAGAGACTCTGTGGGTCATACAGTTGGCTCGTATTCATATGTGCCTGTTGATAAGGTGCTAAAAAATTATCTTTCTCATGAAGACATACAAGATCACATTTTTTCAAGTGGCAATTCGGAAACTGATGAATTTCTAACAGATTACTCTGATGGAGAAATCTTCAGACATCATCAATTCTTCAAGGATAACCCAAATGCACTGCGACTCCATTTTTATGAGGATGAATTTGAAGTACTTAATCCCCTAGGATCTAAACGATCCAAACACAAACTTAGTGCATTTTATTAGGTAGGCAATTTGGACAAAAGGTACACTTCTCAGCAGAGACACATTCATCTAGCGTTATTGGTACGCTATTCTTTTGTTAAGCGGTGTGGTTGGCATGTTATCCTTAAACCTTTGCTTGATGATTTGGAAAAACTTTCCACTGATGGCTTTACTTTTACCATTGATAAAACTGAACACACTATTCATGCTGCTCTTGCAACTTTATCTTGTGATAATTTATCAGCTCACATGATTGGTGGTTTTTCTATGTCATTTAACACTGGTAGAATTTGTCGGTATTGCATGGCTTCTTATGAAGATATGAAACAATCCTTTGAGGAAGAAAGCTTTGTTTTAAGAACATCAGAGGTTCACCAGTATCATCTTGCACGAATCCAAGAATTTCCGGATGATAAAACAATATATGGTGTAAATAGTTCATGTCCTTTTGACAGACTGAGTTATTTCAGTGTTACGCAAGCTTTACCACCTGATGTGATGCATGATCTGTTGGAAGGTGTAGTTCCTCTAGTTATGAAACTAGTGATTTGTAAAGCCCACACTGAGAAGCATATTACAATTAGAGAGATCAATGAAGAATTGCAAAAAATGTCCATTGGTCAGAATGACAAAACAAACAAACCAGTACAGTTATCAGAGAGACTTCAGAGTGTTGGTATTGTTGGATCAGCATCTCAAAAGTGGTGCCTGTTCAGATTGCTGCCATTTCTGATGGCAGACCGTGTGCCACCTAATTGTAAATATTGGCATGTTTTTCTTCTATGTCGTGAAATAACAGAGATTGTAATGGCTAAAAAAGTGCGAAAAGAGAATATTTTATTGTTGAAGTTGCTTGTCCATGAGTTTCTCACAAAACTGAAAAGTGTATTTGGGGATGTAATTACACCAAAGTGTCATTATTTAATCCACTATGCAAGACTGATTGAAATGTTCGGCCCTCTACGTTTGTTATGGTGTATGAGATTTGAAAGTAAGCACCAGTATTTCAAAACGTTGTCCCGCAATTGTAGAAATTTTATGAACATTGCTACAACTTTGAGCAACAGACATCAGTTCAGACAGTGCTGGGAGTTTTCTAACAAAAGTTTACTTGGTGAATTTGAAAATGTTTTTGGAAAAAGTGTGACTACATCATTTTTGTCATTACCACTGGAACTGCAACAAGCACTGACAGTCTATTGTGGCTTTTCTGAAGTTGATAGTGCTAAGAAAGCTTTCCAGCGTGTGTCAGAAGTAATTGTGAACAGTGTCAAATACTGTGTAAGAGATGTGTTTGTCATTGATGTACTGCATTCAGAGAAGATTCCTCTGTTCTGGCAAATTAAGTACATATTTAATATTGACACAATGTGGGTCTTTTGTGGAAAAATTCTCATTCCTCTGTTATATGACAACCATTTTCATTCATACAGTGTTAGAGTTGATAGTGAATGGACGTTGCTAAAACCTGGACAGGAAATTGATGTTGCAGCTTATGACACATACTCTGTTGATAACAGTTTGTATGTAACAGTTAAGCAATGTATTTAAGAAGGTAATAAATGTGACAAGTATTTTTGACTTTGTATCTTCAATTTTTCAAATCTTGAGAAGAAAAATATAGGAAATCTGTGTGTAGATACTGAACCTTTAGAAATACATTTTTGTACTCCTTTTAAGGGTTCTTTTTTGTACTTTATACTAAGGGTACAACTTTGCCCTTTAAAGTACAGGTTTGACGTGTAAAAGGTACAAATTACAAGGGTACAAATCAGTACCCACAGTTTAGGGTACAGAACGGTACCTTAGAGGGTACCACCCCAGTGACAAGCCATTGTACCCCTATAGGTACATTTCTGTACTTTAATTTCTGAGTGTGCAAGGTAACCAATTCTGATAATTTCAGTTCCTTCTGCAGATTATTCCAGGAAGCAGGGGCAGCGTATTTAAAAGCCCTTTTCCCCAATTCTGTTCTGATTTTTGGGACAATCAATTGTATGATTTTGTTCGAACGAAGGTTGTATTGGTTGTGGTTTTTACACATATAAACACATAAATAAGATGGAACCAGCCCAAGGAGAGATTTATAGATAAAGATCAACCAATGGAAGAGTCTGCGAATATGCAAAGATGGACATTTAGCAGCAGCATACAAAGAACAATGATGTACACGATTTCCATAGCCAGTAATAATGCTCTCTCCAAGTCTACAAAACACATGTGAACATGTTTGGGCTGGGTCCCACATAGCCTTGGTTGTCCTCAAGAGAATAAAGAGCTCGCCCCAGTGTTCAATAACAGGACATAATTAAATCAATGATTTACATAATCTTTTAAAGCAAAAATGAAATAAATAAATAAATAATGTGAAAATAAATGTGTAAGTAAAGTGAGTAGAGTCCCTGAGGAAAAGTAATGCTGGATTTCTTCCTTGCAAGTTTGATTAAGAAGGGATTAACTCGCATGGCGGCACAGTTGGATCCAGTTTAGTCATCTCAAGTATTCTAATTTGTTGTATCAAATGTTATTAGCAGTTGGATCCATGCCTTGGCTTCAGGTTAGCTTTTGCAATCTCAGTATTTGCATATTCATTTTTCTGAGGTCTATGAGCAGAACGACCAGTGGAGAGACTTCAGATGTTTCTCCTTCGTGATAACCTGTTTGCCACAAATTATGTTCATTGTCATTCAAACTTGGATGGATGGTTGATAACACAATAATGACTCGTAAGACACAATTTTTCATTAAAATGCATTTCAGTATGTTTCATTTAACGAATGAAGGTTTCACTAGTTTTACAATCAGATTAGAGTCCCTGCACAGTGACAGCAGAGGGATAGTAGGAAGGCAACCTAATTAAAAGTTTCAAGTTGGAGGCATGCTGATTGTAAATGACTTCAGATGATGCTGGTAGGCTTACTGTTGATCTCAAGCTGTTCAAGCAGTTAATTGAAAAACAAAAAAACAAAAACGATATGGCAAACCAAATTGGTTACAGATTGCAATTAATGCACTCTGTGAGCTGGGCTGGATGAAAACTACCCAGCCTTGTTAGCAAATCCCCCCCGCCCCCCGCTGGGGTCAGACTATAGGAACACAACCGCTTTTATTTGTTTTTCATCCGTTTTCATAAGCTATTATTAACAGCAAACCAAGCGATAAGCAATCACAGGCAAACGACGTTAAAAAAACAAACCCCAAAAAACAAAAGCAGCACCTCTTGAGAAAAGCCTAACTGTTGCTATGGCAACATATCCCTGCACAATAAAATGTGGGAGATTTTATTTTGAAGGATGGTCCTCTGTATTTTCACCCTTTGTCCTTTATCGTCTCTGTTTGTGAGGTGATCAAAGGTGTGACAGATAAAGCTTGCCAGTAAAATGGACAGAGAGGCGGAGAGTGTACCTTTCCAAGGTGAGGGGGCATGTTTTTAAAAGGAGATGTAAAGCTTTAAAGGATAAACTGCTTAGAGAGTGTGTTTAATCACAGCTGGATAATTTAACAGTTGCCTTTGTGTGACCTCAAAACACCTGAGTTTGGGAGCAATAACCATCTGTGGTCTGTGAGACAGAGTGCGTTTAAGGTGATGTACTCTGTGATGTAGTCAAAATTAGCCTTGCAGTGCATCGTGGGCTTATTCTGGAAAGCTTCCTCCCACGTCTGTCACAGACTTCCTCCCCCTTTCCTCGCTGGAAACTGTGTGTAGGCAGGAGAAGTGGGTTACACGCAGGAAAGAGAAAGCTCCTGAGGGATGACATAGGAAAAAACAACAGCAGGGCCTGTCTTCACAACGACAAGGAAGGAAAGTTAAACATGAGAGATGCTGACTCACTTCAGACTACAGCTGCTGCTCATCTGAGGATACCTGTAAGAGGTGGATATTTAAATTCACAGTTACACATGAGCAAAGTGATGCAGGGAAAGGTGTGTGACTTGTAGTCAGTTATCCCCGTTCTGCAAAAGTCTGTCATGGAAGCAAGGTATTTTGTGTCATTGGCTTGTACATTATATGACAAGATGACTCAAGCAAGCAATTAATATTTTTTACTATGTAAGAAGATAAGAACAGGTGGATGGTTCTTTTTAATAAATACAACTTAAGATGAAAAGGGTGGAAAAGGGTAGTGGGCACTCTGGGTTAGGAACAAGTGGAGGAGTTTAAGTATCTTGGAGTCTTGTTCACGAGTGACAGGAGGTTGGTAGACGGATTGGCGCTGTGGCTGCAGTGAAGTGGATGCTGTACCGGTCCGTTGTGGTGAAGAGACAGCTGAGTGTAAAAGCGAAGCTCTCAATTTACATCCTTACCCACACCTATAGTCACAAGCTGTGTGTAGTGACCAAAAGAACGAGATCATGGATACAAGAGGCGGAAATGGGCTTCCTCCAAAGGCTGGCTTTTCCCTTAGATAGGGTGAGGAGTTCAGCTATCCGGGAGAGGCTCAGAGTATAGCTGCTGCTCCTTCACATCAAAAGGAGCCAGTTGAGGGTTCAGGCATCTGACAAGGATTTCTCCTGGTCATAGCCAGCCCAATCCACCAAGTACTGAACCACCTGGCCCCGGCGACAAGAGTCCAGAATTCCACGGACAGTTTAACCCCAATTGATGATTCTGGATGGGTGGGGGCTGGAGACCGTAGTGCCAGCGGGGACGTAATGTGTTGTTTAAGCTGTGACAAGTGGACCTTCATAAAAAATGTAACCGATAAATGACCCGACTGACTCTGGCTGCGATCTCGTATGGGCCAATAAACATTGGATTGAGCTTCTTGGATTCGGTATGTCTATTCAGGTGTCTTGTGGAGAGCCAGACCCGGTCCTGTGGTTGAAATGAATGGTCCAGGAAATGTTGACAGCGATGTTGTTTGGTATATTGAGCACTGAAAGTATATAACATGGCCAAAGAGACAATTAGGTGGAGATGAAGCATCACAAAAGCATCCCAATTGTTGGTTGGCCCATATTGCCTATTCTGAGGGTGGTAGCCAGATGTGAGACTGGAAGAGGCCTTCCAGAACCTGGCGGTGAATTGGGACCCCATATCGGAGATGATGTCCTTGGGGAACCCATGTAGCCAGACGACATGTTCTAGAAAGAGTTTGACCGTCCATTTCGTAGAAGGGGGGGCGGATAACGTGACCAGATGTACCGCCTTGTAGAATCAATCCACAAGGGTAAGGATGGTGTTGAGATTGTTAACAGACAGATAGAAGTGACAAAATCATTAACATGGGACCACGGATGTCTGGGAACAGGGAGGCGCTGAAGGTCACCAGCAGAATGTTGGGTGGAGGATCTGACCCGGGCGCAGATGTCACAAGCAGAAACGAACTCACGGATGGCCCAACCCATAGAGATCCACCAGAAGGCATATCAAAGAAGTTGGAGGGTCGTGTTGGGTTCCAGATGGCCCAAAAGCAGGGAGGAGTGTGCTCAGACCATGCCCTCCTGACGACATTTGGAGGGAATGTAAAGCCAACCTGCAGAGGTGTGTGGAGGTGCTGGTTTGGCAGACAGGGCAGCACAAATGGATTCCACCAGGGGCCAGCGAAAGGGTGCTGAAAACCAATGGGGGCGCGTAGGAATAGTTCCTGGTCCAATGTGTGTCACGGTTTGCGGGGCAAGCCATGTTGTGTTAGTGCAGGAGGACCCAAAATGCAGGCAAAGGCTGATGGTATGAGTGGCGAGGACAGAACTAAACATAGACCTAAACTGGGAAAACTAGTAACAAACAAAACCTGAAACCAAAACTCACAGAATGACACACAGAGAAAAACACAAGGGGGCTACACAAGGGATGATGAGTGAAGAGAATGAAGAGCAGAGAGACGTGGAGATTCACCGTTCCAGGGAGGAGCTCGATGGGCATGTTGTAGGAGCGATGTGGGGATAGATTAGAGGATCCCTTTTTACACCCGACCTCAGAGAGATTGTGGTAGAAAAATCAATGGACTCCGGAAGTGGGAGTTCTGTGGAATCCATTTTGCTGTAGACACTGAGTACCCCAGCCCAGGATCTGGCTCCTCCTGGTGGTCCCTGATGGACTTGCGAATCGGCTGGGTCTGGAACCAGATAGGGTAGGACTGGAGAAGGTGGCCGTCTACTGAAGTGGCCAGAATGAAATGGTCAACCAGGCGTGAAGCGGCTGAGCTGTACCTCTCTGGAAATGGAAGAGTTCTAGAGAAGTACGAGGTCGTGACATAACTGGTTGGTCTATCTTCAAAGCTCATCAAGAGTCTTGGAAGCCTCATGTCCTGCCATCTTATCTCAGATGTCATCGGTCAAACTCTCCATAAATATTGAAAGGAGAGCAGCATTGCCCCAGTTTAACGTAGTGGCTACAATATGGAACTCTGAGAAAAAGTGACACATGGATTGCTTACCCTGACGTAAATGATATAGTTGCGACTCCACCTCCACTTCACTACAAGGGGGATCGAAGGTCTTCTTTAACTCCTCCGCAAACAGGGCATAATCATTGCAGGCTGGGGACTTGGCATTGTAAAGGGCCGCTGCCCATTCCTGGGCACAGGCAGACAAGAGGGAAGTTAGGCTAACTCCTGGTGCACTGATCATGGCTTTGGAAGCGGTGGAACCAGGATGGAAGAATGAACAAAGCTGGATAACACTTATGGCACCTGAGGCGCGCGCTGGCTGACAGTGGCAAGGGTTCTAGAGCTCCTGACATGAGGGAACCAATGTCTGAGCGGAGAACAGGTGGGTCAGTCTCCCTTTTAAACGCAAACCCCGTGGTGACCTGACCACTACCTGACAATCTTTCAGTTTTTGACAGTTTCTCTGAGCATTCAGTGGTCTGACCTTAGGATGAATTTGTTGGGACATCGGCTCCAGGGCAGACTGGCAACTATTTGGAATGTTGTTTTCCTCAGACAATAATCCTTTTCACTATACAATCATGGACTTCAGATAGTTTGGTAATGGCCCTGTAACCCTTCCTAGAGTAATGAGCAGCAGCAGATGCTTCTCATTGTTAGTCCACAGCATTCAGGCCTGTGTAAGCACAGTGCCAAGAAGGAAAGACATCAGCAAACTATTATAACTTGTGCTTTTATATAGGCTCTCAGAGGTCATCATTAATTAATCAAGTTAAGTTGATTATCAACACCTTGTTATAGTGCATATGGAAGGTATTTACAGCTTGTTCCACATTGTGTCATGTTAAACCTTGTTGCAAAATGGATTAAATTAATTTTTCAGCTCAAAATTCTATTCACAATAGCCTATGATGAGCATATTATCAGCAAAGTGTGCTTTTTAGGTATTTATCATAACGTGTTTGGAAGCACTTGGAAGTGTCAGTGAAAACAGCAAAACCTTAAAAAGCATTAATAGGTTAAAAAAATAAAGTTAAATGAAGGTTACAATCTTCCTATTTGAATATTGACCACAACATTAAACAGAGGGATTCCCATAATTGACAAAACTATACATTATGTATCTCCAAAAAGTTGATTCTGTTCATCTGGACGTAGCTTTTTGTGGGAGAAACGTTTCGTCACTCATCCAAGTGACTTCTTCAGTCTCAGCTGACTGCAGGTTTCCCCAATCTTATAAACAGTACATTTGCATAATGACTGAAACCAGCCATATATACATATACATTATGTAGTCCAGCTGGCAGGGCAGTGGCATACCGCCTATATCCATTAGAATCCATCTAAGGTGAACCAAACTCTTCCACCTACTGCTGGGTCCATCTCAGTGGAAAGGATAATTGAAAGGCAAAAAGTACACTGAAACAAAAACAATCGGGTGCCAAACACATTAAAGTGACTCCAGGTCACAAATTCTGCTTCCCATCAACAGACTTTGTTTAGTGCATGGGTGTCAAACTCCAGTCCTCAAGAGTCGGTGTCCTGAAACTTGTACGTGAGTCCCTGCTGCAACACAGCTGAATAAAATTATTAGGTCATTAGCAAGATTCAGCCATTTGATTCATGTTACAGCAGCTCATGAGTGAATGAACATGGTGCAATAAAAGTACATTTTTCAAACACTTACATTTATTTAAATGTACTTGAGCAGGGTTAGGGGTTGCCACCTCAGCATGCAGTCAAGTTCTGTAGAGACTTGGAATTGACCTACTTTTATTCAGGTGTCTTGCAGCAGGGACACATGGAAACGTTTCAGGACACCGGCCCTCAAGGACTTGAGTTTGACATCCCTGCTCTAAACTATGTCAGTTATTACGGCTTCAGACCTTAATGCAGGGTTTGCTATGTGTGTGCGCTTAGTCTTACAAGAGTTTCATGTGTGATGCAGGTGATGCATGGCTATTTAAATTCTTCCTTTTAAGGCCGTGGCCCCATCTCCTCTCCTGCTGCAACTTTACTCCTCCCTGTGAAGGTGCTTGCACCGTCTCTACATGATAGCACGACTGTTTTGTTCTTCCTGATCTAATTATCTTAATTTGATTTTTGCACATATGTCACATGCAATACATTTGCCAATTTATCCATGGACTTCTTTGCACAAGTGATCCATTTTTCCTCACATCATAATTAAAGTTTAATAAATCTTTGTAAATCTTTATTCAGTTGGCAGTGTGACTTCGTTCTTTGTTGCAGCCTAAGTATAACACAGTACACACAAACCGAGGAGCAGAAGGAAGAATAAATCTATGAAAAATGTCAAAATTCTATTGCAAGAAATATCCCTGAATGAATTTAACTCATAACATTTGCTTAAATTGTGTGTCTTGACTTTAACTTCTTGTCACTAATCTAATGTAAACAACAATCTTTTTCTTTTTCCATTCACTAAACTTTGTTTTATCAAATAAAAAAACTTTATGGCGTCGTTGTGACATCATATGACATCATAGGTTGTCATTTTAAAAAAATATTAAGTGTGTTGTACATCTTTGTCAATGCCCTTTCATATGATATATTACAAGATCAGATGCTTAGCCAACAGAGGTATTCATGTCCCCCAAGGTCTTGTGTATTGCTGTGAAGTTTGATGACGGTCCATAACGAACTGTGGGTAATATAAAGTTTTACTGATTTTCACAGTTGGTGTGACCTTGAACCTGACCGGTTTTTTAGCAAAATTAAATAAACTCAAGCTGTTATTGGCATCTATTTTCTCTTGAAAACTGTGGACGACTGCACTGCTGACACTAACAGAGACAGAGAGACAAACAAACTGAATCGATTACATACTCCCCCACTGGGGTGAGAAAAATGAAAACATGATAAGTACAGTTCATCAATGACAACAGATCTGACTCTGATTGCATGAAAGCCTTAACTTATTTTAGATAGCGTCTAACATGTTAGACGCTAAAATTAACATGTTGTTGTAAACATTCATTCTGGTAACTCAACTGAAAGCTACATGTACACTACCATTAAACACTGCCACTGATTCCCATCTTTATGCTGTGCTATGTTGCATTACTAAAACCATTTTTGCCTGATGCTGTCTCCGCTCCAGGGCCCAGTGTGAGGTGGAAGACCATCCAGAGGTGAGGAAACACACCTTTCATCTTCTCAGCGTTCCCTGAATAATCCTGCCCTTAACTCTTCTCTGGATCTGGGCCTCCGCCTACCTGCTCCCCAGCTCCCCAGAGAGTCTCCGACTGGGTGCCGATGTCATGGCGGTGCCCAGTGCCCAAGAGTTTCACTGGCAGAGCCTGGCTCGACTGCCCAGCGGCCGTGTCTATCACACTCTGTCTGAAGTGGGGGGGCAGATGTACATGCTGGGGGGCTGTGACGCTGCAGGAAGGCCATGTCCATCCCTGGAGCTCTACTCCCCAGAGGTAAACAATGTGGACAGCGGAGCTGATAGTTTACTGTTTTCTGAGCAGGAATTAATAAACATAAAAATCTTTCAGTCCGTTAAAGACACAAATACACTTTTTTAAGCTAGAAATGAAACAGATATGAATTTATAAGAAACACGCAAGCATTGAATCTGTTTGATGTGTATGTACCCTGAACTAAAGGAGCCATGGACTTTATCTGAACACAGAACTCTAATTTAAAAAGTTAAATACAACCCAGTTCTTTGACAGCTGACGTGTCTTCCTCCTCGCAATTTTCAGGGGGACCGGTGGATAAGCTTGCCCCCTATGCCCACTCCTCGTGCTGGGGCAGCTGTGGCAGTTATGGGAAAGCAGATCCTGGTGGTGGGAGGAGTGGGAGAGGACCAGAGCCCTCTGAAGGTGGTGGAGATGTATAACACAGAGGAGGGGAGGTGGAGGAAGAGAAGTGCTCTACGGGAGGCACTGATGGGTGTATCCATTACAGTGAAAGGTATGGATTATACATAAACTGTATGCACCACACTGCGTCTGTTTCTGTTTCTATAGCAAGTTTCTATTATGCATTTTAAGCAAAATTACTTTGTAATGGTTACTGAAAATAATTAGAATATTCCTCCTTAATTGCCCCCTTACAAACAACTATTCATAGTTATGGTAGACTTGCAACATGCTAGCTTTTACTCCAGAGTTTGCACTTGGCCTCAGTTTCATATACTTTTAAGAGATTTTGACTTCTGTAAAGGTCTTTGGCTTTGCTTGTTTGTCATTTTGTGTTGTATTACCCAACATGTTCTTCTGTGGATTCTGTTTAATGGTGACTGGTAAACATCTCATAGCTACGTTGTGACTACATACTGGCAGTAGAGGTTGTATTATTGATCAGGACTGATTGTGAAATGAAATCAGCAGTTTTGAGGGAAAAACAACAAACAATTTTAAAAAAATCAAGATTCATACGTCGGGATTGTACTGTTATATCTCTTTGTGAGAATATGTACAGTCCATGGGAATTGTTGATATTGTAGAACTGTAATAACACAATGATGCCATTTGAATACTAAACCATCCCACTCAGAAAATCTGTAAGTGTTGTTGATTTCAGCTGCAGAGCAGACATGTGAAGAATACCACCAAACACCATCCTGGAGTTAAATGTGTTCTGAACACATTTAACACATTTAAATTTCCTCCAAGCTGCCAGGCCACACTGCGTTCTTGGAAAAATTTAGTTGTAACTTTTGCTGCACAAAGAGTCAAACCAAATACTGAAAGTAAAAACGTACATTATATTTTTGATTAGCTGCTGTTTTTCAAAGTGGCCACTGTTAGCTTTGATGACAGTTTAGCCCTAGCTGGCCTTATGTTTACCAGTTTCATCAGGTTACCACCTAATAGTTTTCAGTTAACAGGCAAGCTATCTTACGGATCTACCATTAGACAGATAAGCTAACAGTAACTCCTGGAAGTTTTGGCTTCTTAATGTTTCTGTGTTCATGTGTTGTATTCTGCTTAGGTAGTGTTATTGTACAGCAAATAGCCCTTCACTGGTGACACATCTGGTGATTTATTCAGCATTCCAGGCAGCAATGTGGTTTAACATTACAATAACCAAAACTCATCACCAAAATACTCTCAGGGCCATTTGGACAGGTAGGATAGTGATGAACAGCAGCTTTAGCTCACCTGGCTGCCACAAACAAGTGTTCGAAACCCTAACAACACATTTCAGAATGAGTTTAATGAGTCCAGAGTGAAGGAAAAGCAACCAGTAAGTGCTCAGCATATGTAGAAAACTTGGAGACTGTTGGAAAGGCTCCACATGATGACCTCATGAGACTGAAGAGTGTGCAAAGATGTTTTCAAAGCAAAAGTCGGCTGCTTTGAAGAATCTGAAATATAATATAAAAGAGCTTTTAGGTTTGTTTACTCTTCTCTCTGCTTTCACTGTTCTGTATTCTCTTTTGATCTTCTTAGTATATCCCTACACTGTAAAAGAAATAAAGAAAAAAACAAGTAGTGAGCATTCACAGTGAAGTAGGGAACATTAATAAGATCTGTTACAGACATAGACATACTCCTCATCCTTAGTTGGGGTGTATAAGTGTGTGTGTGCCAAAGAGCCATTTAAAACCTTTTCTGACAGCTTGTATATAAACATACATTAATAGGTCAAATTGCTGATGGACCTCATTGATCAGCGGGCTGCTCATTTGTCTTGCTTTCAGCTGTGTTTGTCATGATTCGTTGTGTGGCAGGCAGGAGGAGGACCCAAAATGCAAAACTCACAGACACGGGGATGAACTCAAAAAATCACAGCTTTAATGCTGGAGAGGCAGAACGTAGGAAATACAAAACTAAACTGGGAAAACTAAATACAAAGCTCGCCAAGAGACACAGGGAGGAACACACACAACATGAGGGAGAATGCGACGCCGAACAGAGGGAGACGCAGACAGAAATACACAGAGGGTTAACGAGGAAAGTGGGAACACACGGGGAACACAGCTGACACAGATAACCATAACGAGACAGGGCGGGGTGAACATAACACTGACGGGAGACGGGCAGAGTCAAACAGGAAGTACACAGAGGTTCAGACAGGAGGAGAGAGCACGGGGAGAACACAGACATAACAGGCTGGGGAAAACATGGAATAAAACACGAAAGGGGACAAGGGCTCATGAATACATAGAGGGGCACACAGGGGGTGAGAGTCACAAAGGGAAAGCACACAGGGAACAACATAACAGGGCAACTCAGGAAACAGAACCTAAACAGGGAACGAAATACAAAAATACAAGAAACTAAGAATACTGGGCCCACATGGCCCAGGACCATGACAGTGTTTGTTTAAGACATTCGTGATAGCTGGAGGGTTTCAGCCCAGCTAATCCCTGGGGACATGAGACTGTTCCTTCAGAGTGTACACAGAGGGAGACAGATAACCATTCACACTCACATTGACACCTCCAGAAACTCTGCAGACTACTCAAATCTGACTCCGGTAGCACGTGGGTACAGTTTTATTACCCACAGGCTGGACACCACAGTAATTAGAACTTTTGCTTAACAGCAAAGCCGGCTGGGGCTTCACAGTTTGCATGAGTTCTCTGCGGGTACTCTGGCTTCCTCGCACATGCATGTCCAAAGATATGCACGTTAGGTTAACTGGCAATTTTAAGTCGACTGCAGGTCTGAATGAATATCATCAGTGTTTGGATGATGGATGTCCAGAGGCTCAGCTCAGGACAAATACGCTCTCCCTGAAACATACAATGAAACACAAACCCGTGAGAAACATCACTCACGTGCGGCTGTCTGATCACAGCTGTTTCACAGAAAATATGAATGCATTAGCATGTGGGCAAAAAATTAATCATGTTAAGTGAAACAAAGAAAGATACAGTTATATTTTTGAAACAATGGCTAAAATAACCACTCAACGTTCCATTTAAGACAAATTTAACCCAATTTTAGCCTTTGTAATGTGCACTGGTCATCATCAGCCAATCAAGGAAACATATCAAAGTTGCTAAGTGCATGAATGGGAATCAGTCACAGTTTGGTGAAGTTATCTTTTGAATAGGTTTTGGCTGGAGGTGATTGTTTTATGGCTGTATTGGGTTATATATGGTCTAAACTGATGTCTAATGTAGGCCGTTATTTATAGCGTTATTCAGACTAAACAACCCAGTTTTCAATGAGTAATTTGGGGTAAATAAAGGACAGAAAAACTATTTCCATCAATGTGTGGTGCTTGCTTGGTATTATTCCTGGTGTTGAGTGAGTCACACATATGCCAGGTCCATATGTATGATTGCCACCCTGAGCTCAGTTATACAATAGCTATCTGTCACCTTGTTAATCTCCCAATTGTCACGTTATCTATTGTCATCAGTGGAGAATAACTTTAGTCAAAATTAAAACCATACATTTTCTGTGCCCATGTGTAGTTCAAACTCTGAAATTTCATAGGAAATAAAAGAGTTATGGCTAATTTTATGTGCCTAAAAATGAGAGCAATAAAAACAAACAAGATGCATCCATCAAGAATTAACTGTGCAAAGTGTGAAGAAGATAATCAGAGTAGCTGCTCTCCAGTGTGAACTTCAGAACAACACTTGGGTGCACTTTAATTTTTACCAAAAAGTCGGCTCTGTGTTGCTGTCTGAAGTCATTGGAGCGATATTTGGGGGCTCTGATTTATTCCTACATTTTGCAGCTAGTATGACCGGTCTTCTCAGGGAGCTTCTCTATGACTCCGGTGCATCTGTCAGTGTCCGAGGGAACGCAGATAGATAGACTTATTGGCTGTGTATGGGCTCCATTGTGCTCCCTCTATCTCCCTGACCACTTTTCGATCCTCTGCCCTTTGCTCGCACTTTCATCCCCCAGCTCATCCCGAGCAGCTGAAAAAGAGACAGATCGTCTGACAAAATAATCAATAATAGCAAATTAAAACAAATCTGGTATTTCTGAATGGAGCGTCAGCCACCACATTGACTAAATGATGCCATTTTTATTGACGTTTGTGGGATCGTTATTATCTGGATATTTAATAATGAACTTGTGGTAATGAGACATTCTTTTCCCCAAATGAATATAAAGTGTTTTTGCAAACTTTCTTCCCCTCTTGTCACTAATGCAGATGCATTGAGGTTAGAATCTGAAGTCAAGTGGCTTTGTAAAGAAACACTTGACTAAAGTAAACACACAATAAAAATGCAGATTGCTTCCCTGCAGCTCTTTTCCTCTTCATTTTGACGATTAATGCTGCTTTTCTCACGCTTCGACACTCGCCTTCGCTTTCGATTCTTATGCTTGGGGTGTCATGCCAAAGTGCCAGACGTGGACTCTTGCATTTTTATTCTACTGCTGTACTTTCTGTCCTTCGTCTGTCAGATTTTCTTGCCTTGTCACAAGCTAACTTCTCATCCGTGTCTGCCTGTGGATGAGCAGATTTTTTAGCACTTCATGAAGTGCCCACAAGTTGTTTCCATCAGCTAGGATGCGGTGGAGAAGTGTAGCTCCACTTTTGTAATCATCGTGATATAATGTCTGAAATGTCCTGTCTCTGTGCATGTGTCTAGATGGCCGTGCTCTGGCTCTTGGGGGAATGTGTGCAGACCTGCTTCCCCGTAGTATCCTGCAGCAGTATGACCTTCGAAAGGACGTGTGGGCGCTACTTCCTTCCATGCCGACCCCACGCTACGATGCTAACACACATCTGCTTGGCAATAAGCTCTATGTGGCAGGTACTAACACACGAGCACAGCTATTATGTCTGCACTTTATTTGTCACTCTAGTAGACAACTTTTTTTTTACCCTTAAGGTGGCCGTCAGTGTAAGCGACCGTTAAAGGCCTTTGAGGTGTACGACACAGAGACGCGATCTTGGACTACGCTACCCATGATGCCATGCAAACGTTCCTATGGGGGTGTGATATGGGACCCAGCTGGCAGGCTGTGCCTGTTAGGAGGACTGCGGCAGGGCGGGGGACACCAAAGCTCCAAGTTCACCAAGAACGTCAATATTTTTGACACCAACCAAGGTACAGCGCTTAATGATTTTAACCTGTATGCTAGTTTTTAATTTGTTTTTCACATGTAGTAAAAGTAGAAAGAATTCTTGCCATATGCATATCAGGATTCATTGCATATCAGGACAGATAATCGTATTAGAACTGCACATCCAGAACACACCAGCTCAAGTTTGAATCTTTCACTAAACTTAAGCGGGGCTCAACTTCAGAGCTGAACAGAGAGCAAAACATGAAACAGATCTGAGGCTTTTTACTGTCCTCCCCACATACAGCAGAGATTTTCGCTGTCAAAAACACTCAGCAGGAAAAAAGTGAAGAAGAAATAAACAAGATCATCACATAATGCTGTAATTTAAATAACCTCCTCTTTTCTATCACTTGATGATAGAAAATGTTCACATCATTCTATTATTTAATGACACACACACTCGTTTTCATGTCTTAGTGAGGACAAAGAATTGACAAAACGCTTTCCTCAGCTCTATAGCCTAACCCTAACCACCAGAAATGAATGCTTAACCCTAACCTATTTGTAACCTAACCCTAAAACCATATTTTAGGCCTCAAAAATGCCTTCAAATTCATGAGAACTGGCATTTGATCCCCACAGTGACTGTTGGGCCCCCTAAGTATAGTGCCATTCCAATTTCTGGTTCTAAAAAAGACCCAAACACACACACACGCACACACACACACACGCACACACAGACTTACATCAATTTCAAGTCACGTAAAAGTCCAGGCAGGAGCGTGAAATAACACATTTTTCCTTCATAAACTTTTATTGCACTCAAACTATTTGAATTTCAGCACCATGGACAGCTCTAAAACACAACTGTTTGTAATGGTGAACCTACACAAATTCGGCTGCATGCACATGCAGGATATAGATCATATGTACACACACACACACACACACACACACACACACACACACACACACACACACACACACACACACACACACACACACACACACACAAGACTACTCCATGTAATCTGCAAATCCATTTGGGTTTTGATTAGTTTCTTTTGTTAGCTTAACAAATTGTTGTTGTTCTATTAAAACACAAAGTATAGAAATAAAGTTCTGTCAATCAGGCATTTTTGCTTTGTTTTATCCCAACGCTATAATTTATTCCGTCAGTCACTCTGACTGCCAAACTGTCACCAGACTTATATATATCGCACACAAAAGTAACATCAGTCTGTGAATGTCAGCGACCTGAGGAGAGTATCTGCTGGACTTTTGAACAGAGCCTCTTGGAAAATATGAACGTATCATAATTCATATTTTTGACCACACTCGTCTCCATTTACATGACCCTGCGTGCACTCTCATCTTCACACTGTCATTTCTTGCATTCTGTGATTATTGATGGCTTGTGTTTTTAAACATGAAGGCATAAAACAATGATTTCATTGCACTGCTAATGTACTTATATAAAATGTGAAATCGAAATTTAAACGCATGCAGTAATGCCTGCATGCTCTGGTTCAAAAATACTGCGCTGTGAAAGGGACACTTCAAATCCAACAACGAGTACATGTCCAGCTAATAGATCCAACCTGCAGTATTTATTTATTTATTTATTTAGTTATAGGTGGAAAAACTCCACAGCTGATCCTTTTATATACAGTTTCTATATAATTTCTTTGGATTTTTTCTTAACTCTCCTTTCGTGCTCTGCACATCTCTCAAAAGTTGCTACAGTGATTTTAATGCCCAAACCAACTTTTACAGACAGGTAAGAGAGTGCAGACCGTCATTAGCGTTACAGCGGATTCCTTTGTCACGCGTTAGGTGATCGCTCAAACATCTCTCCCCACAGAAGGACAACGACCTCCAGACCAAATAACCCTCTCTGTGCCAGCCGTGATTTTAACACATGTAAGCGGTATTCCAGGAATCACTGACAGAAAGTTACATCGTTTTCAATGTATGTTCACAAACTTTTTATACAAACTTTAAATGAGGGATTGTTGCTTTTCTTATTATACTGCTTGTTGTTCAGCTGCCGCTCTTCATTGGCACTGGAATTATTGGCACGTCTTAATGCTCAAATAGCCTTCTACAGACAAGCAGCAAGACCCGTCTCTGCCTGTCTGTGAAACTTTCTTAGTGAATGCCATTGATGTGTTTTGTCCGTTAATAAAATTAATCACAAAAGATTTTCGATTTTTACATTATTGTTTTTAAAAGTATACAGTCCAGAATATGTACTAAAACTGTGGTAATACATCTGCAAACTTTGTGACATCATTTTGAATTTCTAACAGAGTGTAACTTAAAAATATATAGAAGTAATTTTTACTTGGTGCAATGATCTGACAAACCAGAACATGCCTGGTTAGTTTATTTAGGTCACTCAGTCAGAGAAACCTTTTTTAGCGCACAGCTGAAAAGAATATCATTCTTTTTCTTTTATCTTGTGGTAACTGTGAGAGCATGTAATCTCCTCCTTGAAAGAAATTGACGGTTTCAGCTGAAACAACAAAAACTGAATATCAGGAAAACCATAAATTTACAGAATTCACATAGTATGGATGGCATTTTTTGGTAGTCTTCTAATGTCCCGTTTTCGCAAAGGCACCATGAGGTTGTGTCACGGCTGCCGAGGCGAGCCGTGTGGAATAAATGAGGATCCAGTCGCAGGCAGTCGTAGAGGAGTGAAGGTGATTTATTGAACACAAAAGAATATGGACAAACAGCAAACGGGGCTCGAACTAAACTAAACTGGGAAACAACTAAACTACAGAGCACAAACCTGAATGAAAACGAGCAGAGGAGGATGACGATGAACAACAGGGAGAAGACACGGTGGATACACAGACTGACACTGAGTAATACAGACGAACCGGCAACAGGCAGGAGAACACACAGGGCTTAAATACACACACCAGTAATCAGGGGATGAGAGACAGGAGGGCAACACAGCTGGGAGGAATCTGGGCTGACGGGACAGGGGAAACGTAAACTGATCACACTCACATACGACACGGACCTTCACAATAAAACAGGAAACTCAGATACATGGAACCAGACAAGACATTGAACTAAACAGACAGATTCACAAACAGATGGGGTGACACCATAGACAGAGACACAGACTCAAAGGCAGACCAAATATAACACACAGAACTCAAACAATAATAATCATCATCATCATCATAAACTAGAAAATGATAACTAAAAGCGCTGGGTCACCGACCCAGGACCATGACAGGTTGTTTCTATTTGCTCAATCAAACTCTGCCCAAAAAGCTGTCCTACGCATATCTATCACAATAACGCTGGTTGAATACACTTTAATTTGTATGGTTGGTTAAAACAGAGCTTGAAAAAAACATTCCCCTCTAAGATACAAGAACGGGACTGAAAATCCTTTACAAAGCAGCCAGTGTCCAAAGAAACACCTTCATAAAGCCTGTCTCAGAATTAATTAACCTCTACGTCTGCACATCTGTGTATTTAATTTTCTTTTAAATTGCATCTATTTATTAGATTATATTGAAATGGATGAATGAAGAACTGTTTACTGGAAATAGTTTTGATGATCTGCAAATGATGATGCCCAAATTGACTGTGAAGTTTTATCCATTTATTTTACATTTTCAAAACTTGAATCAAAGTTTTTATATTTTAATCGGTGAAGAGGTTTACAACAAAATCTAGCAAAAGAATATGAAATTCAATTCAGTTTTATTTATATCGCTCCAAATCAAAACAGTGGCCTTAATGCGCTTTATATATATATTAGGTAAAGACTCTAGAATTATACTGAGTAAACCATCTATAGCTAACTTTTCTAGTCTGCAACTGAGTGAAACGACGTATTTAAAGTGGAAAGTAGATAAGAGGACAGACTCCCAGTGGCTGACTGCTAGCTGACAACTAACAGTCAGGCGGTATCTGTCTATTAAAGTAATTCATTACACTACTCACTTATTTCCACATTGCACTCTCATATAATGAAGAGTTAATAATATAAACCCAATGCTACAGTCCCAAACGCTAACACAAATCCCTATCCTAATGAGGACACATAGGATATTTTATAGTGTCTACAGAAAACCAGTGAAAGCCGTTGAAGGCAGAACACACAGACTTTGAAGGTTCCGGCTCCTAGGCTCAATTTAGTATTCGCTCAGCTTTAACATTCTTCTGGGATCTTTGTTAGCTTTGTGTTATCATGCTGTTTGTCCTCCCTGCACACAAACTGAAATCAGCTGATTGCAGCTAATTTCTGGAGGACCTCTGTGTCACAATTAAAATAATGGTAGCTGTAATGTAATTCAGTTACTTCGATACAGTAACTTGTTACATTACTGCATTACTGAAAAATGTAATGCATTCAAACATTACCTTCCATCCATCCTTCTACTCTCATTTCCTGTCTTTATTTTGCTTTTCAAAAAAGAAAAGAAATGCTAATTCCTACAGAGCACAATGAAGACTGGAGGACTGAGCACCGCTTGACTTCAGCTTGATACGTGAGGGATGTTTTCATAGCACTCAGAGGTTTCATCAAGTCTTCTACCCAAAAATAAAAGTCATTATCTCGTTTTTGCAATTGCGTCCCTCTTCAATTAGACCCTGCTCTCTTACAAAGCAGCAGAGGTGGGACCAAGTCATTGTTTTGCAAGTCTCAAGTAAGTCTCAAGTCTTTATCCTCAAGTCTCAAGTCAAGTCTCAAGTAATGTCAGGCAAGTCAGAGTCGAGTCTCAAGTCACTGGTGTAAAAGTCCGAGTCAAGTCACAAGTCTGAAACTTTGAATTTCAAGTCCTTTCGAGTCTTTAAAAAAAAAAAACGAAAAAATAATGTTGCAGTTATGCTAAATGTAAATATTAGACCATGTAATTTTAAAATCTGTGTTTTTCTCAACACATGACAAAATAGTGAACTTAGAAAATATACACAAATTGTGAAATTGCACCTCTTTAAAATGCAGCTCAATTAAACCTAGCTCCAAGAATAATTTTCACCGACAGTTCTGAGATAAGCTGCATGTTATTCTTGGATGCGGTTGTAGGACCAGCTTTAAAATCGCATGACAAAAATATCATACACATTAAAAAAAACTGTATCACCAACGTAGCCTGGACAACATTTGCTAGTTAGATGAAGTCAGCTATCTCATCTTAGCATATTTATATGCATATTTATAATTATACGGTTCTTGGAGTGAGTGCATACACTCATGAAGTTTAGTAACTTCAGGTCACTGCAACAAGCCCAGGGACAGTTTACCGACGGATGGGTGCAGGACCTTGAAACGCACCGTGTAGAACGAAAGACCATCGTACGTATCATAAGTTTACCAGTCTCACAAATTGTCGTCATAAATACACATTCCTTAACCGTTTATTAATAGGACCTTTGAGCTCAACGGTAATTAATTAGCAGTGGAAATAATTTCTGGTAGCATCACAGAAATGTAGCAGTGACAATAATATTGTATGCTGTAATCACCGCGCGGATAGGAGGCGGCTGGCTTGACCGCGGCTCACAAATGACGGCTCACTTTACCGCAGTCTGTAATCGCACTGGGCAATTAGTGATACAAAAAACCTGTTTTATCCTGTGAATAAAAGTATATGTTTTTGTCAATGTACCATAATAACAGAAGCGAAACGCAATATTGTGTCAGGACAATTCACTATTTATGCACAATAAATAAAGGAGCATAGTGCGACAATTTCTGTTCAGCGCCAGACTTGCTTGTAACCTATATCACTAATTATGTTATGAAAATGACGTATTAACTACTAAAAAACACTGACCTTCGTGTAAATGCTTGGAGCAGACTAACCTGTGAGCTGGAGAGTTCTGGGACGTTATATTTGGTCTTTGAATGGCTGCAATCCAGGCCATCCGTCGCGTCTTTGTTACTTCGGAAACATGGCTCGAACAATTTCTCTTCAACGACGTAATCCGATAACAACCGATCTCTTTACCCGTCGGCTTCCCGTGGCTGTCATGCGACCGGCTATTGCAGTTAATAATACAACAGCTTCTTGACATTTTTGTGTTTCTTTTTATCGCTGTATAACTGATTTTAATTGAAAGCCTGCGTGCGCTAGTACCGCTTGCCACGAGTTCCCAGAATCCTTTGCGGTTCTACCCGTGAATGACCTCACATTTTCAATCTCTATATAATATGCATGTTAAATTTTATATTTGGGGTAAAATAGCAAGTCTTTTCAAGTAAACCGGTTCAAGTCCAATTCAAGTCCCAAGTCATTGGTGTAAAAGTCCAAGTCAAGTCACAAGTCTTAGAACATTTTTTCAAGTCAAGTCTAAAGTCATAAAATTAATGACTCGAGTCTGACTCGAGTCCAAGTCATGTGACTCGAGTCCACACCTCTGCAAAGCAGTGATTAACATCAACCTCACCGTGCAGATAGCTGGTTTCTTTCCTTGCTTAATTCTGTGCACACTCCATGTCCCTAAACACAGTGACATGACTTATCCCTCTATCCAGCAAAGGCACCCCAGAGTAACAGGTGAACAAATTGAGAAGAGACCGGAAGGAGAAAAGGGAGAAGAAAAATCAATAAGTCATTTTAGACAGCTGGAAAAGTGGTCACACTTTGGGATCGGTCGAATGAAAGCCAAATAAAGCAGAACATGGGCGTGATAATGTTAATGTATGATAATGGGGAGAAAGTTTGCTTTATGTGTGACAGAAGAGGAAAGATGAAAATAAAATAACTTCCAACACACACAAACGCTTGATACTGATCCAGGCAGACGTGCGTGCACGCACACACACACACACACACGAACACACACACAGCCATACCCCGTTTCTCCAATCTAATTTTGGTGGAGATGAGATGGGAGATGAGCTGCTGAGGGAGGGTTGGGGATGAGAAGCACTTTAAATTACAAGATCCAGAAACAGATTGCTTTATCATCCATCTGCAGCAGTATCTCTCCACACATACACACACACCATGCAATCTGCTGTCACACAGTGATATTGTATTACTGTTCCATTTCATATTGCCAGTATTAAGACACACGCCTGTTAGCGAATGTCGCAATGTGGGCAAGACGCAACAAGTACAAAGGAAATGCAAAGAACGAAGCTGTGGCAAGAAAATTGCCTGAAAATGACACATTTTTGTTTTAGAAAAAATATTTAAGGTGTCAGTTCACCCAAATTCCACCCATGCATTCTCTTCTGCTTATCCTTGTCAGTCGCGGGGATGGCTGGAGCCTATCCCAGCTGTCTTGGGGCGAGAGGGAGGGTACACCCTGGACAGGTCACCAGTCTGACACATAGACGACCATTCGCACTCACATTCAAATTCAAATTCAAATTCAAATTCAAATTTTATTTGTCACGTACACAGTCATACACAGTACGATATGTAGTGAAATGCTTGGACAACTGCTCGTGACCTAAAGAGAACAAAAAAGGAAAAGGCTATGAATAAGATAGGAAATAAATATGAAAAATTAAAAAGGGTAAATTTAACTAGGAAGGAATAAAATATAAATTAAGGTTAAAAATGAAATAACTGTACAACACAAATTAGAATGAAGGGTAAATTTAACTGGGAAGAATAAGATAAAGATAAATATATAAATTAAAGTTGAAAATAAAATAACTGTACAACAAAATACACAATATAGAACTATATAAGAATGTATGAAGAAATATAAATATAAATAAATATATACACAATAACAGCAGCTGTACAAGTATTAACCGGAAATGAAGAATATAGTGACCAGTGTTGTGCAAAACCAAAGTCCAGAAAGTCCAGTGTGTGTGTAAGAACCATATGTGTGGGTCAGTACTGTGTGGTGGTGTGATTGAGAGACCGTATCGCCTGCGGGAAGAAGCTCCTCCTCAGTCTCTCTGTGTTGGTCTTCAGGGAGCGGAATCGCTTTCCTGACCTCAACAGAGAGAACAGTCTGTTGTTGGGATGGCTGAGGTCCTTCACGATCTTCCTGGCCTTGGTCCAGCACCGCCTGCTGTAGATTGAGTGCAGGTCAGGGAGCTCGGAGCGGATGGTGCGCTCAGCTGACCGCACAACCCTCTGTAGAGCTCGTCTGTCCTGCATGGTGCTGTTCCCGAACCAGGTTAAGATGTTTCCCGCCAGGATGCTCTCTATGGTGCACGAGTAAAAGTTCCTGAGCACCTTGGAGGGCAGTTGGAAGTCTCTCAAGCGTCTGAGGTGGTAGAGACGCTGTCGGGCCTTTTTCACCACGGTGTTGATGTGACAGGACGATGACAGGTCCTGCGTGATGTGAACTCCGAGGTATTTGAAGCTGTCCACTCTCTCCACTGGGCACTCGTTGATGACGGGGGTCTGGTAGTTCCTCTCCTGCTTAGTGCTGAAGTCCACTATCAGCTCCTTTGTCTTACTGACGTTTAGAAGGAGGTTGTTCCTCTGGCACCAGTTCTCCAGATTCCTAATCTCCTTCAGGTAGGCCGTCTCGTTGTTATCAGAGATCAGGCCCACCACGACGGTGTCGTCAGCAAACTTGATGATGGTGGTGGAGCTGGTAGTGGCCACGCAGTCATATGTGTACAAAGAGTACAGCAGGGGGCTCAGAACACACCCCTGGGGGGCTCCAGTGCTGAGAGTGGTGGAGGCTGAGACATGTCCGCCCATCCTTACTGCCTGTGGTCTGCCAGTTAGGAAGTTGGAGATCCACTGACACATAGATGAGCTGAGTCCCAGATGCTCCAGCTTGGTGGTGCATCTGGGACTGCTGCTGCTTTCCTGGTGTTCACTCTCTTGAAGGCTCTCCTTACTTCATGCTCGGAGATGACGAGCACGTTTCCGGTGCTGGCAGTATCTTCCTGTCTGCAGCCGTTAGCGCCGCTAACACTAGCATTGTTGGAGACCTTAGCTGCAGCCTCGAAGCGAGCATAGAAAGTGTTCAGCTCGTCTGCCAGAGTCACGGCCGCGTTCGTCATACCGGTTGTTGGTGCTTTATAGTCCGTTATTGTCCTTAGTCCCCGCCACAGGCTCCTAGAGTCACTCTGTTGGAGTTGTGACTCTGTTTCTGAACATGCCCCAGTCTGCGTCATCGAATGCGTCCTGTAACGCGGCCACCGATTGATCCGTCCAGCGCGCGACCTTCCTCTGAACCGGAACTTCCTGTTTCAGCCTTTGTTTGTATTTTGGCATGAGGAAGATGGCGGCGTGATCAGATTTGCCAAACGGGGGGCGGGATTGTGCCTTGTAGCCGTCCTTGACCGTAGTGTAGCAGTGGTCCAGTGTCCTTTCACCCCTGGTGGGGCAGGTGATGTGTTGATAAAAGTTCGGCGCTGCGCGTTTGAGGTTGGCGCTATTAAAGTCCCCCGTCACAATAAGCGCAGCGTCCCGGTGTTGTGTCTGGTGCTGTGTGAGTGCCTCATGCAGCTCGCATAAGGCGGTGACCGTGTCCGCTTGTGGTGGAATATAAACGGCACTTACAATGACCGATGTAAATTCCCGAGGTAGATAAAAAGGACGACACATGATGGACAGTAGTTCCAGATTTGGTGTGCAGGAGCGTGTGAGAGGAACAACGTTCGCACTGTTGCACCAGTTGTTGTTCACCATTAAACACACGCCGCCTCCCCTTGACTTCCCCGAGTCCCGTGTCCTGTCCATGCGGTGAACCGAGAAGAACTCGGCCGGCTGGATGGCGTGGTCCGGCACCGCTGGGTTCAGCCATGTCTCGGTGAAGCAGAGGAGATTGCAGTCCCGAATGTCTCTCTGGAACTTTATCCTGGCCCTGAGGTCGTCAAGCTTGTTCTCCAGTGACTGGACGTTGGCGAGCAGGATGCTAGGCAGAGGTGTGCGGTGTGCACGAGCTCTCAGCCTGTTCCTGACGCCGGCTCGCTTCCCTCTAGGCCGCCGCCGCTTCCCTTTGTTCTCCCTCGAGATCTCACTCGGCCAGCTCGGATCCGGAGTTAAAAACTTCGAATTGTGAGTACATTGTATACCAATAGAAACAAGAGTGTCACTGTCATACCTAATGTACCCAATGGTGATGATTTTGCCAATTTAGAAACGCTGAAAACTAACTTAAAAAACAAAGACAAAGAAAAAGTGGTCGGAGCAGTCGTGACGGCAGCCGACCTCACCGGCGCCATCTATATATACATTCACACCTATGGGCAATTTAGAGTTTCCAATTAACCTATCCCCACTAACTGCATGTCTTTGGACTGTGCGAGGAAGCCGGAGCACCTGGAGAGAATCCATGCAAATATGGGGAGAACATGCAAACTCCACACAAAAAGACCCCGTCCTGATGGTGGAGTTGAACTCAGGACCCTCTTGCTGTGAGGCAACCATGCTGCCTGAGTAATGTTGCACCCAAATTACTCAGGAAATATTTTTCCCACTTTCTTCAAGTGGTAACTCCTGATATGGACAGTTTATTTTTTCGAAGTTTAGGTTTTTTCATGTTTTTTTGTTTAGTTTCCAAAGTAGTTGATTTCAGTGTTGTGCACCACACAAAGAAAATTCCGTTCATCTCACTTTAACAGTGTTGTTAAGGGTAAAGGCCCAGGCTCATGTCTTAGAAACTGGACAAAAAGCTGTTTAAATATTTTGCAAGGGTCCTGGAGCTACTGGAGCAATTTCTCATGGAATTCAACTTGAAAAATATCCTCTAACTTAAGTTTATGTAGCATTCTTACAATCCCTGCTTGTGAGGTGATACTTGGCTGCAGAGCTGCTGGTGTTTGAACTTCAGCAGAGATGTGCTGAGGTGAGGTGCAGCTGATGATGGCGAGCTATCGGAGATCGTTTAACAGCAGCTCTGTGAAACAGAATTGTTCAAATAAATGATTTGTGCAAAGATACGCTAAACTAAAGGTGACAAACTCTGAGACTAACTCTTGAGGATGATTGGTTAAACATCCATTCCAAGATGCAATTAAAAATATCCAGATACCAGAAACAAGACAATTTCCCAAAGAATTCCAGTCACCCTCCTGTCATCAGCTGCTAATACGAACCTGGACCCCATTTTGCCTTTAGGGCTCTCTTGCTGTGAGGCAACAGTCTTAACCACTGTGCAACCCAGTGAGGCTAACATGTTTTTTAAAACCTATTAATAAGCAAAACATTTTTACAGTATGTAACAGAATGATGAGCAGATGCCTCTCCAGTACGTTCTTTATACTATAGATGGACCCCAACGTTACAATCTAGAACTGCAGCAGGTTGTGGTAGTGCTTCTCCTGCTGTGCATTCCCACTGAGCTCCAGCATTGGTCCCCTATTAGCAGCTGAGATTTAATGTGATTGTTATGTATTTATAATCCTGCTTGTAAACACAGTTGTCACTACGTCAGTTGACTAATTTGTCTAATCTTTACGGATCTTCACTGCAGTAGAAATGCAGACATACGAGAACCTGAAGGGAAAAAGTTACTTTGGGTGGAAAAACAACATCTGTGGGCTTCTCAGCCTGCATATGAACCATCCAATCAGCTTTTCAGCTTCAGCTTTATTTATATCACATCAGTTGACAACAACTTTGTAAGGTGCCTGTTCACTTGGCAATGGTGGGGAGGAAGAACTCTCATTTAAAAGGAACTGAACCAAGGTCAGGGAGGCTCAGCCATCTGCCATGGGTCAGTTAGAACGGTGAGGAGAGACGGTGGAAGGAGACAGAAAAGAGGGCATAAAAAAACTGAGATTAATATTTCTAGTAGTAGTAGGTGTGGCCTACACCTTTTTCTATGTTTGTTTGATTCCTACTGTCACTTATAAAATGTTATTAAATAATACAGTTTATATAACAACGCTAAAACATTCTGGATGTCTTTGAATTAAAGTAGTTTGCATACTAATTGCAATTTATATTCTGACTACACTCTAGCCTTGTGTGTATAGTATTTTGTATTGAATTTTATTTTATTTTTTGTTTAGTTTAGTTATTTATTTTCATTTATTTGTGTGTGGGGAACTCATAAAGTAAAAATGTCATTGCTAAGCACCACTGCTGTGCGGCATACATGACAATAAACCTCTTGATTCTTCCTAAATTAACCAAATAATAAGTCGAGATTTGTGCTTGAGTCTTCACCAATGGTAAAAGTTTAAATCTTCAGTAAGCACAAAAGCTGTGAGCTACAGATAAACCTCAGCTGGTGTTTCAGTGTGATTGAAAATTTCAAATTCAGTTGCTTTTCTGTTACAAACCTTCAGCTGGAATAATGAATTCTGCTGCTTTTACTGCATCTAACAAAGCAGCACTTTCCTTTGTTCTGCTAAAGCTCGTACAGCTCAGGCAACATGAACAATAACCACAAATGATGCAGTCCCCCCCCGAGACCTACTTATAACAAACAAACTCCCATGTTGTGACTGTGATTTATGTCCCGCTTGAGATAATTTAAAAAAACAGAAGGGACTAAAACATAACAAAGCAGATGGAATGAAGCAGAAATGAGAATAGAGCAAAAGTGGACTGGCTTCTTAGACCAGCTTGTAATTATTAGAAATGACAGAACATCATAGTGAGATACATTCTGTCCAAAAGGATCATCTGTGCGGTCAGCAGTCTGTAAGATTTCAAACGTGACATACCCAAGCTATCAAAGAGCGAGAACCAATCACCATCCCTTTCTAGCTTTAATCATGAGGGACAATTACAGAGGAGAGCCACAGACGAAATTACCACCACACAGACTACAAAGCCCAGTCTTCAGAGAATCGCTTCATCTCCTTCATTCCATTGTCTCGCTCTCTCTCTATCTGAAATCCTCTCTCTGTGTTTTCTCTCTCGTTCTCGCCTCTTTATTCTCCTCTGCAGTCTCCCACCAGAGGAGAATAATGCATGCTGGTGTTTTCCCCGCATCCTACAAAGAAAATCTTGGCGTGAAGACTTGTGTAATCCCTCCAAAGCAAATAGGAACGAGGCCTGCAGTTGCAGCTCAGTCTCAAAGGATTGAACCACAAGTCTGTAGAAGGATGTGTTGACACAGCTGTAATTTAAAGACAAAAACCCAGCCTGCAACACTGTAAGCACTCTTTGAAAATCAGCTATTACTGTCTGAATTCTTTCTAGATTGATGCCTGTTTTTATGAATACAAATATAGAAGAAAACATCAAAGACGAGGTTATAGAACTGCCCTTTTGTAATGAAGTCTTTAACAGACGATGTAGTGCAGTGACGAGAGATATTTTTATTCAACCGCTAAAAATAAAAAGCAGACACAGGAAATGCACTGTGCTCTGAAGTGGCTCGTTTTGTAAAGACGATTTACATATCACTACATGAGATTGTTTTGCTGTCATACAGCACTTTTGTTATATAATATTTCAAAATACATCCTACAAAAATGACCCAGTATTACTGGACTAAATTACCATCAATTCCCAAAATAACTAATCTTCTTAAGGTTTAGTTTAATCAAAAGACTCTGTTGCTGCAGCTTAAATGTCGATGATTCAGAGCATACATCCAGAATCTTTCACAATGCAAAAATCAAGCAGTTTTTAGATATTGCTTTGGACAATTTCTGGTGAATCAGGTCAGGATATTTTCCACAACTGTCCTTTCTCACATGCAGCAAACAGAAGGAAATAATCTGCTTGAGATGTCTTTGCACTGGTAGGGTTGGTACAATACTAGAATATCAAACCCAGTACCAACACTTAAACTACTTGATGCCATTTTGACACCACGGGGGAAGAATGTTTTTTCTTAATACAAAGATAAAAATAGTACTAGTCTGGATGTTATATGGCATTTTTCTACTTTCGTGGAGGACTCAAAGCACTTTTTACACCATGCCTCGTTCACCCATTCATACAAGCACTTTTTTTTATGCCTAAGTGTTGTCGATCTAACGTTCACACTTCAATGATCGAAGAGCAACTTTGGGTTAGTTTCTTGGCTGAGGATTCTCTGGCATGCTGCCACAGAGCAGCCAGGAATCAAACCACCAACTTTCCAATCACTGGATGACCTGCTCGACCTCCTGAATACAGCCAAACCACCAATAACAACAATGTCAGTCACAGGACTGTACTTAAGTTGTCTGACATAGTGCCAAAAAATACAGTAACATAAGTACAGCCCAAAAGAATAAAATAAAATAACAACAAATTGAAAACAATATTGTGAGGTTGTCAGAGGTTGTCCCGCGCTCGTCATGTCTCATTGCTGATCAAATAGAGTTGGTAAGGCTGTCGTTATTGGCTGGGAGAGTTTTTCCTGCCTCAGTCACACTGTAGACACATATAACTGTATTATCCTGTTTAATGAACACCGTCTATTAATCGTACTACTTTAATAATAATAGATTGCTATTGTGACTGTCAGTAATTGCTGGCTACTGTTTATGTGTTTGTATGTCAGCTGGAGGAGGCAGAGGCGCCACTCTTGATATCAATACTGTTGCAAATAAGTATTTAATCCAGTAGCTGTTTTTAGTCGTGATGAGTACCTGAGTATCAATGGTTTCAGCAAGAAAGCTCAGTCAGACTATTGAAATTTGCACTGACTTTGTACTGTAGAGCTGGAACACTAAAGCTCCATTAACATCTGATCCAAGTCTGTTGGACATTAGTGTTATGAAATGACTCACATACAGCCTTAAAGCTGTGATTGTGTGTGAACATTTTTTAACAAGCAATTTGATAATAAGCGACATAAAGAAGCTAAAGCTTATCTGCTTATTATGCATCACATTATTCAACATTACAACCATGTTTTGGTGGTCTAACCTGATTCCTAACTATAAATAACTTCTGGGTTTTTTTGAATTGCACAGATGATGTTCAACACCAAGACAGGATTTTTTTGCTATGGAGAAAACAGAACAGAGTGGACGGCCAGCTGTGATCTCTGCTCTGTTCCCTTTAGTTTAACTTAACCAGGCTGGAAAGAGAAGCACGGCTCTTCATTACACACTGCTGCAACACACAGCAAGACTCACCATCTGGCTTCTTATCTCGTTTTCATTCTCTACCTCTGTTTGTCGCTCTCGACCTTGTCTCTACCTCTTAAAAAGATTGAGTAGGAAGAAAGGGAGAGAGAGAGAAAGGAGAAAGAAAAATGGTAGGAACAAGGCAATGCGGAAGAGAAGGTAAAGAAGGAGAATGGGGGGAAAAACAAGTGCAAAGAAAAAGCAGAGAGAGAAGAAAGGTGAGACAGACAAAGATAAAGTGTAAGACATTCCTTTTCTCTCCTGTTCTGTCTCTATCTTTTTAATTCTCCCTCGCTTTCCTTCACTCCCTAATGAAGTTATCTGTCTTCCTCTGTCACGATTTTCTCCTGTCTGGGTTTTCTTCAGATAAACAAAGCTTGGCAGCAACAAAGCCTGAAAGTAAAATGAGAAGTTTTTGCAGAATCTGTTGGGGAAAGAGAAACATTGTTTTCAGGGCTGAATTTCCATTTCCTGTTACTATCAACTACACATTTTATCATCGTGAGTGCCGCAGATGTCACTTCCCCGTGACAACCACATCAGACAGCACTGAAGAAAACACTGTCCGTCTTAAGTTTTGGTGATTAAGGAGATTAAATTATAAAGTCTTTCCCACCTGTCTGATGATTTTAATGTTGTTACCAATATTTTAGGATTAAAGCTGCCAATAGCTGTTTGATGGTGGATAAGAATTAGCGCTCAATTAACCCTGCACCTGCGTTCAATTCCCAGCAGTGAGGCTTCAGTTTTGAATGCAGTGGTGTTATTGACACAATCAAACAAATGTGTCCAAAATGCTGACTTTAAGTCATTTGATTACATGTAATTTTGTTACACAAGTAATAGGTGTTAAATTTAAAAAGGATCTGGTTAAATGGTCTGAATGGTTAGTATACATTCAGATCATACCAACCACAATTATAAATATATGTGTAGATGGTAAATGGACTGATTCTTATATAGCGCTTTTCTACTCACTGCATGCCATATCACTGTTTTCAGTGCCTTCCGACTAACATTCATACTCCGATGGAAGCATTGGAGAGCAACTTGGGGTTAGTTTCTTGCCCAAGGATATTTGGCATACAGGTAGGGAGCTAGGGATGTACCCACCAATGTTCCAATCAGCAGATGACCTGCTCCACCAACCTCCTGAGCTACAGCCCGATAAGGCCTCCTAGATGCACTGAGGACTGAAACAGAACAAAGTCTCCCAGCAACTTGAAAGCTTGGCAACGTACCTTACCAGCTCTGCAGTGAAATATGATGATATGACGGCTATGACAATGTTTCCGGCAGCGTCAGCCCAAATGATAAATGTTTTTTCTTGTTGACTTTTTCAGTGTCCTAACACACATTCAACTAGACTCCCTCCCAACATTATTTTGACCCTCCTTTTCTCCCTTCCTGTACTTTGAATTCGTTATAACCTTTTTCTGTCCTTGTTGCCTGTGTGTGTGCGATCCTTGTCCTGGCTGCAGCTGCCTTGTGGGTGACCTGTTTGGGTAGGTCATCCTCTGAAAACTCAGCAGCATCCTATCTCGCTGAAGGTGGACTACGGTGCCACCAGACTTCACCTCATCTACTTTATGAGCTTGTGCACACACACAAACATGCTCACCCCAGCTGTCGCTTGTTATCCTTTCCCTTTTTTCAGGCACCTGGCTGAAGTCAGAGGAGACAGTGGCGATGAAAACAAAGAGAGCTGACTTTGCTGCTGCCTTCCTGCGTGGACGGATGGTGGTCGCAGGAGGACTTGGTAAGAGAGATGAACTGCAAACTAATTTCTGCTGATCAGCTTGATTGAAAAACCTACACACAAGGACTTGATGATTTGTAATCACTTTTTACTGCCTGAACACTTTGGATTGCTGGGCTTTAGATAGTCTGAATAAATTATCAGTGGCAGTTTTGTTAACTAAGCAAAATCCTGAAACTTCTCTGTAAACATGAGCTTCCCCTGAGAAATCTCCTGCACACCAGCAAGTATAACAAGGCCTCACAAGCAAGTTCAAACATTTGATACATTTTACTGTAACAATCAAGAGAAGATTATTATCTCCATTTGCAGTAAAGTATACTGTAATTTATACTGGCATAGTTCTCTCGTGGGACCTCCATGCCCTTCCACATGCATACATGAAAAGCCAAATACCAGGACAGCAGTAAGAAGATCCCAACACAGTACAGAGAAGCCATCAGTGACACAGATAAGACATTCAGTCAGAAACAGAATGAAAGGACATGTTGGGATAGACGTGGGTTGCAGACTAAATACATTTTAGTCTTAGCTTTGTAAACTGGATGTATAGAGGACTAGAATAAAGCATAGAGATTATTAGCTGAGCTGTTCTTCTCCATTCTTTAGGTCATGAGCCTTCAGCACTAGACACTGTGGAGGCCTTTCATGCTCAGAAGAAGAAGTGGGAAAGGTTGGCTCCAATGAACTTCCCCAGATGTTCCGCTTCTTCTATCGTCATCAGAGACCGCCTCCTGGTAGTGGGAGGAGTCAACCAGGTACACATGGACTTAGTATAAGTGGAAGGGTTATGTATAGTCTGTAGAGTAAACCAGAGAATAGTTGCATTACCTCACCGCTGAACAATCAGGACAGCTGTTGGTATCCATAGTGACAGATGCTGTCTCTCATAAGCAACCCACAGTTCACCTGTTTATTTGTTTCTAAACCTCAGCAAGCAGCTGTGATTTCATGCCGAGCGGCACTCTGTGGTGAAGGACTAGTGAGTAATACGTTCTGAAAAGGACCTTAACAGTCTGACTACCTGCTCACTGCACATCTGTCCCATTGAGATAGAGCCTCTGCTGATCTGAGCCTGCTTTACACAAAATAGCTGTAAGTGGGCTGAAAATAACATCCCCGCTCACACTGGTATTATTAGCAGATTCCCTATCCAGTTAAAAAGATCTTTATTTGCATTTCCATGCATTCTTCTTCTTGTCAAAACTTGGTGACTACATTACCCACAATGCAGCCATATTTTTTTTGCTTTTCCTGCTCCAGTGGCATCACCTGAGGACATTTGTCAGACTTCACGCAGCTCCCTCTGGGACCTCAAATGACTTTTTACAAAGTTTTTCCACACATGCAGTAGTACTCCTTGTTACCTGTAAACAGACTTTGATGTGTAAAAGCTCTGGAGTTTCCCTTCGAGCGCACTTTATAAAAAGCCTTTTTTGAAGTAATGTGAACAGAAAAACAAGCAGAGCTCTGTTGTGTGTCAGGTTCTGAATTCAAATCCACAAACAGCAGCAAAAGCTCCCCTGGCAGGAACTCCACTGCTTAAATAGTGAAAGCAGAATTATACTATTTAATATCAGGTTCATAGTGAACGAGCTCACTGCCTTAGAGGCCTAGAGACCAGCCAAATAAAATCCCTCATCTGATTGCTTTGGTTGTTATAAGACTGCAGTGTTAACTTGTAGTTTGCATGAAAGATGCAGACCGGACTCACCTTTTACTCTTCAAGCTGTATTGGAACTTGAAGATGTTTGACACACGACGGAAACAGAGCATGTAGAACTTCAGTGTAAAAGTAACAAAGCAAAACCAACATTTTTCACTGCAGATCATTTATCTGAATTTCAGGAGCTGGGCTGCCCTCCAAACACTCTACTTCGAATGATGCATCTATTAATTAACGTCCATTTATTTTTGTTTCACTGCTCCATCCTCCCTCCCCCTCTTCTCCGATGTCACCATCTCAGAGGTATTGGAGGATTTGTCATCCACATTTGGGGTTGGGATCCTCGGTAGTGAAAAGGTTGACCCACCTCTAGGCCTGTGTGACCGGGGCCTAACTCTGTATTTAACAAGGAAAAGGTTTCGTTTTCAAACACCACAAATCTATTAACCGCAGCATGCATTTAAATGTAGTTTTAATTTAGCGGTGTTATATTACATCACGTACTCCACTAGTATTTATTTGACTTTTAATTAATCTGTCTGAGAATATATGTAGACTCCAAATCATTCAACCTCTGTTAATATGAGTAAGAAAATAGTATTAGCTGATAATAAGCAAATGTACACTGCACATTAATGGGAACCATTTGTCAGTGGAGCAGATTGTGAGATTCAGTATTCAGCATTTTTCCAATTATTTCCAATTAAACAGCAGTGCAGTGTTTTTCCTGCGTAGAGAAAGACCTAAAAGATGTTTTAGCAGAACAAAAAACACCAACAGTTTTTTTTAATAACCAGTTTTTTTAATCGTACTCTTGATGTATTCAAGTATAAAAGACAGCGAGACACATAGAACTGTTAAATAAAGTAATACACTCACTGATCGACGCAAAATGACTGACTTGCATGTGCAGTCACGCTCCCGCCAGCCCCATCGGAAGGCTGAGTCCGATCTGGAAAAAGGCCACAGTATTACTTCTATTTACCTTTAAAATAAGTCCATCTCTTGCTTTGTCTGTGGTCCTGAGCAGTAACCTGCTCTGTAAAAGCAGCTCCAATTCACGAGTGATAGCCTGTCAACACTGAAGTGGACCGCGCTACCAGCAGGCTAGGAGGAGCGGACATGTCCGCTGAAGGTAGTAAGTTTATTTCAGGTGAGGGAGGAGGAGGGTCAGGTAGCAGTCAATAACAAATTTATAGTCAACACAGTCGTATCTATTTTTATGCCCAGTTTCCAGGTTACGCTTGGAAAAGGTTAGACTCAGAATGGCATGGTAGGTATAGACATTGATCAGTTTTGACCATTTGATTAAATCCTGGATGGAGGAGATAGGATCTGGAAAGAGTACATTTAATAAACATAGCATCACTAAATGGAAAAGGGGCACATTATGTCAGTGAAGGCAGGCCGACAACAGCAGAGCCACATCATCAGCACTTTCATACCTGCAGTCCAAGCTGCACCATCTGCTGGCAAGAACGAGCGACGCTTCAGTAGCAGCACATACACAAAGTTCAAGCCAGCATCATATATGCTTTCAACTGTTTCAACAGTCCGTGTATCACCAAATCTGATGAGGAGCTTCAGTCAAAGTCAAAAAGACTTTATTTATCCCCAAGGGGCAATGTAAAGTCCTGTCCTCTTCTACGTACTGAAGGTTTAGATTTAAATGTATGCTTCCAATTCAGTTAATAGATGAAGAGATTGACAATGAAACAACACAACAGCACAAGTGCTTCATACACAGTCACAGAAATAAGCCATAAATACTCCTTAGACTGGCTGACTCAACTCACTAAAACAGCAGCACATATCTTAGCTAGTTTTTGTTTATTTTCTTCATTTTTAGTGTTTTGTTTTTAGCTACTAGCACTAAAAACTGAGGGTTTTATTGCTGTGTTGAAATTTTGGACCAGTCTAGAGATTAATTCATTCACACATTTCCAGACGCTGTCAGTCATTGATGACAGATTCGAGTGGCTTAAGAAAGTCAGCCTGTACATAGAAAAATGGAGCACTGTGTAAAACTGTTGGAGAGGTTTTGTGTATAAAATGTCTCTTTCCCAGTTTTGTAAGTGCAAGCTGAGCCTTAGCTAAACATTGTTTCTGTTTAGCTACCAATTACCTGAAAGTGCAAATGGTTCATCCACGTGACAGACAATATGGGACATTTTAGAAATTGTGACACATCCAAAAAGATCATATTACATTAAAATGCTGTACATATTTACTAAGAATGGGAAGAAAAGTAAATTATTACATTGAAGTCAGGGACCAAATGTGTATTTTAATTTATTTCATATATCTGGATTTAGTTTCTATGGAGACATCTCTTCAGCCTTTGACGGCCAGTCTTTTCTTTCAGGTTCCCAGCTCGGCACACGAGATCCTCTACATTAAAGAAGAAGAGTATCTGTAGCCTGTAGCGACTGACGCCCAGATGATCGCAGATGATCGCAGATGAGCCGTGATTCCACTTCCTCCTTCCCGAACACCCGTTGTGACTGTAGTGCAATATTTAAGAACCATCACAAACACTGAGAAATGAGTGCAAGTCTGACTGCCTGATGTAATGTATCGGATAAGACTGCCCCCTGCTGGGCGTAACTGGCACTGAGCCCCACATGTCAGCACACAGATGCACAATGGAGGAGCTGGCTCTTTCTTTTTACCGAGCTGATCCTTGATACCTTTATGTATGCAACACTTCTACATTGTACACTGTAGTGCATACTTGAGGAAGGAACTATTTTGTAGCTATCGTGTCTATTCCTGTGGACAGAAGATACGTGGAAGATGTATTTATATTGCATATATAGCGGTTTCATATCTGCATTCATTTGATTTACATGTAGCTTGCCGACTATTGAGCAAGGGTAGATTTCAATTTAGCTAAATGACACAACTGCAATCCTTATCTCTAATTTAATATGATCTAGAAACAGTTGAGTGTTTGGTTAATAAAATATTCAGTAACAACATTTGCACTGAATCAGTCAACACTGAGTGGGAGCTTTGCCTTCAATTATTTCTAGTGTAATGTGTTGTAGTAATTACACTCAGAATGCTGTAATAAAACTCCTCCGTGCTGTAATAGTGCACATTTGTGGCCAAATGTAACACTTTGCATCCATGAAATGAGACTTGTGTTAAATAACCGTGTTTTTTGTGGTTAAACTAGTTACTGAATTGCTGTTATAAGCAAAGGAAGGAATCCTGTGGGACTTACAGGATGATTGTAGACATTTTATTCCTGCAGCAATACACTTTCTCTGCGTTTTATAATGTTGTGTAGTGCAGTAATATTGTAGTCGTCTCACTCAGGTTATGTTCTAGGTTGACTTTTGTTTGTCTGTTCTTGTAGCTAACAACAAAATCATCTCTTTGGTTTATGTTCTGTGACAGATGATTAATCTGTGGAGTTTTTATATTAATTGTGATGACAGTTCAGCCTTTGCAAAATGTTATCTCAGTCTGCACCGTGATCATGATCAGTCATCGTTCCTACACCCGATCATGCCACACTATAGTGTAAACATGTCATATTGTTATATTCAGTGAAATAAAAGTTTGTATTACACCTTTTTCCCCACAAGATGGCAGTGGTGACACATCATTCTGAGCCTACACAGCACATTACAGCTGCATCACAGGCGGTCGAGGTCCATTTGTTCATAGAGACACATTAATAGCCTCTTGACATTTAAAAAAATATTTAATTGCTGTTAAGAAATCTATTTCACTTTTGTTCAGTTAAAATGACCAGAAACACTGTTGATAACGTGGACGTGCATATGTTTGCTGCACAGCCACAGTGCAGATATCCTTAACCCCCATTGAAATGCCTTGAAATTCATTGTGTTTTGGTGGAGATGCGTTTTTTTTTTTTTATTATTATTATTATTGTATGATGATTCCAATTACTGTTGAGCCTCTTTGAATATTTCCATGTGTTTGTGTGAAAAGTAATAAAATAGGTAATTGTGATTATGTAACTAAAATAATGAAATACAGTTATATATTATATTGTTTACTATATTTAATAAGACTCAGGTCAAGTTTTTTGCACCACTGGACTAACAATGACAGCAGCAGTCTGATACGGTGATTCATGGGGAAGAAGATCTTTAGCATATGAAGTGTAAGGTGTCGACCCTAGCTTTATCCCCGACCAATCAGAGGATGTCATTTTAGTTGATTGCCAATATTTCTCCCAAGTCTTGGCAATCAGGGAACAAAGGAAGTAATCAGTCTAATTAAAAACTCACAGACAAACAAGATTAAGTCTGGTTGAGTCTGTTTTGCCTGTCTTCAAATACAGTTAGGCTTTAGATTTAGAACTCAGGTTAAAGTAAAAGGTAAACCTTATATCTTGACTGTTTTCACAAGAAAAACAGTCAAAACAGTCAAAAACTGTGAGCTTTGCTCACTGACTGGGACAGGTGGGAGGGGACAGCAGGGAGACCAGGTGCCTGGAAACCACCTGCAGTGATCCTAATCCATCTGGTAGACAGTATGGCCAGCAGAAGGTTGTTACCAGGGACAGCGACTTCAGTCCAGTGCCCCTCAGCAGCTCAAAGGAGGGTGCTGAAGGGCGTCAAGGACCTAGCCTAGGTCCCACGGGGAAACCGAGGCCACGGCCCGCCTCTGGCTGGGACTGCAGGAACTGCAGGATGGCATCCGCTGTAGTCTCTTGGGGGTCCAATTGTGGACCGTGCACCTGAATATAACAATCCTGAGCGAGGGAGTAGGCAGCCCTGGTGGATCTGCACGGGGCTCCTGCAGCTTTAGCACATGGGCTGGCAGCCCTGGGTATGGAATTTCACCCTCTCAGGGGCTAGGCAGCTGCCAGAGCCCTGTGGGGAAGGGATAGGACAGAGATCCGCTCGCCTGGGACAAATATGTCCTTCCGAACTGGGAGCTCCCACAATGTCCCGGCCAAAAGCAACAGAACGCCGAAACAGAGAATATGTGGAGCCGGGGGGGGGGGGGGGGGCACTGGATAGATAGGGTCCTACAGCCATCCTGCTGATCCACCATTGCCTGTGAGACACCCACTTTTCCCATCTTTGCCGTAGGCATGTCAGGGAAGTGGAGACCAGAGTCAGCATCCTCCTCCTGATATCCACCCTACTGTCTCCTGCCCAAGGACAGGGGCAAGGTAGGGGCCACTGGAGAATAGGCCCGGCCTCCCAGCAGAGGGAAACTGCAGGTGGATGCCCTGGGTCATGAGCACGACGCGAGATACACCCCCAGAGCAGACCAAGCCACCCTGTGCTGCCCGGCAGAGAGGGAACGGCCAGAGGAAAGCTGAGCCTCAGCTGCACATGCCTCCCTGTTTCTGGTGCATGCAGATGCTATGTCTGTAAAAGATCTCCACCTTTGAGGTCCCCAGGGCCCTATGCTGGAACCTTAGAAGCCACCTGGTGTGTGGAAGACCTGGGCTCCCTTCTAATTGCAGAGCGCCTGAGCAGGCCACTTGTTATCTCTTGTGCAACACCGTGGCTGTCTCGAGCCTGTTGCAGGAGTTGGGCTGTCCCTGGGCCAAACATGACTGCAGAGTCGACAGACAGTCTCATCAGAAAGTCCTGGTCGTCCAGCTGGAGCTGGGACTGAGAGCCAAAGATGGCACCGCAGCACCCACAAAGAGGCCAAGGCACTACCTGTAGCGATAGCAGGCTCCTTCGTGAGGGAAGCCAGGTGAGCGGAGGCACCTGCAGATTGCCTATATCGCTGGGGTCTCCAGAACCTGCCAGGGGTAAAAGAAATCCTGCGAGACTGTTGAAACAGGCTCCCCACCACACACACTGTCACCACACACTAAACCACATACTGTACCAAACCCTGTACCGCACAAAGTACACAACCACTCACTGGAACAAGTGCAGATCAAGTGTCTTAGCCTCCTAAGACCCAAACTCTTTCATGGCATGCATTTTTAATTTCTCTTTGCTATTTCAGTTGAGTAATCATGTGGAAAACTTTTTATTTGGTGTCTGAACACAGCAGCATTTTTCCTGAGTACAAAAACAAAATGAGAAACAACAATTGTGTCCCTTTGAGCAATATGGCTCAATTGAAAGAAATTTGAAAGTGCAAAACTGAGTATTGTTATCTTGACAACCCAAAATGTGATGTCCCCATATGTGGACGCCATGTCCTAGGAGGAGAAATATCCACGCGACATGACCTGGGGGGGGGGGGGGGGGGGGGGGGGGTCATTCCCCATACATATGAAAATGTAACAGACTGCAGAGATAGTCTCAATATGATAGAGACCAGAGAGATCATCCAGCTTGTTATCAGCACTCAGTTCTAAATCTTCTATCTCTGATAGTATAAGAATCCATTAATGTCTATAGAATTGACAGGATCACTGCTGACAGGTTTTTAGAGGTGATGCTTTTTCAGGTAAGGCCTTGTATATTCCAGCAAGACAATCCTAAACTGCATACTGCATCTGTTACAACAGTATGGCTTTGTAGGTAAAAGTGTCGAGCTTCTGCCTGTAGTTCACACCTTTCACCAACTGAAAACATTTGGAGCCTCATGAAAAGAAAAATATGACAAACAAGACACAGAAGTGTTAAACTGTAGCCTGGATCAAAACATAAATGGGATAATTTCCTTCTACCAAAAGTCCAGAACTCAGATCTGATTTCATTTTTCAGATGTTAAAAAATCTGAAAAATGAAATCACAACCCTGTGTTTGTCCCTCTGTCAGCAATGACGCATACATTTCATTTCCATTTTCATGAAGCAGCTGTTGGTTTATAGCATTTATCCCATGAAGGACACATTTTTTTATTGTAGCCATTACCTTCAAATGCTCACACATCATTTGGTTGAGTTGAATTTGTGTTAAAAACAATCTGATTTCATAATAGAAGCTTGAGTGAGGGTGAGTAACTATTAAGGATGCAGACTAATAGTTCCAAAGAGTCATTGTACTGATTTACACTGTTAAACATGTTGTAGACAGCTCTTTAACAAATGATATATTGCTTATAGTTTAGCTATGCAGTATAAAGACACACTGTTTAGCCACACTATTAAAGCACACCCTTGCTTTATATACATGTCAGCAGCTCAGACCCATAGGGGCATGGAAAAAGATTTGATAGGTATCCGGTGTTTTTCGACACCATGACTTTGTGGAACCTTTTGTTTGTTTAGGTTTGGGGCCGGGCCTCTGTGAATCAAACATGTTCCTATTCATCCAGCAGATGCAAAGTCACAGCAGAATATTACAATTCTGAATGTCAGCATAGTGCCTTAGCTTCTTTGTTGTGCGTCCAAGATGTTCTTGAGCAGTTGCCTTCGTACACTGTCGAGCAGTATTGTCCTGCTTGGGTAGACCACTCCTGCTGGGGGTGTCCTTACCATGTTTTTGTTCTGTAACATATGATTTGGAGGGGGAGCACGGTGGCACGGTGGTTAGCACTGTTGCTGCACAGCAAGAAGGTCCTGAGTTCAATTCCACCATCAGGCCGGGGTCTTTCTGTGTGGAGTTTGCATGTTCTCCCCGTGTTTGCGTGGGTTCTCTCCGGGTACTCCGGCTTCCTCCCACCGTCCAAAGACATGCAGTTTGTGGGGATAGGTTAATTGGATAATCCAAATTGCCACTAGGGGTGAATGTGAGTGTGAATGGTTGTCTGTCCCTATGTGTTAGCCCTGCGACAGACTGGCGACCTGTCCAGGGTGTACCCCGCCTCTCGCCCTATGACAGCTAGGATTGGCTCCAGCACCCCCCGCGACCCTGAAAAGGATAACCGGTAGCGAATGGATGGATGGATGGAACATATGATTTGGGTATTACATGTGGTTTTCCAATAGAATATCATAAAATAACAGTAAATAGGACTTTTATATTCTATTTGAGAACTCAAAGGATATTCTTTCTATACTTTTTGTACATGAGTATTTTTTATGTAACATTCACATTGCAACAGATGCATCTGAGACCAATATGGGGTTAGTATCTTGAATGGAGATGGGAGCACCCAGGAATTGGATCACCAACCTTCCAATCAGTAGATGACTTGTTCCACCTCCTAAGCTACAGCTACTCAGCAGTTTACACCATGAAGCCTAAGCTACTTCCTACTATCGGTTCACCTGGTCTCCTTGGGATTTACTGGAACTATGTCATGAATTTAATAGTCAGACAACAACAGCGCTCTATACAATAATCTGTATCTGATTCTGGCCACTACGTTATTTATAGTGAAAACAATACAAATCACCAGATTTACCATTTCAAGACTGGACACACGCACACACACGCACACACGTTCTCTCTGTCAAGCGAAGTTTTTGCTGAGCATCTATCTATTCATTGATCAAACAGGATGTTGTGGTGGCAGGCTACCAATGAAAAGTGTTGTTTTACAAAAAAGTGATTTAAAGTTAAACTACATTTTTGTGTGAATGGGTGGATGATTGTGTATCCAATTGTTAAGTGATGACGTGACGAATCCTACTTCCGGGTCTAAAGTAGTCTGCGTTTAATATGGCTTTTGTGTTGTTAACATGTTTAATGTTTTGTATTTTCTTCTATTTAATCTCAAAAAGCTCCTAAAACAGTCAGTGATCACTGTTGACCTCCCTCAGCTTTTATTACCGCTAACCATTTATTTAAGCTCAGTTTTTAAAACCTTAGGATGTAACTACAGCCCAGCCCATGCAGCAGTATATGAATGACTAACCTCGTATTGTGGATGGATTATCTCAGTTGCTCTCCTGGCTGAAGTTTGGTCCTTTTACAGCATCCTGCCATGCGATTACATTTGTTCCTGACCACCGAGAACACTCACGTTAACTTTTATCGAGTGGAAAAAAAGTTAGCTTGTTTATATTATGCTAACATAGCTGTGTCGCTAGCGGTCACGTAGCACATCATTATATACCAGCTAACCAAACTTCAGTAACCCTACAAACATCACTGCTGTTTAGTTTTCTGTCTTCATTTATGCTGGAAGTGATAACAGTACGTTTGAATTTGTTTCCAAAACCCTGCAGTCAGGACATGCTATATTGTATTTAGATAGAAGCTAGCGAGCTAACTTCCTGCTAACTTCTAACTCCGTTAAATGTCATAAATTCCGTTTTCATGGATGCCTGGATGTTAAACTCAATTGTTACACCTGGTAGAGGAGAACGCTGATCATTTTATTAAAGATGAAAGACTTTAGACAGTTTTTCAACTCTCAGTAATGCCATAGTGATCGTTTGATATATGGACCTGCAGCGGAGTTTAGGCCCAGACACGGCTAGTGACGTCAGACTGAACAACCGGATAGTGTATAGCGCTTCCGTTTTCTTTAACACACTGTTAAATTAATATAACACTAAAACAGACAGGCTGTGTCTAACTACTGTCTGACACATTTCTTGCATAATTTATTTTAAATTTAACAATAATCAGACCTCACAGAATGATCACTCAGCACTGCAGTTGCACTTAGAGGTTAATAAAGTCAGTCAGCTTTTTGCACTCACGAGTATTGCATTTTAAAAAGTGGCACATTAGAGTCATTAAAAAATGTATCAGGCCGCTGCTTAATATAAGGTTTAGTGCAGAGCATTGATAAGTACTAAAATAGTTTGCTATGTTTCTGTAATGGCTAATCCACCAATAAGCACAAGCTTCCTTACACAAGGAAACAAAATTATATTTTTAATGGTAAAATTTAATTATTGTTGTTAACCAAGAATCTTACAATTACAGTTATTTTATTTCAAATTACAGAAATTTTACCTTTAGTGGTTCAATGTCACGCTTCATTGCTGTGTTTTAAATTCTATCACTTCATCAGTCAGGGTCACAGGCTGACTGATGGAGCCCATCAGGCTGATGGAGCCCATCGGTTTTTACATTTTGAAATTCTACTGATGCAGCAAAGGAAAGTGACACTTTTTTTTATTTTAGAGAGGCGTATTAAAATATTCCAGTTCGTGATTAAAGAAAGTGATATTTTTTCTTTTCTGACACAATTAGTTGTTGAACGAATGTGTCTCATTGAAGTGACACTAGTGAAATACATGTAACCTTTGTGTTTGGTGCCCAACAAAAAGTAGAAAATCAGCTATTTTCTATTAGAATTCAGTTTTGATTCAGCATGTGAGAGTTGAAAATCAGAGCTTAGGCTTCGTTTGTTTCCTTTTACAAAATGCTCTGATGACTTATAGACATTTCTTCCTGTTTAAATCCCTTCACTTCACCAAGAGCTTGCTCACAGGGCATCATTTGAATGTTAAGGTTTTCTCTGTATTATTACCTTACAATGTAAAACAGCTTGAGGCAACTGTTCTTGTGATTTGGCACTATATAAATAAAACAGAATTGAACTATAGGAGACTTCAGAAGGCATTATCACAGGCATTTTAACACAGCAACTATCTGAAAAATAATTTCATACTAGAAACAAACCAATTCAAGTTGGATCCATACAGAAGGCAGTTATTCTTGTAGGACTGACAGTTCAGACTGTGGTACTGGGAAATGTTTCTTAATTGTAAATTTGGTTTTCTGTTAAATTGATTCCTTAATTCCTTTCCTATTAACCTCCTGAAGGTTCCTGAAATTGATACTGAACTCTTATCGCTTATAGTGGAGTTGACACTGCAATGGTCTGGTGCTGCTCAGGCAGGCAGAGAGAATGGAAACTTCTTAAGAGGATTCTGGAGCTAAGAGGATTCATTCTTAGATTTAGTTCACATGATGCAGAACATTGAGTTAATACAGTGAATCTAAAGATGTTTTCTAAAGAATGGCAGACTGTATATTTATGTGATTACAGTGAAGATGTGTAGGCCAACACATTGAGTCATGTTCGGTGACTCTGCCTTGGTATTTGAAGAGAAACTGACAAAGAATCATGTGACAACAGTTATTCAACACCTGAAATTGCTCAGACAGAGATTTGTCAGAACAAATGTCTACAAATCTGAAAAACAAAAACAAACATAAATATATCCTAATAGAACGTGCTATGCAGCCTATTATCTGTTAAACTGTAGTAACTGTGTACTTTATATTGTCAGTATTGCCATAGTGCAGTCTAAGAACAAAATGATGAAAGGCATTAAAGTTCATTTGTGTTGGTGCAGCAGCTTCAGATGCTTCTGTGAGGGAAAAGCAGATTTCAGAAACTTGTGTTGACCGTCACTGATTATCTCCACCTAAAATATGCATAGATTTACACAGAGCAACTGTCATGGTCCCTGAGTCTGGGGCCCTTGGTTTTCTGGTTTTCTCTTAGCTCATCAATTCTTTTTAGGTTTTGAGAAGTGATTAAAATTCATGTTCTGTATTATTTTATAGTTTTCTTTGGGGTGTTATTTTGTACCTTTGTGCTTGTGCGTTTTGTTATTTTCTGATGCGTGTTATTGCCTTCTTTTCATTTTTCCTGTAGTTCTTAGTTTAGCTGTAGATGACTTTATTCATCTATCTCTCAGTCAATCAAAGACACGTACTGAGATATGGTTAATGTGGTAGAATGGAGGATAAACTTTTCTTAAACCATACCCTGTAGTTTTGGTACCAAACCTTACTACACTGTGACGGGAACCTGAAGACCCAAAGGCACCTCTGCCTAAGCCCCAATACAGGAAACCACAGCACGTGTTTAGATGTGCTATATCCATGTTCACAGGAAAGCAACTGAAACTGTAAGGCAGTCCTACACATTATCTGGCAAGTGTTTAAATGCTGTGTAAGAACCGTGTAAATATATAACTTAGAGCTATACTATGAATAAGATGGTCAAAGGAGCTTGCAAAGAACTGAAGAAGCTTCTCGGATGAGAGGTGAAACGTCTTCAAGTAACTTAAAGAAGTCCAGACGCTTTGCAAGCTCCTTTGACTACGATGACCTGGATAACTGAGAACCTTCACAGACATATGAATAAGATGCCTTTGTGTAATGTGTAAGTGTAAAATGAATGGTGCATGGTTGTCAACTGTGAAAACTTTGTATAAATGAATAAGATTTAGGCTCACATTTTAAACAGCCACGCAGACACTATCTTTATAATCTCAGTATCAGACTCAATTAGCAACACATTTGAGCTAATCGTCTTTGACAAACTGATCCCAGTGGTATGTTAGACAGTTGGCTGTGATAGTGTCTGATTCTTTTCTTCCAGCTCTGTTGATCCTTCATACCCTGTACTCTAAAAAGTTTCAGATATCAGTATAATTAAATAATTCATTCTGCAAATGCCTACTCATGGTATAGACAGGCACGATAACTAAAAAAGTCAAAAAGTCTAAAAAGGTGTTAGTTTACTTGATCTTGGAAGCATGATGCAGAGATAGACCGAGGATTACGGTAAAACTTTGATTCTACGGTAATAAATGTTTTGATTTTTACACAGGTCTCCCAATAACTGTTTATAAAATCTGATGGGTGACACCTTTTGCACTTTGCACCTTTCATACATAAAAACACACCACTGATTCAGTGACTAGTTAGAATGTAACAATTTTAATCGCAAAAGTATTCTGTAAACTGTAGCGATGGAGCGCACACATGGAACAGTGAGACCCTGTTTATTAACTGACGGGTGTGTGTAACTACGTCAGCTATGAACATTCTTTGCTTCAGGTTACAACCTGAGAACAAACCTGAATAGATTTTGTCTCTAGTGAAATAAGAAAAGCCACACCGCTGTTTGCCAGTGAAGAATAAAGAGCTAACAGAATGAAGTTGTGTTGGTCTGGACATACAGTATAGTATGTGGTGCCTCTGGCGGTTAATGATCCTCCAGCCTACTTCCAAACCAGGAAGTGAGGTGAGAAGGGAAGACAAAACATCACTGGGCCCCAGCAACGTCTCGGCAAAGTGGCTGCCCTTGGCAACACCAAGGCGGTCTGTGCCAGTTTTAGCCCACTTCTGTCCCTGGGCTTCTTTGAGCCCAGAAGAATGTCAGGGGGGAGATTTGGAAAGCTTCCCTCAGTTCAGGATGAATGGCTGTCCCCCGCACTCTCTCCCATCCCCTTCAACCTTCCTCCTCTACTCTGAGGGGAGAAGCAGAAAACTGTGGCAGGCTTCAGTTGGAGTGCTGCCTTCTTCTCCTCACTACATCCAATGGTGAGGGCTCTATCACTACCATCATCCAATCATTTCATTCCATCAAAGTATTTCTCCTGAAGGACACAGTCACTACTTGTGACTCATTTTTAGGTTTTCATCATTATCCCTCTTTGTAATCGTAACACTGCACTCAGAAAGTTCATTTCTGGCATCTGGAGTAAAACTAGATGCCCTAAAAGATGACAGAACGTGTGAGAAATGCACATATTTAGGTTATCATCACACAAATCTGGATTAGTCATAAAACAGATCTCTTATATTTGTAAAATAAATATTGCCAATATATTTTGCCCAAGGAATCTTGGTACGCAGACCGGAACAACCAGGAATTTAAACACCAACCTTCCACCTAATAGATGAGCTATGCTACCTCCTGAGTTACAGCCAACCCAAGTAAGACCCATCCTTCCATTGATTTTCTTTTGCTTATCTGGGTCTAGGTCTCAGTGGCAGCAGCCTAAGAACAGACTCCCAGACGTCCTATAGTCGCTTAGTTATTCTGTCCCTTTTTGGTCACTACCCGAGTCTATGACCATAGGTGAGGGTAGGGACGTAGATCGACCAGAAAATCGAGAGCTTCGCTTTTGTGATCAGCTCTCTTTTCACCATGGCAGACCAATATAGTCCCCGAATCACTGCAGATGCCACCCCAAACTGTCTGTCAATCTTCCCACCCTTCTCCCCTTACTCATGGACAAGAACCTGAGATGTTTAAACTCCTCCTGTAGGGGCAGCAGATTTTGAGGTGCTAATTCTCATTCCCACAGCTTCACAGTCAGCTGCAAACCTCTCCAGTGCGTGTTGGAAGCCACCACCTGATGAAACGAACAAAATCAAATCATCTGCAAAAGGAGATGTGATTCTGAAGCCATCTGTCCTTATAACATCTGGTTTTTCCCATAAAATATTCCAGTTATCTGTCAAGCCCATTATTGGACACTCGGAAAGACAGCAGTTTAAGGAGAACATGTAGCTAAGTGTGTCACTATTGGTCCAGCTGGGGAGGAGACCAGCTTTAAGTCTATAAAGTCACAACTCTTAGACACAATTCTCACTTTGGATATAAACAGAAGGATGGAGAGTGTGCTGAGCAGTAAAATAAATATATGGTTTTTTTTTTTTTTTTACTGCTCTGTGTGCTTGTGGTGATGAAGTTACCAAATTAGCGATCATTTGGAGAAATATTGACTTATATTTGCAGCAAGAGTTTTGCAATTTATGGTTATATTTTTTATATTCTTTATGGATCTCTGTCACCTGTTCTACTAATAAAGTCTCTGACAGGCAGTACTCAGTTAATCCATTTTGTGTAGAAGAAGAGTCAAAAAGCATGTCAAATAACCCCTTTCATGCATATGCACACAGAGCCTGGAGCAGAAATAATGAGTTAGGAAAGTCTATAACGACTGTTATAATAAGTAATAAATCAGTAATAAATCAGTGTCTCCAACTGGGGTTTTAGGGTTTGTCAGGGAAATTAATGCAAAGAAAGCCTGGCTATGCTGAACTGGCTTCATGGTATATCGTACCAGGTTCATCTTTGAACCTTCCTCTGGATAAGGACTGATGTTTAGCTATGTGATCCTGTTCATCACATGAGAGAAAACTTATCAACACAATGATAAAACTGAAAAAGGTATGGCCCACTGAAACATCACACACACATTTAATGGGATCAACAAAGCTGTTGTCATTCAGCTGAATGTAAAGGCTTGATTTGACTTTTCTTGGATTAATTTGGGATCAAAGTGTAAAGGGAAAGCGTGTGTCTTGATGTATGATCACCAACTCTAGTAAATGAGTTCCGAACATTCAAATGATTGATCCAGCAGAGAAGTGCAGGATGAAACCAGTGTTAAAACAAGCAGTGCAATGATTAAAAAGTTAGACAGACAAAATCTGAACAACAACAAGACTTGCTATAAGTAGAAGAACAGACAGTAACAAACAGCCATACCCATTAACTGTCTTGTCCTGTGAACATGTGTGGACTTATGGGTGTGTAAAGAGTAACCTCCTGCAGTCAGCACTTGGTTCACTCATTAAAGAAAACAGAAATCACATCATGGAGAGACAGAAAACTGGAAATCGCTGACAAAAATAGTTCATGTCAGGTCAGAAGATCTGTGGAACCTTTCTCTTCTTAAGCGACCATGCCAGTTTTTTCATCGCATTGCAGAGAGACTGATTTGTTTGGCAGTTTTTATGTTTAGCATTTATTAATTCAACAAAATGACATAACAGCAGTTGATGAAAGGCTGGAGGACAGCATTAGTCATTGTCATGTTTGTACCTGCTCCGGATGATTATTCCTGTTTTAAAATTTTGTTTTGAGGGGGATTTTTACATTCCTAATAACATTACACTGACTGACACATGCGCTTGCTAACCAAGAAGCTTGCTAACCTAGCTAACTATCACTTGCTAGCTGATAAGGTGATGTATGGTTTGCAGGACCAGAATACCAAATGGCAAACTAAGCTGCCGCTGAAGTCCCAAAAGCGACAGCACTGGAAATGACACAGTGGAAATTAATAAAGATTTCACTGCTGATAAAAGACAGGATGTAGCGTTATACCGGATGGCAAATGCATCTGTTTGGTTTTTTGTACAGTGTGTTGTAAGAGGGTTACAGCTTCCATGTTCGTTCTCTTTACACTGTTGGAAATTAAAGCTCAGTTTTCACACTTAATGTGTGTCATAGTTAAAGTGCCAAAGTACAAAACATGTGTAGCTAAGGTCTGTATTCTAATAGCAGTAGATGTATAAAGTTATGCGAGGGTAATGACAATTAACATAACCTAATTCAGCTTTGACTTCACTGCTCTCATGCCCACTACCATCTTCTGAGAAACACACACACACACCTATACACACACACACACACACACACACATACCCACAACAGGGACTTTTCTGTACTGCGCAAATAAAGTTGTTTCCATAAATTATGCAACAGGTCTGGAAATCTTGTGCTCACATCAAATATGAGCCACAGACTAGAGGGTCACCCCACAGAGCTGCTGCAATTTATTGCTGCAGTATAGAAATGTTTACATGGTCGTGGTGACTGAAGAGGATCTGCAGAAACAGAAAATGCAAAAAATAGACACAAAGCCATCAACTGGTGGCCAGACTTGTACAAACATAACAAGCAATAACACTTACCAGCTAAAGATGGTGGTTTTTATTAAATAGCATGAAATGTTTTCATTCAGCTCAAATAACAGTGCTAATGACAGAAACTGACTGTAAGCACAGATTTATTAAAATAGTCTATGTTCACCTTTCTCTGCTGCCACTGCTTCAAATTGGAGTGATTCTTCTTTTAATCTATGTCGTGGATGTCGTGTACTGTTATTCCTCTCTGTACCTGAGGCACTATTTCAGCCTAATAACTACCAATCGATGTGTCTCTGCTGCTTTGCCAGAGCAATCACTTTGACTGAGCTAATGCTGAAAAAGCACAGAGAGGAATGACTGTTCCAAACAAGCAGCAAGTCTCATTTTAGTAAAATGTGCCAATTTTAGACTGGATCATGTCTAAATTGTGTGTATCTATGTTTGTGTTTGAGCAGAATTTGATCTTCGAAATCTAATCACGATGCGTGTGTGTGCATGTGGAGTAAGCAGTGAATAAGCATTTTCTGCAGAGCCATCCTTAGCATCTCTGTATCATTATGGGTGCAGCTGTTTCTGCTGTATCCCATTAACTGTGTATGAATCACTACTGATGGTCAAGGACTCTTTAGTACCTATTATCATTCAGCTTTTAAGCAGGGACAGATACATTTCAGTGCAACAAAGATGGTGATGATACAGCAGTATGAAGACATGGACTTATCTTAACTTCAATAATTACTTCCTCCAAACCATCAACGTGTCTTTTAGACCCCATTCCTACAAAACTGCTCAAAGAAGTCCTGCCATTAATTAATTCTTCGATCTTAAATATGATCAACCTATCTCTAATAATCGGCTATGTACCACAGGCCTTCAAGCTGGCTGTAGTTAAACCTTTACTCAAAAAGCCTCTCTAGACCCAGCAGTCTTAGCTAATTATAGGCCAATCTCCAACCTTCCTTTATATCAAACATCCTTGAAAGAGTAGTTGTCAAACAGCTAACAGATCATCTGCAGAGGAATGGTTTATTTGAAGAGTTTCAGTCAGGTTTCAGAGCTCATCACAGCACAGAAACAGCTTTAGTGAAGGTTACAAATGATCTTCTTATGGCCTCTGACAGTGGACTCATCTCTGTGCTTGTCCTGCTAGACCTCAGTGCAGCATTCGATATTGTCGACCATAATATTCAATTAGAGTGGTTAGAACATGCTGTAGGTATAACAGGTACTGTGCTGCAGTGGTTTGTATCATATCTATCTAATAGACTCCAATTTGTGCATGTAAATAGAGAGTCCTCTTCACACACTGAGGTTAATTATGGAGTTCCACAGGGTTCAGTGCTAGGACCAATTCTGTTTACATTATACATGCTTCCCTTAGGCAGCATCACTAGAAGACATAGCATACATTTACACTGCTATGCAGATGACACCCAGCTCTATCTGTCCATGAAGCCAGATAACACACACCAATTAGTTAAACTGCAGGAATGTCTTAAAGACATAAAGACCTGGATGGCCGCTAACTTTCTGCTTCTTAATTCAGATAAAACTGAGGTTATTGTACTCGGCCCTGGAAAGCTTAGAAATATGGTATCTAACCAGATTCTTACTCTGCATGGCATTACCTTGGCCTCCAGTAATGCTGTGAGGAACCTTGGAGTCATTTTTGACCAGGACATGTCCTTCAACGCACATATTAAACAAATATGTAAGACTGCTTTCTTCCATTTGCGCAACATCTCTAAAATGAGAAATATCCTGTCTCAGAGTGACGCTGAAAAACTAGTTCATGCATTTATTACTTCCAGGCTGGACGACTGTAATTCATTATTATCAGGATGTCCAAAAAACTCGCTGAAAAGCCTTCAGCTAATCCAAAATGCTGCAGCAAGAGTCCTGACAGGGACTAGAAAGAGAGAGCATATTTCTCCTGTTTTGGCTTCCCTTCATTGGCTTCCTGTTAAATCCAGAATTGAATTCAAAATCCTGCTCCTCACATACAAGGTCTTAAATAATCAGGCCCCATCTTGTCTTAATGACCTTGTAGTACCATATCATCCTATTAGAGCACTTCACTCTCTGCTCTGCAGGCCTACTTGTTGTTCCTAGAGTATTTAAAAGTAGAATGGGAGGCAGAGCCTTCAGTTTTCAGGCCCCTCTTCTGTGGAACCAGCTTCCAGTTTGGATTCAGGAGACAGACACTATCTCTACTTTTAAGATTAGGCTTAAAACTTTCCTTTTTGGTAAAGTATATAGTTAGGGCTGGACCAGGTGACCCTGAATCCTCCCTTAGTTATGCTGCAATAGACGTAGGCTGCCGGGGGATTCCCACACAGCAAATCCAGCATGTCCAAATTAACACTGTCGGATTTGATTTCAACACTATTAAAGAGAGTGTTAATTTAACTCTTTTTGGAGAGTTGGTACGTTAACTCTGATTTAGTGTTAAACACCAAATCTGTCTGGAGTTGATAATTTAACACTCGGTGTTAAGAGTTTATATATTAACTCTCAAAGAGTATTTTAGTTTAACTACGTAAGAGTTATCTTCTAATTCATTCTAAAAAGCGGGAATTTTACTGTTCTGAACTTCTAGAAATTTCTTTTGGAAATAAACATTTACTAAAAAGATGCAATGGTTTTTGAAAAACATTTATTCTGAACTGTGCACCACAATTTTAAAACATTTTCTGAAAGATGTAACAGTATACATGTTCTCACTTTCATTAGAAATTTGTTTATCAAAAGGTCTGACATGGTAAATGCAAATAACAGCGTTCTCATCACTTATTTCTTCAATACAATATGCATGTCCTTCATTCATCCCTTTGTGGAACTTCAACGCACTTCTGCTCTCCCCCATATTCCATCTTCACAAGCATATCCTGTGCGGAGATTGAATAAAAATTAGTTGACACTAATTAATGGCTCAAATAATCCAGTAAACAATTGCAGCACAGTAAAAAAAAAAAGGAATCCTCTTTGAGCCATTACTTGTGTAAAGTATTTTCCCAAAAGACAAAGACACAGGCAACAGGTAATACTGAACTAAATGTAAAACCTCAACCTTTTTAATTTTTACCTAAACCGTGTGCACAAAACTCTGGAGGGATCTATGCTAACGTAGAATCCAGTCAGGACGTCAGCTACTGCTGTTTGCTCGTTTTTTTTAGTTTTTTTTATGGGCGATCGTTTTCAGGCTTCAAGTAGCACCATTATACCAACATTTCACATTCTAGACATTGTTTTAGGTGTATTTGACCAAAAATGTGACTGAAAATTCACATGCAAGCTTTTTTTCAAGGCTGTGGTATTTGCCTGCAAACAATACCTTTCAGCTAGCTAAAACAGAATATTATGCTATCACCGAGCAACATGGCTAATGCCTTTCACACAGCTTTGTCTCAACTCCAAAGAGCCACAGAAGTAAAAGCTCATAATAACAATTGAAACAATCTTTGAAAAAATGACTTACCAAGCATGGCAAACAACTCAAATATGTAGAGCAAAATGTTCTGAAACGGCTTCACTTCAGCTTCGATTGGAGCCGTGCTGGGGGCGGAGTCTGTGAATTTACTCTGTTGGTGTCATAGCCCCTCTAGGAGTTCAGAGTTAAGAGGTCAAGAGTTAATGTTTCCATTGTAACACCTCCAGATTTGACAGAGAAACACTCATTTTTAACACTCGATTTTAACTACTATCATTTTACACCTCAGAGTTACATTAAAAGAATGTGACTCTGCTTAGAGTAAAATTAACTCTACTTTTGCAAGAAGACTATTAACACCAAAACATTTTAACACTTTTGAATTTGCTGTGCATGATGCATTGAGTTTTTCCTTTCCAGTCTCCTTTCTCACTCACTATGTGTTAATAGACCTCTCTGCATTGAATCATATTATTAACCTCTGTCTCTCTTCCACAGCATGTCTTTTATCCTGTCTTCCTTCTCTCACCCCAACCAATCACAGCAGATGGCCCCGCCCCTCCCTCAGCCTGGTTCTGCCGGAGGTTTCTTCCTGTTAAAAGGGAGTTTTTCCTTCCCACTGTCGCCAAAGTGCTTGCTCATAGGGGGTCATATGATTGTTGGGGTTTTCTCTGTATCTATGAAGCGCCTTGAGGCGACTTTTGTTGTGATTTGGCGCTATATAAATAAAACTGAACTGAATTGAATTATCTATCTATCTATCTATCTATCTATCTGTGTGTGTGTATATATATATATATATATATATATATATATATATATATATATATATATATATATATATATATATATATATACAGTAAAACTGCGCTAGGTTAATATAACAGAAACAAGAACTGGGACATTTGTTGTCTTATCTGTTTTCTGATGATTCTGAGGAGAAAAAAATGAGCATTTTTGTGAAACCGTGACCAGAAGCATACAAAATGTCCTGTATTTCAAAAGAGTTCTTTGACATTTTAATTTTCCTGTTTTCATCACCAGATTGTGGACAATGGCAATGGTGTATAATATTGGTAATCAAGGGAAATGATCGTGAAGGACCTTCCAGTTTTATGAAATCTACTGAGTAACTGCAATATTTTCATGGACTGGCCTTCCCTTAAAAAAAACCCAACCTCCTCAGGATGGCAGTGAACATCGCTCCGAAACCAGTCAGCATTAATGGTGCCTACACAGAAGTGCAGGTTACCCGTGGAATCTGCATTAATGTGCTTCTCTAAAATAAACTGTATTCTCCATGGAATTCATGTAAACTGAAACTAATGCCTTTAAGTTTAAGTTAATTTCAGATAAAAACATAAATGCTGGAAAAACTCAGTGACAGCAACAGAGGAGTGGGTCCACCTACAACGCAGATTGCAACACGCGCACCAGTCATAGCAGAGACATCAAAAAATGTCAGTGTGTATGTTGCATGTACACATTAAAGCACTAGCAATGAATAGATGAAAAATGCAGAAAATAGTAATGTGAATTGTGCTTAAATGCAATTTCTGCAGCTGCCTTATTTACACTGGCACAATATTGTGGTGCAAACTGTAAAAAGTGATCTGTTCCAGGAAGCCGCTCTGCCAAGTTATCTGAAAACCCCTCATATCTAGATCACAGAGCTGTTCCTAGTTGCACTGATTTGCTTCCTGGAAACCCCCACCCCGCCTTTAGACATCTTAAGATAATGCTCAGTAATTTCAGTCAGTTTTTTATCTTTCATATCCAGAACAAAAGCAAATAGTCATTCATGTAAACAAGGTTAAATTCAGCTTTGAGCCATGAAAGGTGACAACATCTGGCCTTTTACAGACAAAAGTAAAACAAAGCAACAACAAATGACTTAATAAAATCTTAATAACATCTTTAAGTTTAAGAAAGAATTCCTGCAAGAGCTGTAAGACTAATGTCGCTCATGTATTTGTGCACTAAGTCCAAAACTAATCACACATCCTGACGCTCATGGAAAACAATATGCAATCAGTATGCATGAATGAATAAAATTGTAATTGCCAAATTGCTACAGCATGAGTAATCTGACCGCAGAGTGAAAGTGCAGCTTCCTGTTCACCTGCAAACCTGCGTAAGTACACATCCACTGGATGTTTCTGCTGTGTGCAAACAGGCTCAGCTCAGAGGGGCAGGGTGTGGATGAATTGCAGCTTTTGCCTGCTGGGTGATCCTGGTGCTGCTGAGCTGAACTCCTGCTGTAAAGCAACAGGCAAACAGCACAACAAAGCTGCTGCTTCTCCGGGGACATTATTAGAGATGTTGTTCTACAGGAACATCAGGAAGAGGCAGATAACATAAACACACATCCACACATACTGTACAAGCACTTGTTTTGTTTTTTGTTTTTTTCTTAAAGTGTATTGGTATTTCTGTAGTACATAGCATTTCAAAAACTAACAAAAACTAATAACAGTAGCAAAACAGTGCAATTAATCCTTATAAGTAGAAAAAATGCCTCCAAAGTGAGTGTAGTTTAAACGGGCAAACTAGTGTAATCCTGTTAGTACAATAGCAGCTTTCAGTTTATTGTTTTGGTGTTGAGGAGCTACAGCTTTATGTTTCCTTTCTGTGTTGCAACACTTATAAACAGCAGCTGCTGCCTTCAACAACAAGCCTGCTGTACACTACCTTCTGAATGACAGGAGGAAAGCAGAACCATTAAACATTATTTCTTAACATTTTAACTTTGTTGAACTGGCAGGTCTGTGTACTGACAAGAGACCAAAAAGGTTATCTGATATAAATTTACATTTCAGGTCACAAACCTATTAGAGCAGTTTGGCTTCTTCTAATGGGGATTAGTGTTACATAAAAGAGGCCCAAAGATGGAGCCTTGCGGAACTCCACAGGTGAGCTTAGAAACTTTGTTCAACACATCTCTGTTTCAGGGCTGTGGACCAAAGGCACAAATCTTGAAAGGACACTTGTTTTTCTTGAGACCTAAGATCTTTTTTTCCTTTTTATTAGGCTATCAGTCATGTGTGTAGATAGTTCATTACATGTGAATCTTTTCAGAATGTACATTCGTCCTCCCCACCATCACCAAGTGCTTGCTGATAACAGTGAAATTGTTGGGGTTCTCTCTCTAATGTTACACTGTTGTTGTGAAGTGATACATTAATATAACTGAACCGAAGCCCACTTGAAATGAAATTGGCCCACAAATAAAATGAGTTGTCTACCTTTTTTTTGTTTTGTTTTACTCATTACAGGTTTTAAAATAAATATTGTAGTAGTATCATAATAATGATGCAGTACTCTGTCTATTTTTAAATAATGTGGGGTTTTGTGTCACCTTTACACATTTTACAGCCATATCAGTTCTAACCGTTCCTGCTTTAGGTCACATTGGTGACATTTCAAAACTTTCACTTATGCAAGCTGTCCTTTCCATGGTGGTGGATCAGTGACTAAATTTGCCCCAGATTGGTCAGACTCATACAGACCGTACTCATACCCCTGCCAGCCCATTCATTGAGAAATCAAGCTCTACTGTTAAACTAAAACTGCAGTCTCCGCGCGGTGGTAGTAAATTAGTGGCTTGTGGAAGAGACTGGCACGGCATGGGCACACACTGGGTAGAGGTTGTGGGGGGCTTGTGCGCAATGGAAACCAGAGGGGTGGAAGGTCGGTAATGGAGGGGAGGGAGGTAAAGGTGGGGCGGGGGTCTATATCGACTATCCAGATTGTGGAGGGAGGGCCCGCCTAGTGGCTTCCTGGCCCCCTGCACCGTGCGGGTGTATTATAGATGCGCATCCAGGCAGCCGGGCGGCACTGCATGTTTACAATGTAACAGGCAGACTGGAGCCGCACAGAGGGCAGGGCTTAACCATTAACTAACATTAACCATTAAATCAGCTGTGCAGAGCCGGTACCGCACATAAGGCGTGCGTACCGGCTTCCACGCCTCACAAGCCTGAGCGCGTTAACAAGAGGTGGAGGATAAATTCAGCCGGGCACACGGAGTCCCTGTACTCATACAGATCATCTCTCCGGTCTGTCCTCACACCGAGGACCACTGGCACTCAGAGGTAAGCACCCGTGAGCTTTTTTATGTATGTATTTATTTTTACATTACTTATTTTAATGTGCACATTTCTACCGGGATGTGTCATTCGAGACTCAAACTGCAAAGCCGCAACTTGTACCTCAGCTATGGTGATGGTGAAGAATGATTACTTTTTTTCTCTTTTTTAGGGGGGTGGGGGGGGACACAATTTTTCACGAGTTTAACACTCGTGGTTACAGTGGCAGTGACATGGGCTCCAGCCCGGCGATGGAACAGAGAGCCCTCTGCCCTCGTTTAAATGAGAAGCAGAACAGAATAGCAGGGCTCGTCTATTCAGCCCTGACCAGGGGAGCACTAATTTACGCCTTTGCCATGTTGGGTTCGGGTGGTGTTGGTCCTGACTACTAAGCAGAGGATTGTTTGAGCCGGGAAAGTCCGTGCGGATGTCGCAACTTGCAGTCAGAGGAAAGCTGCTTCAAGTCAGCAGCAGCAACACTGGAAGGTAAAAGAAAGGCCTTCAGAGTAAAAGCTGCTTTATTATGTGAAGTAAAAACGGGTGGACCGTGACCTGATCTCACCAAGGATCGCGTCATAGATTGGTGATGGTATTTTTTCAACAGGCTTCATCACCACACTGAGTTGAATAATACAGCAGTTTATGTCAGTAGCTGACATTACTGTTTTAATTAAAGCAGCACTGAATGCTTTGCTTTACCTGCTGCTTACTTCTGTTGATACAAGTAGTTCATGTCGGTGTGAATGACTAACCATGTGTGTCCACGCTCGGTACTTGACTGCAGTGAGGTTGTTTCTGATGTGTGAAGGGGACCTCTGTTGTGTTACTGTTTGCTACACTCCTGTCTGCTGCAGTGAGTTTAAGAGTTGGGGGGTTTAAGCTGACGGCACTCTGGGCTCACGGGTAAAGTGAGGGGTGTTTTTTACTTTGAAAATTGTGACAGTGGTCGTTGTTGCGCTGCTGTGGTTGGAAGCTGTGCTTGCAGAGGATGTGCGCAGCGCCTCTGTTAATGGTGGAATATTTTTAGCCACCGGGAGGAAATTTGGCGCTGGATGAAACTGTTTTTAAACTCACTGTTGGGATCTGCTCAGCACTGCTGTAATGGAGGGGAGAGCAAACAATTGTTTGGGGCTATACTAATCTATTAGTAGGGCTGACGGGGCATTTGTGGTACCCACGGTGAAGTTAGTGCCTAACAGTGATTTTCTGTCCTCTTTATTTATTTTAACATCTGAATATGACGAGCTGCAACATCCAAGCCTAAACACCACCGCACAGTGTCTCTGTCCTCTCACCAGTTAGATCTGAATGTTGGTTTGTAACTTTTTGGAATTTTTGATTTATGAATATTTTGATCAGGGCAGTAAAAGCTGCCCTGCTACTTAGAGATTTTTGGAAATAGATGTGGGGTACTGCTGGAAAATGATTTTATTTAAGACTGAATAATTAATGATATTCATTCTTTCCCCAGGTGACGGTCCACTCTGGTTGGAGAGATACTTTTCCACTGTTGGTAATTCAATCCTCATACTGAGACCTTTAAATATCACATTTGAAAACTGTCCAGCGGCCACGTGGTGTAAAGTGAGACGTTTGGAGCCCTGTGCAGCGACCAGTCTCACATGGACAGCAGACTGACAGCATGACCGGTGCCACTGCAGGTCTCTGATTTACATATTTTTCCAGCTTGTACTGAACTGCAAAGGACTGTTTGCAGCTGACTGCAGGGGATTTCTGTGGTGAGTCCCCTCCCTGTTGTTTTCTATCCTTTTCTATGTTGAACCAGTATGTCTTCTGTTTTTTGCCGGCCTAACCTGAGCACCTTGCAGTGAATGGAGAACATACTGGTTCTGCTCCCGAAGCACCGACAGGAACACAGGCTTTGCAGACGCACGGCTGCATGTGCCTCGCTGCAGGTTTTTTCTGGCAGAGTGTTTTTCTCCCAGTCTTTATGACCGACCTCCACACCTTGTCGGCCTCTTTAATGGGATAAATCAGTTGGACTGATCAGGTTCAAAACCAGATCCGGTGGTCAGTTCTGACTTTCCCATAAAACCGTTAGGCTGAGGCACGCTGACCTTTTCTTATCAAGCCCACTGTCTTCAAAGGCTTCCGCATGGTACTTTGGTCGAAAGAACAAGAAAAGCTCCCCGACATCGACATGTCTTCTGGGGCCATTGAGATGAAGAAGGAGGGAGGCCCCCTCACTTCGGCCTTCCTCAACTCCAACTGCACCGTCCACCCGGTGATCCTGACAAAGGGCCCCGAAGAAGTGAGCCCGGTGACCGGGGATGAGTTTGAGCTCACCGAGGTCACATCTTTCCCCGAGCGAGTGAATGAGACTGGGGAGAACGACGAGAGGTCGGAGATTGTGGTGGCCATGGACTGTCGGGCCAATGCCAAAGGTCAGCGAGAGGAGGATGCGCTCCTGGAGAATGCAAGCCAGAGCAACGAGAGTGATGACACCAGCACCGATCAGAGCCCCGAACCAACAGCACCCCTCAAGGAGACCTCCTTTTCCATCGGACTGCAGGTGGTCTTCCCCTTCTTGCTGGCCGGGTTCGGGACGGTGGCAGCAGGGATGGTGCTAGACATCGTCCAGGTGAGTGAGATTTCTTACACAATGTAATTGGCAACTCAGAATAAAGAACTCAGGCTGGTTAATCCTGTGTTGTCTACTCTTTAAAAAGTTTTTGTTTTGTTTTTTGCATTGACAGGGGTTCGGCTGTTGGAACTTGCAAAAAGTCTGGTGTCAATGCACAACCCCAACTTTTCCTCGCAGGCATTTACATTTCATTTCACAGCTGTTTTTCTAAGCAGATCCACTGCACCAAGCAGGCCATGTGTAGTCACACTTACGGGATAGGCTCGTGAAACATTTGAATGATCTAGTGCACCGAGGCCGGTTTGCCTTGGCGTGTGTCAGTCATCGTGCTGGTGGCCTATCTGGTTGCCTGTCTTTGGGGATGTGTGTATGGGGCAGTTATCAGACACCATGGGGGTATTTACATAACATTTTCTCCTCAGCGGCTGGGCTGACTGTCCCTGTGGCTGGCGCATACTGGTACACACTGGTGTGTCTTCTAACGAGTCATCACACACACACACACACCTCTTTTCAAAATCTCACATAAAGTACAAGAAACAATAGACGGTATTTGCATAGCAGTGCATAGCCAGGGAGCTATATGATCCACTTGGCCTTTAAAGGAGAATAGGACTTGATTTCCTGATGAGTCACTGCCTTTGCTCTGAGAGGATCCAAGTGTGCTCTGTAGAAATGTTATATATTTATTTGAAGTCCGCTTGGAATGCAGATAAAGCCGGCCATGTCAGTCCGCCAGGTCTGGGCAAACTGTGTGCACATACGCTGATGCCAACATGGTGGACCCCAAAAACTCAGAACAGACAGGAGGGGGGAGGCGGGGGAATAAGTTTACTTTCTTTGAGCACCTGAAATGGCAGCGTACTACAGCTGAGCTAGAGTCGGAGTAAAAACAAAATACAATTCAGCGCCAAGGCCTCTATTGCCATGTGGTTAGGTATCCTCGCTAAACCAGGAATGCAGAGGTTTGAGGTCAAAAAAGTTTTCATGCTGCCTCAACTTAGGCACCATGCTGCTGCGTTCTCTTTAATTTCCAAAACACTCAGTGCACCATTCTTTCAGAGGTGTGACTGGAAACAAGCTCACACAGAAGGTAGAGGGCCGTATCCCTCCCTGCTGGTCTAGCACTCTTGTACCTGAGAGTAAATAGCTGAAAGAAATGGCTGCAGTAAGATGCGAGGCTTCTTACTGCAGTTCCATTGAGGTCGGCTGAGCATCCAGCAGGTCGTCTGGCTGCCTAATTCCCCCCGTGACACCATGAAACGCTAACTCAGCTAATCCCCCCTGTCCTTGCAGGAAGGTAGTTGTCTAACTCGATCTTACTCTCTCTCTCTCTCCCGTTGGGACTGCAGTTGATCCTCGGCTATAAGTGAGCATAACTTTCTGAGGTCACGTGCTTAGGGTTAGGTCGAGCCCCAATACCTAATGTATATGAAGCTGATGAAAAGGTAGATGTAGTTTCTCGTGTTGGAAAACTCTATTTTTTTTTTTTTTGTCTCCTGATTGCCAAAACGTGAATAGAACAAGTTTTAACTTGATGCTAAAACACGAGGCAGGTCTGTTTTCTTGCTGCACTGATCTTTATTTGTCTCGCTAAATAAGGAGCTAATTTATGCAGACAAGTAAAGCACAGATCTTTATTTGATTATCAGATGAGATAAAGTGATCCAGGAGAACTTAACTAGCTCTCCTGAGTTCAGAAGTTTCTCTCTATGGATAAAATTCAAAGTCATTTGGGTCTTGCTGTTCTTGTGTTTCTTGGATTGTTCTCAAATTAGACAGAATTATTTGTTTGTTCTTTTGGTTCATTTGTTTACCCCTTATTTCTCCTGGAGGTTAGAATAAAAAGGTCAGGACTCAGTAATCTCCAGTTCCAAAGATGATATGTTGGTTATGAGACAAAGAAAGCACTATAGCCAGTAGCAAGCTTTTCTTCTGGGATGCCTGAACCTTTAGTTAATGTGTCTGCCTGGCCTGAGTTTAAAAGCTGTGGTTTGGACACTTGTGTACTCGACTTTCTGTGTCACTTTCTATATTGGCTCTTTGACCTCTTAAATCCTGGTCACTTTGACCATCTACCACACACGCACAGAGTTTTCTGGCCTTTTTCCCTCACAAGGTTGGCCCAGAAAGGATTGTCCAACTGGTATAGAGGAGTGAGACGTCTGCATAGTTGTGCTTAGTGACTTGGCAGGCAAATGACCTAAAACTGTCAGTCTCTCATTGGCAGGGCCGGGAACCCAGGACTGACCTGCTCAGTTGGACTGAAGGTTACGTGTGGTTTGGAAAGGTCACGCAGTGCTAGTTTTCTTGGGGATGTCGGAGTCCAAGGCCAAATGGGTGATTTTTGTTATTTTGAAACACACGCACACTTACTCACAGTCACATAAGATTTCATCATTTGTGCAATCAATCTACAAACAAAAAGCTGAAAAAAGACAAAAGCAAATATGCGTGTCCAGTGTTGTATGTTATGATAATCATCCGCGTGTGTTTGTCTGCCTCAGAGTTAGCCGTCTGGCCTGGTGTGCGGTGTCTGTAGACTGAAACACCAAAAAAGAGGAAAAAGAATAGAACACAGCTTCAGCCTCAAAGACACACGGTCTAAAAATACAGCAACCGGTAAACAGGAAATCATAGTCCACACAAAGGTTTAACTGTGGCCAAGCCTTCACTACCCACCAGATACCATTTTGGTCCAACCACATCCACGTGCTTGGTTTTCACTCAGGAGTCACTTTCAAACCAGAACGTGGGCTTAATTCCCTCAAACTGCATTGTCTCTTCAGCTTCTAGCTTCATACCCTGACTTTGGTTTCCATAGCTTAATCAGACACTACTTAAATTCACACCACAGTATGCTATTTTTCCATGTTTTCCAGAATTTGTCTGAACAAAATCACCAAAATCTTAAAAATCACAATTTAATAACCCCATGTAAGGATAAGTTTCTAAACTTCTGCCCTCCCTATTGCAGTGACTGACTGCTTGTTATGAGTAGTTGTTTTATTTTGGTGACTTCTGCTTGTAACGTTGATGACGTGACGGTCATTAACAATGTTATCACCTCGCAGCTCTTAAAACGTGACCATATCTCAGATAGCTGCTTGGTTAGGATGTGAGTGATAGGGATGGACAGGATTAGTGGGTTAGAGTGCCTTTGTGTTGCCCCATGCTCTGATTAATCTTTCACAGTGTGAAAGATCCTGAGGAACCTTTGATCCTAGGCTGCCCCCTCATCACAGAGTTCAGGCTTTCCACCCCAGCCCTTCTTATCTGGTCCCAAACAATTCAGTTCAGTTCAGTTTTATTGATATGGCACCATATCCCAACATTACCAGCCTCAAGTCACTTTGTATCATAAGGCAAAGCCTCCACAATAGTAGATAGAAAACCCCAGCAATCATACAAGCCTGTATGAGCAGCAAACTCCCTTCATAACAGGAAGAAACCTCCAGCAGAACCAGGCTCAGGCCTGCGAACGCATTATCTAGGTTGCCGACTTGAACTGTAGGGACAGTGTTTGATTTTCCTTATAAATTCATAGAAATCTAAAAAGAGGTAAATTACCATGTGATGATAGCTGATGGTTTTGAGATGGAGTTTTGACTTTCTTTAGCTCCCCACTTGGACTCTTTCCATTCATGCAGCCAAAACCTGCTCGGTAAAACTACATATAGACTACAGATTCCTCTGGTAGCTTGCCCTACATATTCTTCTTATCTAAATGCAGATATTAGTTTATACAGATAAACTAGACCCTGACTGTACCATCCATGCTGCAGCAACAGAAAAATGAAACAGACACCACCTGCTGTAGTGTCTGTGACGCTGCTGGAGTTGCGTTGACATTGCATGCCATCGGGGTTCGGCGTCCCGCTCAACACAGCAAGTGCAATTATCACAAATAAAATAAAAGGTCACGTTTCTCAACTGGGCATCCTGACCCTTGCGGGGCTTGCATACCAGAGCTCCTATAGGTCTGTACACAGAGGTACTGCAGTTCTCCAGTCGAGTTCTTAGAAGCGAGGAGGGAGAGTTTGTTTGGCTCCGAGCCAGCGTTCCATGGAGACAACAACATATATCACCACAGGGGAGGCAAAGAGGAAGATAGGCCAGTGAGACAGAAGGAAAGCTTGAAAACATACAGCTATGAAAGAAGAGAGAAGTGCTCACAAGGCTGTCGGGTTGGCAGAGGGCAGTGAGCCAAGCTGAGAGGCTGGTTGTTGGAAACGAGCTCTGCTTGGCTTAACGACAGCTAAAGGGATAGGCAGAAAGAGTTCAACCACCACCTCTAAAGACAACACGAGTGTAGCCGACACTCCTTATCAGTGCTGTACATCTGGTGGGAGCAACCTAGCAAGCACACACATTAGACCTCTGTGTGAGAAATGCAGGCCAGCAGTGTTGTCTTGTAGCTTCAGCATCTGTTTTCCCCTCTTTCTTTTCTGCTCGGTGCCAGCCTCAGTGAATATTGATTCCGCTCGGGTTAGACTGGACTGTAAGTGCTGGGGGCCAGTGGGACCGGCACCTATGATAAGCACTTTGACTGGAGATAAATCGATGGCCTTAGCTTCAGCAATAGCTTTGTTTCTGGCCACAGTAGACCGCAAATCTGCTATCGCTGCATGAAGTCTAATGGAGGGAGAAGTTCACAGAGGGAGTTACAGGGAACCCACCTCTCGAGGACTGGCCAGCAGCCAGGGACCAGGTTATCGAAGGTCAGGCCTAATAATACTAGCTGTAAATGTAATTTCAGACCATCTACTGGATACACAGCTGAGCAGTCTTGTTCCCTTACTTGTTCCCTTATTTGTGGCTCTGTCCAGCTAGGCCACTACCTTCAAAGCTGATTTAGATAGATGAGCTGCTGGCTGACTTTCTCGGAGTAGTGTGTACAGCAAAATGTAGCTTTTTTTTTATGCTGCGGTAAGAGCTGAGCAAGCAAGCGCACCCCTGGCAATGAATGATCAGATGCTGAAGCACTAAAGTAGGCAAGAGTAATATCAAACTATTTTTTCTATGGTACATGATGCATTGGGCTTTGGCTTTACTCTATTAATTCAGTCGGATGTTTTGTACACTCATGCTGTGTTATGTGTCACAGAGGGTCCCCATGAGGAGGGCAGAGCACTGAGAAATATTTTGCTTTTCCTTATTTTCTATCGTATGCATACTATATAATAGATTACAGTGGTGGATGCTCATATTAAACATGGGCAAAGTTTCAGATAATCAGAGTACCATATGTACAAGTAATCCTATAAGCCATAACAGAGTTCAGGTTTAGCATTTGCTTGATGATATCAATGAGATTGGGTATCTTTAACCAATGAGAAGAGAGTTGGCTTAGGTGTGAGGGAGCTAAAACGACTTGTTTCAGACATTGAACTGGAAATTAACATAATGCTTTGTCTTTAAGAGTTGCTAATCATCTAGTTCACTTGGCTTCTAAATATTCAGTCCCATCTATCTTACTGATGCTGTTTAGCTGTGCCGTGTTTCCATTTGTGTGGCACTGGATGGGGAAACGGCCGTGTGGAGAACAAGATCTGGTTCCGCCCATCAAAAACTATTCAGTTCAATTCGGTTTTATTTATATAGCGCCAAATCACAACAACAGTCGCCTCAAGGTGCTTTATATTGCACAGTAGATCGTACAATAATAGATGCAGAGAAAAACCCAACAATTATATGACCCCCTATGAGTAAGCACTTTGGTGACAGTGGGAAGGAAAAACTCCCTTTTAACAGGAAGAAACCTCCGGCAGAACCAGGCTGAGGGAGGGGCGGGGCCATCTGCTGCAACCGGTTGGGGTGAAAGAATACCGAGATTGCAGTCTGCTTTTATTCTGGAATATCTTGTACAGTACAGATTTCGATATAAATATAAATGTGTATAGTATTATGATTACACAGAGACATGAGACAGTCCCTGTGTTTACACTACAGGAGATGGTGGGTAAAGATGATAGAGAAGGAAAACAGAATGCAAGCTAAAGTAGGAGAGTGATCAATCATTTCAGCTTTAGGTTTTACTGCCCTTGTTCTTGTTAAGAGGGAGCTGGCATGATACATAGTGTGAAAGGTCTATAGAGGCAGATTTTCTGCTCTTTAATGCAGGAGTGGTTTCACCTCTAAATCAATATTAAAGGTTGCACAGACCCAGAGACAGTCTGCTCCGAACTGCAGCTAACCTCTATCTATGCGGGTGACAGCATTCTGTGTGGCTGTGAACCAGTTTCAGTATGGCAGAGTGTGCGCTCTGTTAATGTTGTGGTGCTGATAATAATGTTTTGCTATGTCATTGCAGCACTGGACGGTGTTCACCGATGTGTCTGAGGTGTTCATCCTAGTTCCTGCACTGCTGGGGCTTAAAGGCAACTTGGAGATGACGCTGGCCTCCAGACTTTCTACAGCGGTAAGAAACTTGTCAGACTACTAGCCTGTTACAGGTTACACAGGCTAGGACAGCCTTTTATCTTATATTGAAAGGCTGTCCTAGCAGTGATGAGTAACTGAGGTATAAATTTTGGATTTGTTTACTTTAAGTTGCATTGAATTTTTTTTAATAGTTTTTCAATCTATTGCCAGACCTATGGTCACTGTCAGACCCCTCAAAGCTGATTGTGCGTAGGTTCAGAGGTTATATTGCCTATGTGACATAGGTTTCAGACAAACTGATTCCTCACATTCCTCACTAAATATTTCCACTGACCCCATCTAGCTTGTTCACCTGGGTTAGCAGGTTGTTTAAAGGTGAATGGAAGTTTTTTTTTTACCTCTGCCTGAAGACGTGAACTCCAAATATCAAGTAATTTGAACTAAAAGTGTTTTCCTTTGATCTAGTAGCTAAAATTGATTGAATTCTCAGAATATGCTGGTATAGCTCAACCCAGTGTCACATCACTGTTGGAGCTGGGAGATAATTTAAGAGCTTTCTTGCATAATGCGACATGAACTTTCTGTCATATTGGACTTCATAAAACCACCAGTTGTGAGGGAAAAATGAGTATTTCCAATTGTCTGAGGAGTTATTGCTGGAGGTTGCTGCCTTTCGCTAGGTGAAATTAAGCTGAAGGCAAATGGTCTTCATTTCCTGTTTGTGTCGCAATTTTCACAGAGTCAGTACTAGAGATGGCACGATACCACTTTTTTATGACCGATACCGATATCATAAATTTGGATATCTGCCGATACCGATATGAATCCGATATAGTATTTTTTTTTAAATCAATAAAACAGTTTTTTTTAATATCTTGCTGCTTTTTGTATAAGTTCATACTCAAGTTAAAAAAAAAAAACACTAAAGCCATTCTGTTATACCTGTATGTAAAAAATACACTGCACCCAAAATATTTCATAGTTCAGCAATACTGATCAATCTAATAAACTTAAACCTACTCCATCCTCCCTATTCTGGTATTTTAAAGAGTACTTAGCAGAAATATTAAGCAACCTAACTAATAGGGTTCTAAAACTCCCAGCAAAACAATAAATAAATAAAACAAAATAGGGAACCACCCACCCTCCACCTCATGATGCTTAATTGACATAATCAACTATAATTTGATGCAGTGTGAAAAACAAATACACAGAAATCAGTTATTTTTCAAGAATAATTAAATAGATTCAACATCTTTCTTCAACAGAATTGCAGACTGCACAGATCGTATCTTCCCAAAGGAAAAAGTACTATAGCTTACTAGGGTATATTGGACTTAATAGTTACTATATATACTATAGCTTACTAGGGTATATTGGACTTAATAGTTACTATATAGTTACTATATAGGGCAGCACGGTGGTTAGCACTGTTGCCTCACAGCAAGAAGGTCCTGAGTTCAATTCCACCATCAGGCCGGGGTCTTTCTGTGTGGAGTTTGCATGTTCTCCCCGTGTTTGCGTGGGTTCTCTCCGGGCCCTATCGGCCCCCCTGGCTAAACTTGCTTGATCCGCCCCTGCACAGTTACCAGCCGTCAGCTACGTAGAAAAGGATCCTGGTGTAGAATGTAAATAAATTCTAACAACAGCTTATCAAGCTTAAACGTGCTGCTGTTGTTCAGCCGCTGGTTTCCTCTTTCTGGCGCGAAGTGAGCGATAAACAAACAAGAGAGACGGACTCACGACAGAAAAGCCGATCAGCTGATCATTGATCAGTTTCGATTGAAGTAGCAGCAGGAGAGGGAGGGAGAGAGAAGAGGCAGTTGCTCCATATATCGGTTGTTAAGCTTAACGCTGGAATGCTTTACAAACATTCAGAGATGAATTTACACACTTGCTTTACTTCTCTCTGGGATAACTTCCTCGGAGATGAAATGCCGGATTGCTAGCGAGGCTACAAATACACACAGCCGCTCTATCACGTGACCCGTACTGCTGGATGTGCTACGGTTATGAGCCGAGTTACGCCATGTCGCAAGTTTTGTGAGGTGCTTTTTTGATATTTAATGGATCGGATTACATTTTTTTTTTTATTTTTCTCCGATATCCGATCCAGTAATTTACGTCAGTATCGGACCGATACCGATACGTAATATCGGATCGGTCCATCTCTAGTCAGTACCACGGAAATCGATAGCAACTGTAAGAAGTTTTCACCAACCGGTCAGGAATACACACTGATTGTTCTGCAACCACTTTCCAACTGGTTGCAGAACACTTATTTGCTCCTTGTAACCAGCAGTTGCTGGAGGGTGATGGGCTGCTCTCTAGGCCTGTGTGACTGCTACTTTATTTGCTCGACAGTTAACGTCACATTGTTAGGAGTCACATAACATGAAACCTTAATAACATATTGTCATATAACATTTGGTTAACTATTAGCTGCTTATAGTGTTTCACAGATACCAAAGTTCTTAGTAGCTCTAATTTCAGCTAGTTACCCATCTAGCCATTCATAGCCAAATGTATACAGTCACATGCTTTTGTTTGTGAAGGTGCAGTGATTCTATGACTGCAGTTTGATACTAGAGGCAATTCTTACGGCTTTGCTATCTGTGAGCTAACAATACCATTTCACATTGTACATAGCTAGCAGGGTCGATGACCTGACAGCACAGGTAACCAGGGGTTAGCAACAAAACTTACATTTTTTTAATTAGTCCAGTAGTGCTCTTAATTGCACCAATCCTCACATTCTTTCCACTAGCCTGTGTGAAACCAGTGACTCCTCATCCGTGCTGCAAAAAAAAGTCATATGTTTGCAAATTTGTTCTGGAAAATTGCTCCAGTGTACCAACTCATTCTGCTCCAAGCTAAAGGTAAATCTTTAAATCTTGTTTATGTCATCACCTCCTAAATACACCAGTTGGTTTAACCTGTGAATTGGTGGCTACAGCAAAGGTTTCAGATGCAGAATTGAATGTTGAATATGATTTTCAGGTGCACTACTTAAAACTGCACTTTGCAGAGGTTTTATATATTTATAATTTCCATATTTTCTCAGTAAGAGCCCAACGATAGAGGAAAACAAACGGGAAAAGTTGAATATTTGAGGAAACACCGTTGATGCTGATTTAAGGTTCAAACTTCAACAGATTTTTGTAATGATTTGCTTTACTTTCTATTTTATTTCTGTTTTAATTCAGAGCCCAGTGTATAATGGTTAATAACTGTCAGATTGGGAAGTGGAAGTAGTAATGATTTGTCAGAGCTTCAGCACTGATTGAACCAACGTTGTGTAGTTCGATTGGCTGTATTCAAAGGAATGAAAACACAAAATGCATTAGTCATAATAACGTTACATGCATCTACGTGGAAATATGGAAATAAATAAAACAGACTTTTGCATCAATTCTTTCTTTAGTCTGCAAAGTTTTCACTTTTCTCACAACCATCTTCACAAAGTAGGCCCGACCCTGGTGCTTGTCCTGAGACATTACTGTTAGCTCTCTGCTGGCTGGCCTCAGCAGGACCACGTTTCTTTCCACGCCGCCGCTAATTATGAGCAGATTAAGACCACTGTAAGTTTCCTAATGCGCTTATAACTGAAAAAAATCATGTAATCCCCAGTACTGGCTGGCTGTCGGAGTTTTCAGTTCACATGACTGTGGTTCCTTTTTGATTTTTTTCCCCTTGGACTTTTTTAACCTATTTACTGAGGCGTTTAAGGAATGAGGAAATAAGCAGCTGTTTTCTCAGTTCTGTTGAATATAATTGGGCCTAATTGATTATGTATGATTGTTGATGGATTGCCAGCACCACCTGCATTGCAAAGAAAGTTGGGAAAAATAGCAAAGTGTTATCAGAGATTACAATGGCAACAACAGTCGCTGTTTCCCTGTATACTCAACTCATGTATGTTCAGGATTCAGAGCTGGAAACTGCAGACTTGCTCTGTATTTATTAAATAAGAGTGAATGCCAGCAGCTGAAAAACATGGTGCTGCTTTTGAATTTTAGGATATCCATGTTATGTCATCTATGAATCACTTTAACAACATCTCTCTGATGATCCCAACGCCATTAATCCAGCCTCCTACACACACACACACACACACACACACACACACACACACACACACACACAGAGCTAAGGATTTGGCATCATTATCACACATCATCACATAACGCCAGGCTATGTTTCTGAGAATTTCTGTGTGTCGTCTGTGTACTCTGTCAGTTTACATGTTGTTCTAAAGGGAAATGTGGTTAGGAAATTCAAAAGCCTTTTTATTGCATCAAGATATATTCTTTGAAACTGAGGCTCTTATATTACGCTCCAAGGTTTTAAAGAAAGTCATATGTGGAGTTGCACAGCTGTTTGGCTCAGTATTATCCGTTTCCCTTAAACCTTCTTATCAGCATTCGTGGCAATCTTCCCACTCTGAGTGACAGCACGGCTGTCGTAGCAGCAGGCGTGCACGCACATACTTACTGATGGGCGTGGCGTGACTCTAATGCTTTGTATCTGGCAGATGCACGAGTTATATTGACGTACATTGCTGCACACTTGATTGTCATGTAAGACTAGTTGTTTTAGTGCCAGATTAACTGGATGCTGCTAGACTACGTGAAATGTAAGAGGATGAGTAATGCTTCACACGTACGCACTGAGGCATAGAGACCATCCTGCTGTTTCTCAATGCTGTTTTGTTTTGTTTTTTCATTTAAATACTTTGGTATGTGGGTTTGCCTTTGATAGGCAGAGCGGGTGAATTCCAGTCTGTGTTTTGTTAGGTCAAATAATCTAGCAGCCACAAACACGAGAGTTGTTCCGGTGTTTGGAACTTTTAGTTGCCTGATCTCAACCAAAAGTTGTGAGGTGTTTTGTGGATCATTAGCCAAAGACAGACACCAATCGCGCAAATGCTTTTGATAAAACAGTGCTTTGTTGTCTGCAACACCAGAATAACACCACCAGCCACTGGACAATGCTATTTTCTGTTAAAAAACATTTTGAGTAGCTCTTCGAAAATGTTCTTTTTTTAGATTTATTACAGCTAGCGTCTATTTAAATCTCCGAGCTCTGATTTGTTCTCACAAGTTCGCACTCGGGACACAAAGAAAGTAGAACAGATTGCACTTATAAAGGAAATACCTGACAACTCTAACAACTAGAGGTGGGAATCACCATACATCCCACGATACGATATTATTGCAATTTTTTAAAATATTTTGCTATATTCAAATTCTGTACATAAAGGTAAACTTTATCAATATTCATTTTATCTAATATCAAAGTCTCACACTCAGTCTTTCTCTCATTTCAGTTTTATTGTTGACAAACTGAACGGTTTGTATTACAGTCTAGTCCAACTTAACTGAATGCAACCATCTGGTACAATTATAGTTATTCTGAACTATGCAATTTATGAAAACTATGCAGCCCCTTCAGCAACTGAAGAATTTGAAAGTAAAATAAAACAAAATATAATTTCACATTAAATAAAAAAGTTTTAAACTTAATTAAAATAAAACATGTCTTAAATTAAAATAAGTAAACTGTCATGTTTATTGCTGCCAAAAAAAAAGTTAAACACATTTGGACAGTGAAGGAATGTCAGGATTCTTGCTCAGAAAAAGGATCAACATGCTCTGAAGTCAGAGTTCCAGTCCACAAAAACTTTTGTAACAAAATATCGATTTCTGCTGTCCCTGTATCGATACATTATTAGCAAACAAAATATCACGATACTACACAGTATCGATTTTTTTCCCCCACCCCTACTAACAACCCTAAAAGTTAATCAGTCAGTTAGAAGAGCATACACAGGCGCTTTGTGAAGCTATGTTGTCTGAATCAAACCACCACAATACCAACCACACACACGCCTACTGGTGAAAGCATCTCTATGGGTTCGGCTGTGGATCTTCACCAATCATTTAACTATATTCATGTAGAAACGTTAGTACAAGTTCAGGGAAAATCACTTTAACGAGTGATTAACAAACACTCTAGCAGAGGATAAACGTTAGAGACAAAATTAAAGGTGAAAGCCGTATCTCACGTGGCATTACACTAAATTCACAGATTAGGTAACACAAAATATTTAAAGCTCTGGAAGCTGTCTTGAGTCATGCAGTGGGATCATGCAGTTCATACACTTTTCAATGAAGAACCAAGGATGAAGTGATATCCTCACGGGCGATTTTCATGTATCCAGCTGTCTCCCTTCCTTCTGCATATGCAAACGAGCGAGGACAAAGAGGAAGAGGAGATTGTCTGTTTGTGTCCTCTCACTGTGGATGGGCATTAGGATCATTGATCTGGGTTCACAGTAGCCCACTGTAGCCACTTGATACACAAGACCATCAGTGTGTGCGTGTGTGTGTGTGTTTTTAAGGGTGTGTATGTGAAAGAGCAGAGATGAGATAAGTGGAGTCGGCCGCAGGGTGGGGGATCAGATCAGAGTGTCTTTGTCCAGAGAACTGACGCCCTATTGTTCTGATGGGACCAAGAGGCAACAGACTGTGAACACTCTGTATCCCCCCACGCACCCACAAACACACACAGCTACTTACACATGGTCATGATAACGTTTTCGTTCTTATGTGTTTTTCAGGCTAATATTGGGCACATGGACACAGCCAAGGACATGTGGAAGATGATCATGGGGAACTTGGCCCTCATCCAGGTACAGGAAACACAATGAAGACTGCTGTCACGGAGCATCTTCAACCATGTTTACATCCATTAAACAGACCAGTCTCATAACGAGACCACTGAAATGCATTATAGTACTAGTGGAATCATGTCGTAATACTCAAAGCAGCAGCAAAGTTTTAAAAAATCTCAAACTGAAATCAAAATATTTTGAAACAGAATATAAAAGATGGGTTTAAAATTAGGTCAGTGCACTGCCTTAACAGCTTAACATTCATCAGGTCCCTGCTGAACCACTTCGCGGTAGGACTAGGATTAGCTTGCATTTTAGCTACATGCTAAACAAGCACCAAAACTAGCTGTAACTTTTAAAATCAACCCTTTTGCATGCACCTAAACTAAGTTGTAGGATTACCACTGACTAATGCCATGCAGGAAAAAAAATCTATATAAGCATCTAGATGAGAACAGGTCACAGGTGACTGGTAGATGTTAACAGGTTAAGCTTGCAGTGTTTCTGATGGCCACCAGGGGGTAGATTTCTCTGCTTGAAGGTCAAAAAAAATTTTTTTTATTTTTTTATTATTATTATTTATTTATTTTTAAGAACTTTATTTACAAACAACAGTATAACATACAAGGCACCATCATTAATCTGAATATGTAATATCCTCGGTTGAGCATTATAGTAAGAAAAAAACAAACAAACAAAAACCAATAAACACAAAGCCAAAAGAGTTAGCACAAAAAGAAAGAACAGTCATTGAAGAATTTGAACCAAAGGCAAAAAATAACATGAACAAAAAAGGGCAGTCATGATTATAAAATAGGGAGGTTTCTTTTTTAACATAGATTAAACTCGTTAAATAAAACAACAAGTTTATGAGCTTTCTTGTTATTCACAAGTTTCAGCGATTTAGCCCAGAGTTTAAAGTCATTCAGCCATCTGTTTATACATGGTTTAGCTTTAAAGTATCTGCATTTGTGAATAAAAAATTTTCCCATTAACAAAAACGTCCTAATCAACAAGTCAAAATCTGCATTCTCAGCAAGTATTCCAAATTTTATTACTGTCACCGTCAAGTTTGAAAGTCAAATTATTTGGGAGTTCAGAGGAAAAAGGCTCCTAGGTACTTTGCTCTGCTACCTCAGTAAACCCTTTTCTGATGTGTTTATGGTCCCTATCACTGATTTAAAGCCTTACTGTGTAAAGCAAGATGATCGTTTTGTAAATTGTGGTCCCCATAATACAGTCTGTCCTTTAACCCTCTCAGGCTCAAATTAAGTTTTTGTTGCTAATGCACAAAAGAATACCTGCAGTGGTACGTCTGAGTAAAAAAAACCTCATAAAATATGTATGTGGGGTAATCAGGTTGTTAGCTTTTACTTGTTGCCAATCTGCATCGTCTGCCGTGAGAGGGTTAGCCCAAATGTACAGTGTTTCACATTTATGTCGCATTTCAGGAAGCCAGTTACCAGCCTGTCTGGAAAAGCTTGTTGCACGAGTTATTGCACACAGTAAACACACTGAGCAGTCACTACAGAGCACAGTAACATTTGTAAAAGAGATAGGGGCTGACCTCACGTTCAAAAGGATCGAGACAGAACAGACATGTCAGTCGAGTATGGTCTATTTTGTGCTTGATTTACTTGCTCTCACTGCAGCCAAGCTGCATGTACTCGGCTCTTTATATTAGTTTGCAGTGTGTTTTATTTATTGTACACAAACAAAGGCATGAAAATCTCTTTATTGCTTAAAGTCTTTGTTTGGTCTCTCTTGACACAGACCCCGACCCTAGTAGTTTGCAGTGATGTGAGCTTATAGTTATATAATACCTGGTGAGTCCTTGTTCCTGGAACACTAAGCCAGTGTTGGCCGATGCTGTCACAACTTTCTATCTAGGGTTATCTTGCACTCACACTGGGTCACAGTGGTGCTCTCTGAAGGCGGTTACACTGGAAACTGCTTCATATGATTCTGAGAACTCACACTGAAACAGATAGCGAGTGTGCACCATAGCCGCCGTGACATTACTCATTGATTTGTGAACTCCACACTCAAGCCTCCACTTTACCTTTATGGCAGTCACTATCTTTTTTTTTTTTTTTGGAGCCAGAAGTGACCATATTTAGACAAGAGGGAGGCATGCTACGCTAACAATAATACTAGCATTGTGAAGATACCACCTTTAGCAGCAAAAACTTCAGGTAACTGTTTTCTGTGTAAATTTAACAGTCTGTCACGAACCATTCTTCCTTACAGTCTTTGTCACGTTTCTCTTAAGGTCCCACCACAGCATCCAGTCAGGTTGAGCTCTGACTGGGTTCTTTTCAGCCGTTCTCTTGAAGATATGTTGGCTTGCTTGGGATGATTTTCCTGTTGCAAGACCCGGTTTTTGACCAAGTTTTATCTGGTGGACGGACAGATAGATTTCCCAGATATAGCAATGTGTATTGTTGCTAAACATGTCCGCTTTTGTCTGCTCTGTCCAAAGCACATTGCGTTGTGTGGTTTGTTTGGATGCAGGTTTGCAACTCTAAGCCACGCTGCCATTTTCTTTTTAGAGAGAAGATGCTTTGTCCTGGCAACTTTCCCAGACAAGCCATACTTATTTAGTCTTTTTTCAATTGTACCGTCACGAGCTGTAACATTTAACATGCAAACTGAGGCCTTCTAGAGCTTCTTGCTGTTTCTTCGAGCCCTGCACGGTCTGACCTTGGGATGAATTTGCAGGAACGTCCACTCCTGGGAAGGTTATAACTTTGTGTTAACATACATGTGAATGCCCCAAACCAGCAAACAGCCAGAGATTCTGTTTATATGGAGGTACATTTCACATTTGCTGATGGTCAGTTAATCAAGTCCATTCTGTTGGCAGTATTTGGCTGCTAGTTATTCTCTTAATTCCTATGGAAGAGTGATCTTAGATTTTCACAGACTACATAGTCCTGTGTAGTCTGTGAAAACTTTCTTTTTTTGATAACTGTACTTATTGTTCTGTAAGAATAGTAATAATACACACCTTCCTTCCCACGCAGTCCTTGGTTGAATTAGAAAGATGGTAGATAATGGACCAGCCCTTCAACAGTATTTGATGATGGTGATGATGATAAGAATCCCTCCTTGACTTTGAGAAGCAGCCTGTAATGTTACTGTATGTATCAAGAAGATGAGGTCAAAAATTGTATATGGACTGACTGAAATATGCTTATATGGGCCATAATAATATCATTCATCAGGAGTTTACATGTTAGCTGTGAGTCATAGCAACAAGAACTATCTTATGGTAAATCTGTATATGTGTGTTTTCACCCAGGTCCAAGCCACAGTAGTGGGGTTCCTGGCCTCCATAGCTGCTGTGATCTTTGGCTGGATCCCAGAGGGACACTTCAAGCTGGGCCATGCAGTGCTGTTGTGTGCCTCTAGTGTGGCCACCGCCTTCATCGCTTCTCTGCTGCTAGGTATGGTCACCAGTTGGGAAGTGGGGGGTGTTCACAGTGCTACTCATCAGTCACGTCGGGATTTTATGTAACTCTCAGTGCTAATTTGCCATCATTAGCAAGTCTTTTTCACTCAAGTGCTGTTTAAGCTCTTGATAGTTACAACTAGAAGAAGAAGAAGCTACATTTAGCGGCCTCTTTGTTCACAAGTGGTCACCACAGCAGGTAGCTCCACGAGTTTGATTTGACAGATTTCTTTAGTACCTGATGCCCTTCGTGGCACCACCGTAAGGCACATGTGCCTCCTTCTTGAACCTCAGCTCTTTATTTGATAGGCAAACGTGTGAACCACTCTATAGGGTGGCTATACAGTAGCTCAGCTTGTCATCTACTGATCAGAAGGTTGGCGGTTCGATCTGTGGCTCCTCCAGTCTGCATGCCAAGTATCTTTGGGCAAGATGCTAACCCCAAATTGCTCTCCGATGTGTTCATCGGAGTATGAATGGTAGTTAGGAAGCACTAAGAAACTTAGAAGACAATGCTGGTGTGAATGTGGCATGTTGTATACAGCGCTTTGAGTACTCCGGGAGAGTAGAAAAGCACTATATGAGAATCAGTCCATATACCATAGTTATCTACACAAAAAGGAGTTGATAAATAAGTTAACCTCATTTTGCTATCAGTTAGATAAGATGTCTTTAGTGTTAGCCCCTTTAGAAGTAGTTTATGGTATTTTTTTATGTTATTTTCTTTAATATGATGTGCCAAAAGTTCACAAAAAATATTGCCTTTGGCTAAGGTGTATAATATGGTACATGCATTAGTAAAGTGCAATGAAAACATGCTTTGCAAATAAATTGTGTGTAAATAAGCATCCACAGAAGAAATAAGAATCTCTTATCTCTAATCAATGAAATGCCTTAAACTAAAATAAAACTAAAGTATTAGTTATCTGGATAATTCTAATAGATTGAACTGGTCAATGTTTTGCTGGCCTTTGTAGTATGTAGGATTAAATGTGTAATATTTGGATGTAGCTGCTATAATAGTCCCAACATGCTATCATGGCTCAGTGTGTTAGCATGCTATATGCAGATTAGTACTAAACACAAAGTGTGAAATGGAAAACATTTGAAAATTTTGGTGAGATCAACATTTAAGTGACAAACATGACAGTTCATCCTGAGGTATCTATACCCAGGTACATGGAAGTCGTATCCATATTTGTTATATCTGAACAAAAACCTTTAATATGTCCAACCTCATAGGTCACCAGGGTTCATTCTGTGTGCACCACAAATCTCCATCTAGCAAATATAAGAGCATTTCAGTAAAACCCACAAACTTTAAAGTAGCACCAGCTGAAAAGTTGGGTGATAGGTTTCGGTAGGTTTCTTACTCTGGGGACAGCGGATGTCAGTTGTTGTTGAGAACTTTCAGTCTGAACCACAGTGGTGGACTGATCACACATTCCTGGAACCACGCTGACAACATCAGATTGCTTTATAGGTGCAGTCGTCATGTTTTTACTGGCTTTCATCAGCTCAACAACTACGTTTGAGTGAAGCTGTTTTCGAAACTGTTTTTCAGACAAAACCATTTTTTGTTGCTGTTTTGTTTTCGCTATAAACCAACATGAGCTGTCTGTGGTTGCTGTAGGAAAGAACCTTAAACATTTTAGATATGCGGAAACATTGTGCTGGCTCTTACTCCCACATGCTGTTTGTAACCAGGCTTTGTATTTGCCAAAGTCAGTTCCTTTAAGGGAAATAAAAGAATCCCAATTGAGCAATCAAGCATCAAAATAACTCTTTTTGTTTTTTTAAGTGAGTACTGTTGGACAGTTAATAGCATTGTTGCCTTCTGTGTTGTGATGCCTCTGATCTAAAATCTCACAGGTCTCATCATGATCGGCGTGATTGTTGCATCCAGAAAAGTCGGCATCAACCCTGACAATGTGGCCACGCCAATCGCTGCTAGCCTAGGAGATCTGATCACCCTGTCCCTGCTGGCAGGCATCTCAACAGGACTCTACAAAGAGCTAGGTAACGGAAATGACGAGCATACCCACAGATCTTTTTGCTTTTTCCATTTGAAAACAGGTGTGCGATCCATTATTTTACCTGGATGTGCTCAATTAGGTGGTTTGAATAGTGGATACTTGCCGTCTCAAATTCTCGCATGTCTTAAACTGAGCCTCTGATTCGCAACTGAAGGTAACTCCCAAATTCCGACAGAATCATTTCAACATTATTTTGATAGTTGGTAGATCCATCAAACAGCTTCCAGAGTCTTCTTTACCTTTGAAGTTATTAAAGAAAAGGGAGCGGCATGAGTAGAATGTATGAAATGTTGCTCTGCTTTTGGTAAATAAGGATGAAAGCCGCCCACACCTACTCTCGCTGTGTTCCGGGGCAAGAAACTCCACAGCTGTGTGGCTGTATTGTTAGCGCTGTGATAGCATCTTCACCGGCAGCACACCCAGCTCCATCGAGCTCCCTGCTGTTCCATCATTTGCACACCACAGACAGTGACAAACACTGACACGCAGAGTGTGGAGTAATCCTGTAGCTCTTTAGTCTGTCAGAGAATCTACAGACTTTATAGTCTTACTCACTGCTGCTTGTTGAGCTTATTTGGGATATTTTGGCTTAGACACTCACAAACACGGCTGGTGTCTGGGTGTTGTAACCAGCCCGTGTACTTAATGTGCTGTTTGTGGTGCTTTGTAATCTCCTGCATTTGTTAGTCAAGCTGCAGTACTGCCTTCTGCAGGAAAGGCCATGATTTAACGGCAATCCAAATGAAAACAGTCAAAATTTGCCAGTGTGTGATTTATGTTGCGTTTCAGTCACGTCCAAGGTGGTTTTTTTATAGAATTCTCAGAAAATGAAAAAATGAAAAATTTGTTATGTCAAAATATGACAAAGATGTTCCTGCTAAAGCATCAATATCTTTTTTTCCCCCCATTCAGAGTACAATGATTATGCCAACCCTCTAGTGTGTGCAGTTTTTGTGGCGATGTGCCCACTATGGGTGCTGATAGCCAGGAAGATCCCATCCACCAGAGAGGTCCTTTACTGCGGCTGGGAGCCAGTCATCATCGCCATGGCCATCAGCAGGTAGGATGTGCTTGCTTATGTGGATTTTTAACTCACAGTGCTGCCTTTGTTTTTCTCAGTTACTATTGCTGTATTCACTGATGATGTCACAGAGCCTACCAACAACCTAGGCTCCACACCATCCTAGACCCCGATCCTCAGAACAGGAGAAAACCCAATGAGGCATCTTTTTGCACACGCAGGAGTCTCCCCCTGCTGGCCATGAGGAAGCCTCTAGTTAGGGTGCTTAGGTTTTCTTTTCAGGCTCAGGGCTGAATCCATCAGAATATATTAAATTAATAAATAAAACTTTAAATATGTTTTTGAGTACATTTACAGTCAGTTTTATTTATACAGTGCTAAATCACAACGAGGGTCTCCTCAAGATTCCTCCAATGTGTTCCACGGGATAACGGATTATAATGTATACGAGATTACAGATGGGTCCTTAAGTGTTTTAAATGTCTGATTGTTGTTCTCTCTTCTCAGTTTACCCATGTTTTTGTATGGTAAATAGCAGTATGTTCACTTTTTGTTCACTTTTTTGCTTGTGTGTGTCTTTCAGTGTCGGTGGTCTGATCCTCGACAAAACTGTCACCAACCCAAACTTTGCTGGCATGGCTGTCTTCACTCCAGTCATCAATGGTGAGCAGTCAGAGAACAAAAGTGTACAAAAGAGGTGGAAATAACAACCCTCAATATGCCAACTAGTAAAACAACAAATGCAGAGAAATCTGTTGGAACCAATTAAATTGTGTATTTAGAGCTGTTGCTGTGCTCACCCATCTGTGTCATGTAACAGTGACACACTGACTAATGCCTGCCAGAGGAAGCATATGTGCACTGCGGTAATACTAACCGATGGAGCTGGCATGGCGCCGTGCTCTTGCACGGCTAAAGGCCAGCTCCACAATACTCGACTGGAGAAATGTTTTTGTTAGTACTGAGGTTGATTTGTCATGTTTTCATGTGCCAGGTGTGGGAGGTAACCTGGTAGCAGTTCAGGCAAGTCGAATCTCCACCTATCTACACATGAACGGTATACCCATGGGGGATCCCAACCCAGCCCCCAGGAAGTGTCCCACACCCTGCACTTCCTTCTTTGGTTCCAGTAAGTTATCAGGCAGCAGTGGAATAAATGTTCCACTGTCCCCGCCCACTCTTTATCTCATACAAACAGTTTTTTCCATACGGAGGGTGTATTACAAGTGAGACTACTGGCTATATTGAGCTTAAAGTGTTTTCTGTGTGATAAGAGCCACTCTTTTTTACATTATGCTGACAATGTAACCTGGGCGGGAGCATGCTATACGCAGAGTTTAGTTTAAAGTCAGGTGGAGGTGCTGCGATTTTACTGATTCTTTTATTTGCAGCGTATTTTAAAAGCAATACTGATTCTTTGTTGGGGAAGTGTAGAAGTTGTTAAGCCCTACCTTAGTAAAAATCACTGAATGAAGTGCAAACCGTGTGTTGCATTGTCACAGGAATGTGCATGTATTCATTTGGTTATAGAGAAAATATATAAAATGATTTTAGATTTTATTCTAATGTGCGGTTAAGTCTTATTTACACCGCTGGAATTGCAGCTACTAAAATAGAAAACACACACCAGGAATCAATCAATCAATAACGTTATTTCACTTTCATCTGCTCACACACTAAAGTAATCTTTAATCTTTAAATGGGTCCAGTTTAAAGTTTCACAGGTCTATCCGCTCAGAAATAACCAGCAGCACAGACAGTGCAGTCAGCCATAAAACAATTGTTAATCATCAGTTTAACATTTATCTGCAGCAATGACTTCATAGATTTTACTAGATCTTACTCATGTAGGTGGCACTCATGGGGATATTTGTGCAAAACAAGAGTAAAACCTGTAAAATGCATGTTTTCATATGGACACACACGGAGCTTGAAGCAGAAAACCCGGCTTAACAGAGACAGCTGATTACCACTGTTGTGATACCCGTCATCTACAACTTGGGCTCGAGGTTTTATCAAGCCAGCAAATACAAAGAAATCTTAACTGTGTTGGACTTCTTCATAGTTTATCCTTCAAGCCAGCTCGTGCAGGGCCCAGTTTGATGTTACTATTTGATATCAGGAAATCCATTAAATAATTATAATGAGGTGCATCATGACTGCAATTAAACAACAATGAGTTTAAAAATACTGCAGACATAAAATGACCACCAAAAAATTTTAAGTAACTTAAAGTCAAAATAATGACAACAAAGAGGCAAAACAGAGGAAAGGTCGAAAAAACCCACAAAGCAACAACAGACAAAGTGAGAAAGCACGAACAGCGAGACAAAATAACTACAAACATTTAACAAACAAAGAAAACGGCAAAGCCTCAACAAAGGGAAAACAACCACGAAGTCACAAATTGACAACAGAGACAGAAAACAACAACAGAGACAAAACAACCACAACAGTGTGTCAAAGAACCATTAAAAGACAAACCAACTATGAAAAACAAAACTATTTTAAAGAATTTCAAAGAAAACAAGTACAAAAATAACCTTAATGACACAGCCTTGTTGGCATGTCCTGTTCCTGCTTCACAGGAGAGTCTTTTCCAGTGTTGTCCAGCGTTTTCCATCATGCTATCGCCTCGTATGTAACTCATGTTCGTCTCTCTCCATTCCAGCTGTGAACTCCCGTTCAGCCCGTGTACTTTTCCTGCTGGTTGCCCCAGGGCACCTCGTCTTCCTCTACACCATCAACTCCCTGAGGGGGGGACACACCACCCTCACACCCATCTTCATTACCTTCTACCTGTTTGCTGCACTACTGCAGGTACAGATATGTTTGTACATCATTTTACAACATTGTAAGGGTGTCGTTGAGGAATTCCGAAATATTGATACTTGCGTCTTGGTTATGACATACAAATATTATGTAAAAATCATTGTTCACTAAATCTGGCTATGCTTTCTTCAGGTCATGATCCTCCTCTACCTGGCAGACTGGATGGTCCACTGGATGTGGGGTCGGGGCATGGACCCTGACAACTTTTCCATCCCGTACCTGACCGCCCTGGGTGACCTGCTGGGGACTGGCTTCCTAGCCCTGTGCTTCCACTTGCGCTGGTTCATCGGGGACAGAGACACTAACGTGGGCAACTGAATGCATGCACACACACACACACACACACACACACACACACACATAAAAACAACTTAAATCCTTACTGTATCCTTGCACGCTCGAGCAGTGACGAACATCACTCGCATTGTCTGAACACTGAAACTGGACATCTACAACGAAAGGGCTAAACTCCTGTCAGGCTCTGACTGACGGTGCATATAGTGCACGTAGCATTTCATCTTCAGGATATCAGGACACTGTTGCTCAGCAGCAGCCCACAAATCCACCTTAGAGAAAATGGAATGTCTTCACCTCAACCACGCAACAAAACCCCACCAGTGATGGATTCATTACTCCACCGTTATTTTACTTAATGAGTCCTGCCACTTTTGTTATCATACCATTGACAATGATTGTTATTGTTCAAAAAGATGCATTTGATAGCTGATATATGAATGGATATTTGTTCTATGTGCACGGCCAGTCCTCATTATTTTCAATGGGAACATTCGCCGTCTTGTTTTTAAAAACATTTAACACTTGAAACCTTGACAGAAAAAAGACAGCAAAAAGAAAAAACATCCAAACAAGCCTAGAATGCATAATCACCAAGTGCTACTTCACGTATATAGAATGATAATTATATGAGATCTAATGGAAAATCTGATTTACTAGAACCTATAGGACTGTCCTCCTAGTAGGGAGCTCTTTTAGGGGGTTTTACTATAGGAGACTGGACCACCAACTAGCTAAATCCCTTTTTAACATTGTTTCCATGGGTGGATGGCTTCATTTGAGTCAGGGTATGAAAATGAAGACGTGAGGCTTTGTTTTCCGTAGCTGCTCACGCCCATTTCTGGCATTTAAAATAAGGACTACCAGACCTGAGGGGAGTCCAGCACTTCAGACAGTCACTATAACAATGGACTCGTCTCTTAGTTTTAACATGATGTGTTGGAAATCACATAATTAGTTTATTTAGCCGTGCTGTCCTCACAGGTTACACTGCTTCCATTGTTGGCCAACTGTGCTCATAAAACATCCTTATTCACAGAAAAAACAAGCAAATACACTTAAGAAAAAATAAATATGTGTGTAATGGCTGTGTGACTGTCAGTCAGGAGTGTATCAAAACTCGACTCCCTCTGAGCTTGAGCTCCACTTGTGGTGCCAAGAAATCAGCAAAGGTCGAACTGTACCCTGAGCGGTTCCAGGTGAGAACAGCACCAGTGCCCCTGTATGTAAGCTTCTGCCAACTTTCTACTGAACAAACAAAACGGTTGTTGCTGTGTATCCCAAGCCAGGCTTTCAGTAAGTGACAAGAGGCTCAACACGCTGTAGTGCACTGGAACAAGCCTGCAGAGTTGGGACAGAGTCTGAAAGTGTGTTAAGTTGTCTTAGCCAGGCCGCCAGGTTATGCTGACTCGTGTTCAGTCTGGCACCAGATGAAAGGTAATGATGGCAGATATTTTGTGTGAATATTTGGCCGTACTAAATGTTTGGTTCCCACAGAGCAATTAGGCCACGTTAGGGTAGTGAATTAAGAGACAGCTCAAGGAACTGCGTCAGGTCATAGGAGGATATGGGGAAGAATTTTAGTCAATTCAGATTCATGCAAATGTCAACATAATTTTCCAAATTCTTTGTAATTCTAAATTCGTCTGCCTGAAAACCCGGTGAGACTACACAATGAAGTCCCACATGTAGCAGTTAAATCTCCTGCAGAATTGCAATAATCAGGTGCAGCAAATTTGAGTTCTAACCCTTGACCCAGATAGAGTCATAGCTCACTAACCAGCAATAACCCTCTGCTACTATAAATTGCTGAATAAAAATGTGGTTTGGAGATTTCTGTAGTATAGAATAGTAACAGTAGAACTGGTTTTGTACACTGATACGGCCATTGTGGAGTTTCCTGTGCTCCTTGTTCTTGGGCAAATTTCACCAGGAGACCTGGTTTTGTCCTTCCATTGAAATACATGCATACAGTTAGGTTAATACCCCCCGAGGAAAAAAAAAAAGAGTAATTCAGGACAAAAAAAAAGAGTTTAACACTACAATAAGTTAATTAATTAACTTATTGTCATGATGCTAAAAGTTCACTAAGCCATCTAAGCTGTCAGTTAGCAATTGTTAGCTTAGTTTAAAAGAAAGAAAGTTCAGATTCTTTCAGACTCTCAAAAGCTTCCTATGTCAGTAATAAGTGACAGGAAATGATGGAAAGAGACCGTGGATGACATGTGAGGTCATAAGGCTGCATGTATGTACACTAACCTTAACCCCATGTCTGGGAACTTTTACCCCTTTCCAAGAACCTGTTTACTTACTGTCAGGAATTATGTTTATTACTATTAGTTATTAGTATATAGGACAGAGTCACAAAGCAGATAGCTGTTTTATGAAAGTATAGCTTGTAGCTTTCCTACAAATATAGGATTTGGGTGTGAAATCACATTGCCAATAGGAAACTGCTTTTTAACAAATCCCAGAACGTTGATTCTGTTGATCTGGACGTAGTGTTTTCAGATCAACGGCGACTTCTTCAGCCTCAGCTGACTGCAGGTTTCTCCGGTCTTGTAAACAGTATATTTGCACTGACTAACTCCTTTGTAACATAGTAGCTCTGTTTCTTTTGATTTGACTGCATTGGTTTGCAAAATGCCAAACTCTTCCACCTTTTTTTTCTCGAGTACAGACTAATGTTACCATTCTACTGCTTGGTGTGATTGAGCACCGAGGCAGAATTCATTATTAGTTGTTACTTTTCCCCAGTTATGCCAAAGTGTGTATTTTCCCTTTTGTTTTTGAAATGATGTCTGATAATAAGGGAGGAAAGTGTTTCATAGGAGTAACTGAATACTATTTAACCACATTTTAATCATCATTGACATAATGAGATAACTTTAGCGTGTGCCCCACATCCACACAACTGATCTGCCATCAGCTAACTCTGTATTCAAGGGCTCGCAGGTGAGGAGGAGAATGAAACGGGAAGTGGTGAGCCATGTTGACAGACTGTATCGAGTGCCGGTGTCAGTCCAGGAGAAACCTGCATGTGATGCTTGACTTAACTGTTTCCAAAGGGGGCCAGCAGAATGCATGTGCAGGGAACATGGTGTGAATGTGCAAAACTTGATTATTGTATCTGTTTAAAATCTTTGATCTCATGATGTTTTTTAAAGTGTCAATTATGTTAAAATTGTGATTTTTTTTTTCTTTGTTTTCCTTTAATTCTTTGCCTCCTTTCTTCTTAACGCTTCATCATTATAGTTTTTTGTCATGAATTTGATCAAACAACCACTGTAAACACTGTCTCCAAGCTGGTCAAATGCAACATTGTACTGTAATCTGCAAAACCGCCTCCAGAGGGCACTGCAGGGATTCTCCTAACTGTACATCTCCTGTGTGTGTCCTCTGGATTCACATCCTCAGCTGGAGTGACATCATTGGTTTTGTCTGCTTTTCTACAGTATTTAACTTGTAAGAGTTGCACCCCTCCACTCAGTCTGTACCCTCCACTCTCTTACTGACCAGGTGCCAGCATTCTGCCTCGACGTCAATGGAAAGTTGTGAATACTTCAAAAATGGGGCATGTAATGCTTTATTTATTTTTAGAAACACACAAAGCAAATTGTACATACTATATTTATTCTATATATAAGGTTGTTTATTTTTAATTTTGGCTCAGTATCACGGTCACCATGTCTTCGTTCTATTCTTTGCTGAAGGCCAGTAGAGCTTTTTTGCACTCTCTGCGATAGAATTGCAGTGAGGCTAATGACTAGCACAGTGCCTAATATCTGTCCTTACACACCTCACACACACGCTCACGCGCCCTATCTCGCGCAGGGAAAGCATACTTATGAGACATAGAATGGCCTTAACCTATCAGAGCCAAGCTCTATTCAGAATAACTAATCAGGAACTAGGTTCACCACAGAGTAGTGTCTGTTTATTTAGCTCTGATTTTGAAAAACAAAAAAACAACTGTACAATATGTTGATTATGTGTAATGTAATAATGATTTTATATGACGCTGCAGTGGAGATCAGTTCTTGTTCAGTTCGGAAGCTGGTAGACCCCCCCAGCAAGTTGCTTTACACGGCATCTGGGAAGTCTGGGATTAGAAATAAAGAGTCCAACACACCTAAAGAAAACACAGAGTTCTCTGGTTCTTTGTCTTCTTATGAATCCAGATGTATCCTTCCCTCTATCTTACATATCCAGCCTTTAAAACCCCCCACCCACCTGCTGCCTTGTTAACCTCAGTGCTTCGAATTGTTGAACCCCTGAACTCACAGGGAACCACGCTGACCCCCAGACTGCCATCGCTGACTTTAAATATCAGCTTTTGACTCTTAATGTCAAAATTATTTTAAACACATGGACAGTCTTACTGGGTCTGAGGTCTTTGTGTTCTCTGTGTGTTCCTTTTGTAAAAGCCTCCCTCTGTGAGGCAGGAGGAAGGCTTTCTTCCTGCAGGTCTTTGTAAATTGCTGGAAATAAATAAACTATATTATTTCATACCATCCCTGTGTGTGTGTGTGTGTGTGTGTGTGTGTGTGTGTGTGTGCGTGTGCGCGTTTTTGCCCAATTCATTGTCAATATAATGGTTGCTAAACTTGGCCAAAGATCTATTTAAATTGCATAATTTTATTTTACACACTGATGTGTATCTTTATATTTTTAGCAGTTATTAATATTGCAGCATATCATTTAGTACAGTTAATTAGCCATCAAGGAACATGCATTTATTTTATACTTGCTTCAGGAGGTATTCAGACCTCCTACATCTCTCCAATTTTTGCAGACATTTGTTTTGAAACGGCTAAAACTGACATTTTTCCACATTAATCCAAACTACACTGCCTACAATGATAATGTTACACAGTTCTCCTTAACAAAAACATTTAGACTCTTTGCTGCAGTAAATTGTGGTGCTATATTTACTCTTGATCTGTTATTAGAACTGGACTGATTGGACAGTGTAGAATGAAGCTCTTTTATATAGAAGAAGAAGAATTTACAAAACCTAAGCCATAAAGACCAATGATGTCTGCAGGTGCTATCCATAAAACTGTGACAAATCACACATCAGATCAGGCTCTCAAATGTTTCTAAAGCTTTCAGCGTACCAGGAAGCACAGTTCATCAATAATTGTGAACAGTAATTGTGTTTAAACCAACAGTACTCGCGCTTTGCCTGAAACGTAACTAAGCAAGTAGGGAAGCGACCACAGAGAGTTAAGATGACTCTAACAGACATTTAGAAGTTCTCTGCAGTGTCCGGAGAACATGCCATCTCAGCTGCACTACATTGCTTTGAGCTTTACCTTGAGGTAAGAGGCTGCCTGACAGCTCTCTGGTAGTTTGGCAAGCAGCATTTAAAACATCTGGAAGTCTGTTGGTGCATAAACTCTTTAGCCATAACTTCAAGCATTATTTCTGTCCAGCTGCTACCTAAAACATCTGAACAATGACACACGGCATCACGTGATGATGGTACTTCCTAGCAGCACATATGAGGAGGCTGATCAGACGTAAACGGTGAATGAAGGCTGCCAAATAGAGGGATGTTCTTTGAATAACACCTCGTGTGTGCTGACACAACCTGAGATATGACCTGATATTCTCCAACTATCCTCAAATCATCCAAATAAAGCTTAGACTCAAAGCGGATACATTAGAAGAGACACAAGGATAGCAGTGCAGTTTAATGGGGGTTTTCAGTGTTATCTGATTAGAATGAAACCTGGAAAACATTAGCTTTTCAAAAAATAAAGGTATTTGGATATATTTTAACACAACTTAATGAGACAATAATTACACAAGAATCACTGAAGTACAATATATTCCACCAAACGTGTCTAGTAGACGTTTGCTATACTAGTAAATGAAAGCTGGATGAACTGGTCTCTTTGAAGAGTCTCTTGGATGTGCTTTTCTTTTCAGCTTGAGTGTGTTTCAGATCAGATGGCCTTGGAATTTCTGTCTTCACAGAAATGGAAGAAAAGTCCAGTAAAAACAAATAATCATTCAACCTAAACAGATGCGGAATAAAACACTAGCAGACTAAATTACATAAATTATTTCATTATTAAATACTTTAAAAATTACATGGTGCAAACAAGCTAATCATGCAATACAGCACATGTGTTACAGCTGACTCAGCAGGAGATGAGCAGTGGGTTGACACTGCTAGTTTGATATCCTGAGGGTAGAAGCAGGAGTTTCTCTCTGTCTCTCCTCCTCCTCCGTCATCCTTTCTCCTCCATCTTTGAGCAGTTGTGGATCAGTGGACGGAGAGAGAATCAGCGACCTGCAGGATCTGGGACGGTCCCGGAGAAAGGGGAATAAAAGCTATTGAAAAAGTAACAAAAATGAAGAAATAAGAGCATTTGGATAAAACTGGATAGCTCAGAGCAGACGCACCAGCTCCACCCCTGCTGCACACATCCAAAGTATCCATCACCATCTTCCCCAGCCCCCTGCTGGACATGTTCTAGAAGAAAAAACAAACGTTTTCACTCATTGTAAGACTACTGCTAAGCCAAAACAGCATGATGTCATACCAGTGCTTAGCACAGTATACTGGCACATTGATTACACCCTGGTCTGAATCACTTAAATGTTAAGTAATCACAGATTCCTGATTTTTTTGTGTGTAATTTTAAACAGAATAAACACGAGTTAATGACAGGCTCGTTTTGTTGGGGTGGAAGCGTAGTAATGTTATATATGAGGTCCAAAATCCTACTTCAAATGAACTTAATTACACAGTGAATATAATATTTATATATAAACTATTATATACATTTTTATGAGCAGCACCTCTGTCAGCAGAGGCTTTTTAACGCATCACAAATACACATATAAAATGTAAGCAACAGAAAATGAAATGGAGGAACCACTAGATGTCACTGATGAGGTGTAACAATGCACGAATACCTTGTTACGTAGCTGCAGCAGCAACGCGAGCGAATCAGTGAGTTTGCCCTCCAACAAAGACAGACGTGTTTTCGCATTTTCCTCTTGTGTCCTCTCCTCCTCTTCCTCAGGACTCTAGTGAACACGAAATGCATGCGCCCATTACAATCCTGTTCAAACTGGGTGGGTTTAAAAACAAAAAAAGCTCAGTGCTTCCAGGTGCATTTTTTTATAAGCTAAAGACCTCAAAGTCAGAGGATCCTCTATGAGCAGCACTTGGCGACAGTGAGAATTAAAAAGTCCCTTTTAAGAGGAAGAGACATCCAGGCTCAAGGAGCTAGATGAGTATGAGCCAGCTGAAAAGGATGTGTCAGGACATTCAAGACTTATATTGATAAGAAGATATTCTCCAACATTAAAGTGTATTTATAGCAACAACAACAAAAAATCTAGAAATGCAAATGTCAAAAATTATGATTTATAAGAAAAAACGGTGGAAAAGACAATCTTTTGTTAATACATTTCTGACACTTTATATGTCAAACTGACAAAAAGCAAGAGCATCTTTTCCTCACCGCTTGTTTAAAGCCTCCCTGCGGCCGCTCTTGGTTTGGTCCTTTCTGACAGAAGTGCCCCCTGTTGTCTTTAGAAGTGCTGCTGAAACTGAAAATTTCAAATTTTCAATTTTGATTCATCATTTAATAAAAGTTGTTTACAATAATTTTCAGTCCAGTTCTTGTGTAACCTGGCATACTTCAGCCTTTTCTCCCTCTTTCTCTTCCTTAAGAAAGGCTTCTTGAAACCCACCCTACCACTTAGACCACTGGAGATGCTTCAGCAAAAAGCAGATGGATGAGCTGAAGGACCAGATGCATACATGGATGGATTTTTTCCTATTCCTCAAGAATATGTTCAGAGACTGTTCATCTGCTCTAGGTTTGTAGGCTTCCCACCTCTTCGTTTGCCCTCTACTTCTCCAGTTTTCTCAGTTTTTTAAGGACCCAATGCACACCACACTGAGATATCCAAAGTTTAATCCAGCCAAAGAAACAGGCTGTGGAGGAGCAGCTCACCTACTTATGGGAATGTTTGTGGTTCAATCCCTATCTGCTCCAGTCTGCATGTTAACTATCTTTTGGCAAGTTACTACCCCCAAGCTGCTCTCCGATGCATCCATCAGAGCATGAATGTGTGTGAATGTTTGATAAAAAGCACTTGCATAGGAAAAAGTGCTTGTGTGAACCAGTCCATTTACCATTAGTGTTGTCTGTGTAGAGAGTGAATGTTAAGATATGTGTTTGAGCTTATTGGTGCAAAGTAAAAAGTACACATCTTTGGTGACTTCGGTTGCCTAACCCTAAACATAAACCAATCATTTTTGTGTCGTGAAAACTGTTTTTTGAATTCTTCAACAGTAGAACAGATGTGAGAAAGCCAGCTGTATTTTGTTTTTGCTATCAATTTGTCAGATTAACATTAGAGAAAATGCCAAGTATAAACACAAGATGTTAGCTAACCCTTTGCTACAGCCGTGCATTCGTCCAATGTGCCTCTTCACCTCCATCAGGCAGCGCTGTTCTTCCTCTCTCATCCTACTGTCCTCCTCCTCTTCATCAGATGCAGCTCTTCCCTCCACTGCCCTCTGTAGACACTCAGCATCTGCAGACAGAGCAACTGCATAGTTCAGTCATCAAAGACAGCTTAGGGCCCAAGACTGCAGAATACTGACGATTTCTCTTCTGTGGCAACTGTTAAAGGAATAAGGTTTTGGTTTCTTTGTGACCGGTTTCACATAGCGACAGCAAACAACCTCCCACAATTACAGAATACATACTTTTCCATAGCGACCAGTGATGTCCATAGAGTTACTGAGCAGTCTCTAGGCCTGTTTAAGTGGAGCCTCAATAAGACCACACTAACACTCTCACTGATCTGTGTTTTTTCAGTTACTCACCTGTTTTGCTGCAAGTGTCTTCGGGGTGGTTCTGTTGACTTCCAGGGCTGAGGACACACGTGCAGCTGGTTCTGAGGGTGGTAAAAGGCAGAGGCCATACCTTAAATGCCTTTTTAAGGTAAATGTTTTTTTGTTTTGTTTTTACCAATTACATTTCAAATTTAATAGCATAGCAATAACTAAGTGATGCATGTACCATAATAATCAGAACTGTCCATTTTATTGCTATGCTCAGGTTTTGCATAACTAAGTTAAGTTGCTTATTAAATGTTATTTTCTAGGGGTTGCGTAAGGTCTCCTAGACACAAACTTGTGTGCAGCTTAACCTGGGCACCCTGTGGCATCAAGTTTCAAATCAGCAGAGTACACAAGCAAATGATGTGTAAATAGATGCACAAACACACCCATGTACTGAATTCCTTCACCTGCTCATGACCACACATGGTACCTGTATCTGTGCAGCTCAGTCTCAAGCTGGGTGATCCTGGACTGGAGTTGGGGCACAGACCGGGCCTGCTCCTGGATCAGCCGAACCTGCTGCAGCCCCGAGCTCAGAGCCTCCCTGGCCTCCTCTGCCCGCTTCCTGATGGAGATCACCAAAGATCATCTCACTAGTCTCCTACATCCACTCAAATATCATCCAGCAAGCTTTTAAAAACCTTCCACTGATGAATAGTAACTCCAACCTGATCTGAGTGTTCTCCTTCCTCAGTGCAGCCTCCACCCCCTGCAACTTGCGTACCTCCTGGTACGCCCACTGCAGCTCCTCCTCCAGATGCTTATTGAATCTGATGGCCTCCTCCAGCTGCCCATCACGTGAGAAGCGGATCAGCTTCAGCTCCCTTAGAAGTGGGTCTCTGATATCTCGTTTCCTTGCCACTCTCCTTGCTGAGTCTCCTGCAGCACTGCTTAACTGTCCTTTAATTCTTTGAGTTGGAACTAGTTTTCCCTGGATAAATGTGATGGAAGTCTTAGGCTTTGAAACCGTAGGGTTGTAGCAGGATGCAGAAGGGAGGGTGCTGCTCCTCTCCTGTCGGAGCGCCACCTCCAGGGCCAGGCAGCGGGCATCGCTCCCCTGCAGCGCTGAGCGGAGGTCCTCCACCAGCTCCCTTAGAGCTGCCACCTCATCTGGAGAAGAAGAAAGAGGAACAAGTGAAGTGAAACCAGATCATGTGCATAATAATATATCCATAGTTTTACATTAATAACCTTTATAGGTGAACTTTAAAAGTGAAATGCGTGTATTTTCATTTTATTTTCATTTTATTTCATTTTATTTCATTTTATTTTCATTTTATTTTCATTTTATTTCATTTTATTTTATTTTATTATTTTATTTATTTTATTTCATTTTGGGCGATCGTGGCTCAAGAGTTGGGAGTTTGCCTTGCAATCGGAAGGTTGCCGGTTTGAGCCCGGCTTGGACAGTCTTGGTCGTTGTGTCCTTGGGCAAGACACTTCACCTGTTGCCTACTGGTGGTGGTCAGAGGGCCCAGTGGTGCCAGTGTCCGGCAGCCTCGCCTCTGTCAGTGCGCCCCAGGGTGGCTGTGGCTACAATGTAGCTGCCATCACCAGTGTGTGAATGGGTGGATGACTGGATATGTAAAGCGCTTTGGGGTCCTTAGGGACTAGAAAAGCGCTATATAAATACAGGCCATTTACCATTTATTCTGCTGCATATTTCTTTTCATTAGATTTCAGTGATTTTACTTTTTACTCCACTATACCTGTCTGGCAAAAACGCTAAATATGTAGAAGATTTTAAATGAAGATATAAACATGATAACTATTAAGACAGATTCTCTTCATCCTTTTAGATACTCAGCATCTAGTTTGAGCTGCTTGTCATGTTTTATATGCCGATAAGTGGATGACAGTTCTACTAAACTACTACTGAATTTCCCGGAGAAACCCACCCGAGGGATTAATAAAGTTTCATCTAATCTAATCTAAACTTCTCTCATAATTTCATTTTTATAACAGTTTGAGACACAAAGAAGCTGAATGTTCCAAAACTTTATCAAAAACATAAAGAGAAGAATGAAAAAAACATCCCAATGGATAAATGCTTTCTTCTTATCTACAACAGTGATGACATCTTCTGTCTTGTGGAGCCAGTACCTCAGATTAAGAACAGATTACAGAACATAAACCATGTCTCCTACGCTAACTAAAGCCTGATTTATAATATGAACATTGTAATAATGTTACAGAGTTTTTGTGTGCAAGGTGACAATTAAGATCAGTGGAGGAAACCCTGAATGAAGCTGCAAATTAAACTTTCTTTAGTAAAACATATAAAAAGATAACAATTTTAAAACGCTTGTGCCCAAAAGCCCAGTTTGCCCGCCGCCATGACAGCTGTTACCGGGCTCTTCTAGATGTCAAGTCTAAATAAGAGTCTTTGATAGTGTAATAATACATTTTGTATTAGCCTGGGATTATGCTGCACTAACAATTGGTATATGAAGTAGTGATATTATAGTGTTTGGTTGTATATAATTATAAGGTCATCCTGCACAATTTAATAAAGGTGAGACAGCAGAGCACATTCTAAACAGGGATTTGAAATGTTCTGGCTTCCATCATCGAGCTATTAAAATGCACATATAAGACAGACCTCCTTCTCCAGTACCTGGTTCACGGTGCTCTGAGGCCCGATCTTTCACAGATGTGTTGACTGATCCATTCTGGTCCTTTGTCAGATCAAAACTGACACACTTTCTCCGCCTAACTCGTGGCCACCGAAGCCGGATCTGTTTCTCTACCAGCTCTGTATCCTCGCTAACGGGCAGACGCAAGGCACACTCCCCGGTACCTCTACGCGCACTGCGCACACGGAAATACCCACAGAGCCGTGAGTGAAATTCTTTGAAAGAGAGCTGGCCGGGAAGCCCAGAGCATATATCTCTAAACTCTTCATCTTCCTCTTCTCGTTCTCCAGCTCCCGCTGTTTCCTTTACGGTCGCAGTTTTCTTTCCTACCTCAGCTCTGTTCAGTCCCAGAACGGCACAGAGCGCAGTGAAATCTTTCGCCGACACAGTATCGTCCCGGCTGGGGAAGGCCAGGTGGTGGAAGACTTCTTGCAGATATTGGTCTATTCCAGTGGCCAAAACAACGATTTCGTTCTCCACTCCAGGATCGGAGCAGTGGTGATGTGCCAGGGCGCTCCGGAGCCACTCGCTTTTACGCGCTGCGCGCGGTGAGGGCTGTACGCGCTGCATGGCCGGTGAAGTGCACATAAATTAAAAGATATTATCAAACGGAAGCAGACTGGAGAAATTAGCACTGGATGAGATCTAAAAACGTGTGAGGCTAAGACGATTTACGGGTTGGTGTGCCCCTGCGCATTTCCCTGAAAACCCTCACTTTACATTCCTCACAGCGACGCATCAAGTCAAGATCTGATCCCCGCCGGTAAGGGGAAAAAAGTACTAAGGGAGGGCTCCACCCTTCTGTGTGCATACAGTGACCGCATGAGCGTGCGTGTGAGTGCGTTAATACGTGTTTTTAACCGCTTACTGCGAAGCATTCCGGGTGTTTGATGCCTGTCATGAAAGTGGATCAAATGTCAGGTAGAAGAAATCTCAACAAAGAGCAAAAGATTTCCATATATGAATCTGTTGCACGTTTTTCAGTTAAATTGTGATCTGCAGGGTATTTTGTGACAACAACGCGTCCAGAATGAGTCATGGCGGGTTTCTCTTCTGCATCGGTCTCACTGGGCTGCCTGTTAAAGACGAGTAACCTGACTCCTTTTGGATCTTCTGTCCACTGATCTCACAAACATACCTTCCTTTAGAAGTCAAATGTGAATTTGTTTCTGGGAAGCTGAGCAACGTCAACCGGAAATACCTTCCCACACCCTGACCTCACCACTTATCACCCACCTGACAGCCAAAACAAAGAGGGCTTCTTGAGTTTACTTACCTGGGCATGACTGCACCACAAAGCGCAGATTCCACATTAATCACACTCCTCTGCTGCACTTACATGGCACACAGAAAAGAAATCAGTTCTTCAGAACTAGTGCCAAAACAATTTGTAAACCAACATTAATGCGTTTGACATTTAGGAAGTTTATCAGTCAGAAAAGCAAAAAAGCTTCTCAGCTGTGGTCACTGAGTTCTGTGTTTGGTTAGTTACTCACAAAGACTCATCTAAAGATGTCCTGTTTGGCTCCGAAGGCTTTTCCCAATAAATGTTGCCCTTTGTTTACACAAACGCAGCAATTAAAGCAAAGACAAAAGCAGTGCGTTTCCATGCAAGCACAGTCAGACAGACATTATTTCAACATACGTTGTACTCAGTACTCTTTGCTGCTCGACACAGACACAGATAAAGCTGTGTTAAAAGACTTCTGATGGAGCCGACTTTGTGTTTGTGAACATTTTATTGACTCAACAGAAGCCCTTCCCCTTTTACCTCTTCAAACTACAATATGATCCATTCAGGATGGAAGCTGTTGTCATGTTCTCAGTACATTTAATCCTTACATAGATATTCAGGAGTCACTGGTGTAGAGACACATTTGCCATTATGCAATCTAACATAACAGGCCTGCCATAGCATCTGTCATTAGGAAACTCATAATGCCAAGTTGTGGTACTTTTATAACAGATATTTTTGCTCATGGTTTACCACTAAAGGTTGGGCTGTACTAGAGTGCATTTCATGTTTCACACACAATCTGGCAATGTGACCAAACGAGAACATTATGAGCCGCTTTTAACTGAAACCTTTTTCAGCCGCTTAGCAAAGCAATGCAAATGCATCCTGCATTTTGGCTATCACCTCATCTCTACCTTTGGCTTTCAGACATAACAGTGATTTTAATCTATTCTCTAACTCTCAACAAGACAGTAAATAAGTATACTGTTAAAGTGAAAGTCAACAGAAATGAGTTTTGTTGACATTGCAGGAGAGGATTGAGACTCGTGAACGCAAATACCTTTTATGCATAACAGGAACGAAGAATACTCGGATACTTAAAGAAGGATATTTCTAAATGAATCATCACGCCTAGACCATTTAAGATAAAGACCAGTACTTTTTCTCATTTGCAAATCACACACTAACGTACGGGCTAGTTGGTGTGTTAATAGAACTTATAAAAGCTCACACAAGAAAATCCCAGATATTGTTTAGTCTGTTTTGGTTTCCAGCTGTAATCTGAAAATGCTTGACTGACAGTGCTCGGCAGTGACTCATCGGAGGCTTTTACCCTGGAAAGGTGTTCTGTTTCAGTCAGTGCTATTTAAAGGCAAAAATAAAAAGTGTCCAGAAAATATAAAAGACAATTATCCCCTGAGGCCACAGGCACAAACATGTGGAGGCATGCAGGATAATAGAAGCCAATTTAAGTCCTTTGATTGTGTCTCAGAAACATTGTTTTTCCTTCCAAGGCAGTCAAGGTTGGGGCATGCACTACTGATATGGAAACAGGCACATATTACTTTTATTTGGGAGACAATGTTGGAGAAACAAGGCTGAGATGGTTTGGGCACGTACAGATGACGGATAGTGATATTAGACAAAGGATGCTGAACATGGAACTGCCAGGCAGAAACTGAAGGGTAAGACGACTGAAGGACAACATGAAGAGGGTTAATCTGCTGTGGTGACCCCTAAAGCAGCTGAAAGAAGAATGTCAAGTTTAATGCACATTACTTTTACACACCACACATGTACTTTTACAGTGGAAAAAGCAAAGTCAGTAAAGGTACTATATACCATATCTCGTTAGGTAAACCCCAAATTTGAACTCCAAGCCTGAACTATAGATGCAAAGCTTTGCTGTAGATACTAACTAACAGCACAGCTTCAGATAAAGAAAAACTAGTCACTAAAGTTAGCACTGGAGCAAGATACCTATTGAGTCAAAGAATAATAATAATTAAAAAAAAAAACCAACAAAAAAAACCCAACTTCATCTTCTTATTTTTCACTAGTTTTATATCTATAAACCTAAAATGTGAAGTTTATGAAATCTTCACAACAAGCTAAAGGCCCTTAGCTGGTTTAGCAGACCGGCAGCTATAATCTCTTTGTTGGCTGGCAGACCTCCATCACAGAGTTAAATGTATTAAACTGTAAATAATGTATTTTATTGCTGTTGCTAAATAGTAACAGTTTGTCATACATTTAATCAAAAGCTATAAACAATAAATAATAATACAACTAAAGTTGTTGTTTTCTGATTACCTAACTGTCTACGGTTATAATAACTCTAAATAAGCAGATTTTCAGAAACTAGACAATGTTGCATTCAAATCAGGTGTCACAGATTTAGAGGATACTTTATTAGGAACATGTCTTCAAGTGCTCATTAAGACAAATGTCAGCTAATCACATGGCAGCTCACTGCATTTAGTGATGTAGATATAGTCAAGATAACTTGCTGGAATTAAGTTAAGGATGGGTAAGAAAGGGACTTTAAACATGAAGTGGTTGTTGATGCCAGGCTGGCATTTTATCCACACGTGCTTTTCTAGGGCTTGCTGCAAATTGTATAAAAAAGAAAAGAATATCCGCCAAGTGCCAGATCTGTGGGCCAAAAAACCTCGTTGATGGAAGTTTTTAAAGTTTTCAGTGACTTAAACAAACTTTGTGGATCTTGAAACTTGAAACACATTATAATTCATTTTGCACAGTGATGCACGTGTGATGCATGATGGTAACAAACTGAGGCAAACGTTAAACAGCACCGATTTTATTTATGGAATAGAAATAAATGAATTGGTTATTAGTAACCTGGTTGCTAATAACCCATTCTGGTTATTAGCTACACTAGTTACACTAGTTACACTACTTAGTTCAACTGAAAGGAAAAAAGAACACTATATGCAGAAATGACTTTTTATGTGTGTTTAATAATCAGCTTAAAGGGGACCATAAAAGGGGGGTTTTAAGGGTGGGCCTTAACCCTGAGTAAACACTATTTAAATGTAAATGCATGAATGCTCTTCTCTCATGAAAAGTATATGTTAAAGTGAGCTCATATTGCACTATGCTACAAACAAAAAGCCCACACACAGAGTGTGAAAGTGTCCTTTGGTGCTAGTATTACATTTAATTGTTAGCTGTCAGCTCAAACCTGTGGCCACGCATCCAACGAGAAAAAAACAGACAACTTGTCATGAGGATTTTCACAGAGACAACTCAAGTTGTGTTGTGTGAGAAACTCACGCATTGTTTTTGTTTAATTAAATCTCGTGTTTCTCCATCAAAGATGCTTCAAAAAAAAATATGAGAAGGAGCTTAAATAAATTGCATAATAGGTGTTTTGATAGAGCTAAATGCCGCATGTGTGTGTTTGTGTGGGGTAATTAGTAGTTAATATGAGACAGCAGGACCCCCCCTTGAGTCCTGCTGTCATCCTGCCCCCCTCTGACAGACAGTCCTCCAGCTGCTGCCTGCTCGGGGTGAAAGGACCTGATCTGAAAATGAAAGGATGGGAAGAAACAACAAGAGGCTATAAATAAAGGGGAGGTGGAGATCTAAAATCGTGTGTGTGTGTGTGTGTGTGTGTGTGCGTGTGTGTGTGTGTGTGTGTGTGTGTGTGTGTGCGTGCGTGCGTGCGTGCATGCGTGCGTGTGTTCGTGCGCTCATGCATGCAAACCCAAGTGTCCTGTTGTTCACCTTGGAGAGGAGGAGTGAGGCACTATCAGTATTGATTGCAGTTGGGTTAAGGCTTAGCGTTGCACTCCCATATGTTCTTCCAAGGGTCAACTAAAAGCCAAATAGAACCACAGACTCCTAACACTCACACACACACACACACACACACACACACACACACACACACACACACACACACACACACACACACACACACACACACACTCACCACCTTTTTTTAAAGTAGTGACACTGACAGATATTTTATGCCAGATTCACTGAGGGACTCGAACTGGTTTACCCTGCAGTTGTGCTGAGGTCTCTGAATGCGGGGGGAGCTATTGTTTGTCCACTCACTTTTTCACTGATGATGCACAGCTTCTGTGTTTCAGGACTGTGACACATGTCAGGGACTAAAATGTGGGTCGCACAATGTTACCACAGTGTCACCTGTGGCTGTAAAAAGTGCAGGTTCAGATGCTGGATAAAGGAAATAGATAATGTGGCAAAGCAAGTAAAGACTTCAGCTGTAAAACTGACTAAACCCTAACCTCCTGTAGCAAAACCTCTACACTAAAGGGAAAATCCCTTTCGCAGTTTGTAAGTGAAAAATACAACAACAAAAAAAACCTTTGAAAAGAATCTGTGATTTAGCTTTCCTTTTGTTTGAACTTCCTGATTCCATTGTCAGGCATTTTTATAATAAAAGAATAGCAACCTGACAGATGCATGTGTTGGCATTCCCCTCTGTTCTGACATCATGAAGCTGAGTTTCGATCCTGAATCAGGGTTGTCATGTGGATGCTCAAATGGATTATGTAACCATTTTGAGTTCTTCATTAGAATTTAACCATTCTGCAACATTTTTCCTGGAAGGTGGGTGTTTGGTCTCCGGCAATGTTAAGGTGTAAAACCAAGGACCTGAATTTACCCAACAAAACACCGCACTCTTATTCACTTCATGTCCACGACTTAGCTTCGCAGGCGTATAACATCTGCCTCTTTTCCACTAGTACCTTCTCAGCTCAGCTTTTTGCAGTTTTCACTAGGTGGTATTACCTGGAGTACTTTTTAGTACATACTCATCCAGGGTTCCAAAGGAGCTGAGTCAATCCAAAAATGTGATGTCAGCTGACTACATGACACAAGTTGACCAAATAGAGATGTCAGTCGATGAGTCGTGAGAATGACTCCAGAAAATTCAAAACTGCCACCCAAATCTGCCAAACCAAGACCGAGCAGCAGGTGTACCGTCGCCTCGTCGTCCTCCATTGTTGTGTTGTGTTGTGTTTGTGTCACATGCATACGATGTCACAGACTTTGCTATAACAAGCCCCTGCACACTGAGGTGATACTCAACTGTAATCAGTGTTGGGGAGTAACGGAATACATGTACCGCCGTTACATATTTAAAATACAAAACATGAGTAACTGTATTCCGTTACAGTTACCGTTTAAAAGGGTGGTATTCAGAATACAGTTACTTTGTTGAAATAAATGGATTACACTGCGGTACTTCCCTGTTTCATATTGTCGCGGGTCAGGACTGTTTGGGTTTTGTTTGACAGCTACGTTCTGTTGTTCCAGGCGGCAGCGTTACGGTTGCCATGGTTACAGGGCGACGCTCTCTCTCTCTCTGCGACTGTGTGTTTCCTGGGTGAGAGAGCGCCTTTTCGTTGTTGTTGTTGTTGTTGTGCTAAGCTAACAGGCAGAATGCTACAAGCATAGCTCTAAAGCAGGGGTGCCCAATCCCGGTCCTCGAGAGCTACCGTCCTGCAGCTTTTAGATGCATCCCTACTCCAACACAGCTGAATCAAATGGTTTGATTACCTCTTCAGCATGCCATCGTGTTTGGCAAAGGCCTGATAACAAGCCATTCATTTGATTCAGCTGTGTTGGAGTAGGGATGCATCTAAAAGCTGCAGGATAGTAGCTCTCGAGGACTGGGATTGGGCAGCCCTGCTCTAAAGAATGTAGCATCATGGGCAGTGTAGTCCGTGCTGCAGGGAGAATGGACTGCCATACACGTTATGGGTCTGTGAGCGCGAGGAGGGAGAAAAAGGGGAGTGGAAAGGTACGAGTTGTCATCGAGGAAAAACGGGAGCTGGAAGCATGTAAATATAATAATAACCACTGCAGCCAAGAAGAGTGCCTGACGAGCCCAGTTGTAAGTAAGCTATTAAGACTCGACTGTACACCGTGTTCGTGTTTTCCTCCGAAAACAATAAGTTCCGTTGGAGCAGCCTTTCAACGCCTCTCTCTGTCTCTCGCAAGAAAAGTTGACCCACACAACAAAGTAAAGCTATTTTTCGGCTACGAGCCGACAGGGACCCCGCCGTATTAGTCAGAGGTCCCTTTACTACAGTTCGGAGTCGTGGACTTTCAGTAATAGTAATAAATCACACAGCAATAGTACATTTACGTAGTCGTAAAAAGCATGATAATATATTAAGTAATCCAAAGTATTCAGAATACGTTACTGTCATTGAGTAACGTAACGGAATACGTTACAGAATACATTTTGGGGCATGTATTCTGTATTCTGTAATGGAATACATTTTAAAAGTAACCTTCCCAACACTGACCGTAATGGAAAACGACCAAATGTTGAGTCGAGCTGAAGGATCAGAACTCACTCAGCTCACTTTGACAAATGAGCTGCTTGATTTGTCAGCACAGTTTTTACGTTTCTATGCAGTATGCAAAGTCACACGATGTCTCTGTGGGTGTTAATTTGATAGCCAAATGCTATTAAAAAAATACGGCCTATGCAGTCTGACTGCTTGTATATGATCAAGGATCTTCTATCACTGATGACTACACTGGATTTGAATCTTTGTACATGTGCACTTGAACAGCCATATTGTGTGAGACATAACAGGTAACTTTAATTTATGACAGAACAAATGAGCTTTTGTCAGCTCAGAACGCTTTGATGATCTCGACTGTGTGTGCTCAGGTGTGGCCATCTAAAGGATGCAGAGTGGGACAATTGTTGACCTAAATCTGACAAAATAATCAACTCTAGAGAGTCAAGGAGACTTTATATGAGGCAGCTGACATGACTTTTAGAGAGCAGAGAGATAAAAAGGGAGGAATGAGCAAAATGGGTAAAAGTATATACAGAAAAGGACAAAATGGCTAAAGAAAGAACGGGCGAAAAGTTTACAGTGTATCAATACAAGAGACGCACAAAGAACTGATTCAAACAGCTGTACAGCTCTGACAACAAAAGTTGTTTTTTTTAACTAAGTTTTAAAATAGTTTCAGATTTTTACTAAAATAAATAGGTGGGAATAATGCAAGAAGTGTCTTTCACAGAGACAAACATGTGAGCTTCCTATCTTATTTAAGCTAGCTGGTTTTGTATTAAAGCACATGGAACATACTCTATACTATCTATACAGCAACAAATACAAGAAAGAGAAAATTACTAAGAAAAGTAATTTGTTACACTATTCATTACTTTTGCATTACTCCATAAAAGGCCTGAAACACATTTTCACATAATTACCAGTTAACAATAAAAACCTGAGGCTGCCACACACACTAACACAAATCCCCATCCTAATGAGGACACACATGATCTTTCTTAGTGTTTGCACGTGAAAACAAACTTAAAAAGCAGCCCAAAGAGACCAAAGAGATCACTACAGTGACTCTGCTGTGGAAACATCAACAGGTACAAGTGGAGGATGCAATCCTGACTACTCATCACTGACTCTGCTGAAGATCAGGCTAGGGTTGGTGTCCATTTGATTTTAATGTCACTCTGGGTTCTTGGCTAGCTTTGTGTTAGCATACTGTCTGTGCAGATGCTTGCAAAGAGCTAAAGTTGTGTTAGCGGGATAGTGCAGTTCTTTCTGTCCTGGCAGCAGTCTGCAGTTTATCATCGTGCACTTGTGCTTTTGTGTAATTACAATAAATTTTGTGTCCTCAAAAGCTGCAGACCACACCACCTTTTCTCCAACATCACACAAAGTGAAATCAGCTGGTTGCAGCACAAGTGGAACAGGAAGGAAAAAAGCATGTGTTTGATGTTTTTGTCCCTCTTTCTTCTCCACCCAGCATACAAATAACTGAAGACCATTTGTAATGCAAGTAATGACATTATTGTAACTGTAATGTAATTACTGAATTTAGTCAAGTATGCTGTTACATTACTGCATCACTAAAAACGGAATGTGATTACAGTAACATGTTATGCTGGAATGTGTTACACCTAACACGTAGCAACTTTAAATGTTGTAACGTGTCCTGGAATTGTTGTCATTTTTCTGCCTTTGAGCTAGCAAGCATCATTTGTAGAATATAGTCAACAGTTATTAATAGTTATTAATAAAATTCATGTTTAAATGCAGTCGGTTGTGTTTATATGTGTACAGTGTTTTTAAACCTTAAGCAAACCAGCTATTTTAACAGGTTAAATGGGCACAATACTCACCAAAGTGTCACTGTTCATATAAACATTTATAGTGAACATCGAGAGATACAAAAAAAAATCCTTTTTTTTTTTCAGTCCAGTAACTGTCAAACTGTCCAGATGGTCGGACATCCTTGAACGACTTTGCACATAATTTGTTACAGATCATAAAGTGCTGGCATTTTTCCTCCATTCAAAGACGGTCAGTTTTGAAGCCAATCCACTTCCTTTGTGGGTGTGAACAAAGGTTATGAAGTTGATTGTAGAAGGATGTGGATTAGCTTTAAAACACCCCTCATGTGGACTAGCCCCTCTTCCCAAACAGCCCCCTTTCATTGCGACCATGCAGTCCGTGATAGATGAGGACAATGTCAACAAGAGCCTCAACATGAGAAATTGGGTTCGACAAGAAGCAGGCCTGGAGATTGCTCTCTCAGCGGTGATGGGATTTATCTTGTGTCTCTGTGTTACTTTGTAAACAGCAGTGTGCAAACATTTGCCCATTCTTGAGATATCAAAGGAGTGGCGGTCTATACCTTTAAGCTGTCCCACCTGTGTGCAAGGTCATGGCAGATATAGAACACACACATACACACTCAGGCACACAATTTACCAACCACATTCCTAAGTGCCCGTGATGAGAAGTTTAGAGGGAGCAGATAAGGCATGTGGCTACAGGTAGAGCTGCTGCTCTGAGCTTCTACATTCCCACTGAAAGGACAGTGTCTGGGTGTGACTGCAAATCATCCCACTGTCTTGTACAACTCCAAGGCTTAGTCATTTGTAAACATAAAGTTTGCTCATAATTGTGGGTGTTAACACATTTTTACATGGGTTCCTTTTCGATTGCACATTCTTGCTTGATCTGACGTTCCCAATTAAGTCAGGTTTACTCACCATTATTTAGGTATATGAAATTTAAGAAAGTGCTTTTGACAGAGATGTCAGCTAGGTCAGTCCTTAACTTGAGAATTTAATCTTGTCAAAATCAAAATTACCACCGTGAGCAAACCAAATAATAGAAGTGTTGTTTCCTGTGTGGCTGTTAGCTGTCACTTCAGTGTAATCCTCGTCCACCCCATTCACTTCACAGTTTTCATCAGAACCAGCCATCAAACTGATCACCATAATCCTTCTTCAAACTAGTGTTTGACTGTGCAAAAAAGGCTGTACTCCACAAAATAAAAGATTTATAGTATACTACAGTCAGATGTGTTCCTATTTAATCACCAGTCACCCCAATATCTCACCCCAGCTGAGAAACAGCTTCATCCCAGAAGCTGTGAGACTTCTCAATGCATAATGGGCATGAACTGTTGTTGTAGCACCTTAATCACTACTGACACTTACTGACACGTCACTTTATCAGTGCTGGTCATCATGCCCTTTTGCTGCTAAAGTATTTATACTTGCATTTCTATATCTACACTCCATACTGGTACTCAGGTTTATTTGTATTATTTTATTACTTGTTATTCTGTGTTTCTGGTTATTTTTGTTTGGTGTTTTAGTTTTTTATTCTGGTTCTTTTCGCTCGCGGACCGTGTGTACATATTTTGTTCCACCTCATGTAAACGTGATGCGAATGACAATAAAGCTTCCTTGAATGCTTGAATAGAATCATCCAGTTTACAGTTTCTTACTGTAAAATGTTTAAAGTACTGAAAGCTTTATGAGACTGGTTGAAATGATAAAAGTTTCCACAATGATTTATAAAATTCAGTTTTGTTATGACCAGCACATAGACCACAGCAAAAACAACAACAACTGAGTCAGTTACTGGGGAGTTTGAATGGTGTTTCTATCAGGCAGAAACACAAAGTAGGCGCAAAAAGGATTAAAAGTTTCATACACGTTGGATTCGGTCCATTTGATGGGATTGTGGCAAAGAGGAAGTGCACTGCATTGGCACTTCAGTATTAGCTTCATTCAGAGGTTGCTGCTGGATTACAAATAGAGGGAGACTCTCTGTTAAGGTCCCCATCGCTGCACTATATCTGTTAATACCTAATACTTCTATGATGTAACGTTAACTTTAAACATCTCAAACAACCCATAACAGCATCTTTATTAAGGAACCTTTGACACTAAAGAGCTGGATAAAAACAATAGCAGACACTAGTAGATCGTGGCTCAAGAGTTGGCAGTTCATCTTGTAATCGGAAGGTTGCTGGTTCGAGCCCCAGCTCGGACAATCTCAGTCATTGTGTCCTTGGGCAAGACACTTCACCTACTGCCTACTGGTGTTGGTCAGAGGGGCTGATGACGCGATATGGCAGCCTCACTTCTGTCAGTCTGACCCAGGGCAGCTGTGGCTACAACAGTGAGTGAATAGTGGAATTGTAAAGCACTTTGAGGGTCTCAAAAAGTGCTATATAAATGCAATCCATTATTATAAGGGGAAAACGCACATTAAATAGTTCTGTAGGCAGGACAGTTTTACATAGTAAATATCAACATAAAATAAACAGAACATACATTTGCATCTTTGTCTCAGACACACAAAAAAACTTGATGAATCCCTTTAAGGTTAGTGAAGTAAATAAAAGCTTTAAAAAATGTTTTGTGTTGGTCCATATTCTGCCTCAAAACAGCAAATAATACAAATGAGAATCCCCAAACTTCCTGTGGACTTGTTTCTACTTTCTGGTTAAAAAAAAAAACTTCAGCTATACATGTAACAAGTCTGGGCAAATTTAATCTTGGCTGTTTAGCTCACTGTGCTGTGGCTTTTGTTGGCACTTTATGAAACTGGATGCATATGGATGTTAATGAGACCTGCATACAGTAAGTCTGGGGTATACTGAATACTAAAGACTTGACATACTAACTACATACTAGAAAAAGAATGATGAAATTCTGTAATTCCAAAATTACAAGTGGCGGTCTTCACTGGGGAAGCTTTTTTTAGTTCTTTTTATTTTGCTCTAAGCACACAGGAATGGCTAAGCCAGTTGTTTAGATTAGAAGTCTCACCGTAAGATCAATGTTACCTGACAGCGAGGCTTGTAACAGAAGGAGACTGAGACCTATAATGCATCAAGTAAGAGGATCTTTGGTCTGAAGTGGATCTGCACTCCTTATGAAGGGCTTTGGAAACTCTTCAGAAGCAGCAGTGTACCCAGGAGATCAAAGTTTTCGTTCTTTGGTTACGGTTTCCCCTGCTTATATTTATCACTATACTGCCACCATGTGGCTGAGAAATGGCAGTGTCAGAGTGGAGGCTTTGTGCTCTCTTCATTTTGGTGGGACGTTTGTGCATTTATTCAGTCAAACTGTACAGTACAACTCAGACAAGTAAATTCACAGTGTTTTACAGAGAGATAGAAGGAGCGATTTAAAACCGATAATAGAAATATAAACAGACATAAGAAGTGACGAGCTGTTTCAAAGTGACAAAGTGGGTGAGAACACTACTTATCCATATTCTTAGTTAACATTCTTGATTTGATTTAACCATATTTCACATGTAATCTGCAATAGGCAAACATCTACTATCCCGGGTTTGTTTATGTTTTGCACTTTTACAGATTATATAATATAACATCTTGGTTTAAATCAATTCCTACAAGTTTGTTAAGTTAACATGTTCTTTATTTCAACTGTTAATTTGTTTAAACTTACCTTACCTACCTGTCTTCCAGAAACAAAAGGAGGAAATGTAGTTTTACTTCCTGCTTTATAGTTTCTTGGTTAATCCGAGGTCACAGGAAGAGACCAAGTGCAGAAGGGGAAGAATTCTTGTAATTTAATAAAGTTGATTTTAGAGTGTTTATGGAGAAATTGATTTATTGTTGTAATATGTATTGATTACACCAGTAACCAGTTATGTTGCCAGTAAAGAGTAGCAGTAGAGGTTTGAGTATGATAATGTTCATCTTACCTACTGAATGGAATAGGCCAGAGGAGAAATTGTTTGGTTAAGTGGACTATTTAAGCAGAAGAATTCAGGTGTTTGGGGAGAAAGGACCAGGTCAGTGTAGTTGAGTTGAGTTGAGTTGAGTTGAGTTGAGTTGAGTTGAGTTGAGTTGAGTTGAGTTGAGTTGAGTTGAGTTGAGTTGAGTTGAGTTGAGTTGAGTTGAGTTGAGTTGAGTTTCTTATTTATTTTTTGGTCACAAACACTGGACAGCATCAGTCTCCTGCACTTCGTTGGCCTCTTAAGTCAGGTCTTACCACACTCACAGATGTCCATGTTTATATGGTAAAATAAAAGTACCTTCACTTTGCTTTGTTCTAATTCTGGGCACACAGAGAACACCTGTCACTGCTGATCTGAGAGTGCTGCATGTTTTGTAAGGCACAAGTAGATTTGAAAACGCAACTGAGTGATAATGATTTGTCACTTAAAAATTATTATGCATACCGGTACATTTTAAACAACTTTGTTGGACTTATCTGGACATTTAACAAGAATATCATATTTTTACACCAACAAAATTAAATTTTTGTGTGATTTTCATACATGGCTGCTTTTATATTTCACATTTATGTAGATACACTTTATAGAACTTATTTAATGTATTTTTTACTGTGTTGTTCACCCTGTTCTGTTTTTGATATGTCAGTCTAACATGCATTCTTTAGTCTTACATTTAGTACAAATTATTACTCCTAATATAATGATAATAAAAATAATGCTCTCGGTGTGGTTGTGGTATTTTGAATTTAGCTGCAGAATAATCACATCAAAACCAAAGTATCATAAACCTGTATTTTATTCACAGTATGATACAGAAAATATATTAAATGTTTAAAGAGAGTCATTTTATTATTTCATTAAAAACTTTGAGTTCATTTTGAATGTGAATGCAGAAAGATATCTTTAAAAACATATGGATGCTGCAATGGTATGAATTTCAAAATTCATACCTACATCACCTTGTTCTTCAACTTATTGCATTCACAAGATTTTTAAAAACACTTCACCTCTGACCTTGATCTTAAGGCCGAGGTCACTGAGATGTGATGTCATCCAAGATTTTAGTAGATAGAGTTTGAAACTCAGGTGTCGCTGGCCTACCCGTCCGGCAGGGTCCTGACAATACCCCATCTGTCTTTTATGGCTGACAGTAAAAAGGGTTAGTTTTGAGAGCAACTTTTAATTTAGTTTTAGCCATATCTTTTGACTGAAGCGTCATTTAGTTATTGTCAGAATTTAGACATCTGAATTCATGTGATTACTAAATATCATAAGATTATTTTTGACTAAATCTAAAATGATACAGTTTCCTGGGCATGTCTTACTGCCATGGTTCTTGGTGTTGGACCCAGTGTTTTGAATTATTGATTTGGTTTCTGGTTTATAGGGTTCACATTTTGGCATATTTGGTTCTATTCCTTGTTCCTCTCTGCTTTAGAGTTAATTCCTCACTCAGTGTTTATCATCATGTTTAGTCACCTGCATTAGCTTCATTTGTGTGTCTGTGTATCACGTTAAACTCTCAGTTTGCGTGTGTTCCTTGTCCGATCCTCGTTTATGCACTGTAAAATCGAATTAGCTGATAAAACTTTAAAAAATTATACAGACTCATTGGCTCAAAAAACAAAGTAAAGCTTGCTTACAATAATTAAGTTAGGACATCTTACTCATTCTGATGCTGTGTGTCTCCGGGAGTCAAGGTTTCAGTCTGTTTACTCCTCCCGTACGCCATGACTGCAGATAAAGCTTTTTTTTCATTTATTTCTGCCTCCTGACTTCTGCATTTGGGTCGACTCTCTGCCTACCGCACAGTGGTCCATCACACATACTAACTGGAGCTCATCTCTCCAGAAAATTTTCAAGCCATTTTTATATTTTGATGAAAGTGTCGGTCCATTTCATTTGTCTTCATGCTGTGACCCAGTATTTGTGTTTCAACATCTGGAATTATATTCTTTGATTACTGATCTTCGTGTTTTTGAGTTTTTTATTTAGTTCTCTCTCCCTTAACGTTTATCTCAGCCTGCAGTTAGTCTCTGTTCCCGTGTTTTCCCTGTTCTTTATATCCCTGTGTGCCACATCTAGTGCTTTTGTATTTCTTCTGTTCCAGAGTCTGTCGTGTTTCCATTTCAAGTCGTGATGTCATTCTTCCTGTTTTATTTTGATAGTCCTTGCCTTATGTCAGTGTATTCTGATTTTCTTTCTTTTCCCCCTGTGTGCCCCTCTGTGTATCTGTGAACCCTTGTTTCCCCTCCTTGTGTTTTATTCCACGTTTTCCCCAGCCCGTTATGTCCGTGCTCTCTCTCCTCCTGTCTGAACCTCTGTGTACTTCCTGTTTTACTTTGACAGTCTCTCGTCAGTATGTGTCATGTTGTGTTCACTCCTGCCCTGCCTTGTTACAATTATCTGTGTCAGCTGTGTTCCCCATGTGCTCCCACTTCCCTCGTTTACCCTCTGTGCATTTATGTCCACGTCTCCCTCGTGCTGTGTGTGATTCTCCCTGTGTTTCCTGGTGAGCTTTATCTTTAGTTTTTCCCCAGTTGTATTACTCGTGATCTGTCTTTCCAGCAATAAAGCTGTGCTTTCTGAGTTTATTCCCCGTGAGTTTGCGTTTGGGTCCTCTCCTGCCTGCCACACAGCCTAATCATGACAGACACATGCCTTTGTTTTTATTTTGTTATTATCTTGTTTTTTGTCAGGAAGGGAAAAAAAGATCATTGGCTAAAAAGCAAGTGGTACTAAAAAGAAACAGGTTGAGAAACATTTGGCAACTAATTAGATTAGTTGGCAACAACTCTGTAACATTGCTAATGCAAACAGGCCAAGACTGACATAATCCCTACATCAAATATCTGAATGTAAGTGAGGTGTTTTTGAATTAAAGTTCTCTTTAAAGTTATGTACAAACTGTAGAAATGGGTTAGCATCACTTTCCTTTCCAGACTATATGACCCAAAGGTGCATTGTATTATTATTTTCATTACTAAGATTATATTACAAGTGTTTGGGTAATTAATTGTGCATTTTTAATTCAGGTGTGGTTGCATGTTTCAGTATTCTCATTCTGATTCTGATGGCAAAGAAAATAGCCTACAGTGTAAGACATTTAAAATAATGACAAAATAATGATATTTTCATATCATTATTTGGATGATCTGATATCCTCGTGTTGGTGTTGTTCCCAGACCATCATGAAAATGTTGTTCCAGGTTCAACATTGCAAGTGACCAATCACATTGTTGTGACATTATTCTTTTGCGCGCCAAGCCATTCGTGCATTTATGAAATTCCAATGTTGCAAGGACAATGTCAGCCCTTCTCCTTTTAGCATGCTCCATGATAACAAGCGCGTCTATGTCAGATGTGAAACTCCAAAAGGAAGACTAAATATCTATAAATCATAAATCACACCAACGCTCGAACCACCTGCTAAAACAGCGAGGCTTCAGACGTCATTAGTGACGTCACTCGCCCTTAAAGAAGCAAGCCTCGGCACGCGCTTGATAAAAGCCTTCCTGGATTTCTCGACGGCGCAGCGCGTCCCATCACTAATTCCAGGCTTCACTTTCAAAATTAATTTTTCCATTTTATCAGCTATCATTCGGCTGAACCCGGCACTGCTCGGGCATCTTCGGAAGTAATGGGCGTGCTCGAATGCAGTGCGTCTCAACCGGCGGTACAATCGGATGATCCCGGGCGGGCGGAGCCAATTAGGAGGAAATGGTACAGTTGGCTGACTCCTCCTAAGAAAACCGGCGACGACCATCAGTACCCGGCAGTTTCATCGTACATCTGTACCGCTTTCAACTCAACGTTACAGCAGCGTGTTAAATCTCTTGAGCCAGTCTTAGGTCACTCACAAAAACCACACCAACACTTACTTCTAAACCAAGCGGCACTCGTATGGTGCAATTTTTTTTTTTAGAAATTTACGCCAAGGGCTTGGAAATTAACGTTTCAGAGAAATTGCTGCAGGATGGAGACGCAAATACATGTACCCGTGGGCTCGCCGGTAATTAGAAAAATCCCAGTTTTCGTGGACGAGCGCAACGTAACGGAGGGAGCGATGAAGCTCATTAAAGAGCTGAGACCGGCGTGGGACTCGAGCGACGTCAAGACCAAGGTAACGTTAGCCGCAAAGCTAGCTGTACTGATTATGCTAGGCTAGGAAAGGATTGACAGCTTTGCAGCATCACCGGCAAGCTAGTAGGAGGGTCGTGGCAACCTGACATGTCGCCTAGCTGAATTAATTTTATTGCACCGCCTATAGTTGACTATTTCTATTTTCTTTACCAACTAAGAAGTTTAAATTGGTTTTGCTTTAGAGAAAATTTACATTTATAGGTTACCGTAGCTATCAAGGTGTTCTAATTAATTAGCAAACTTGCACCAGGATGTCCCAAAGCTTGGTACGCTTCTTATCTGTAGTGTATGCCCAAAGTGCACATCGCGTAGGGCACTTAAAGACGGTGTGAAAGCTGGTATAAGTCGCGCTGTCATCTTGGTGTTGGAGGACAGCTGATGGTGGAACACGGTGATTGGTAATAATTACTAGTTCAAAGGGACAGACTGTGTTACAGCAGGTCCCTGAGCTTTGTGTTCATTATAGCCTGCAGCTGATTGTTGTGTCTCGTTTCTTCCCAAATACATGTGTGTGAATCCTAATGATATTAGACACACTAGATTTTGGACTTCAATGGAGTGTACATGTTGGAGGCCAAGATATACAGTCTCTTCTTTTAAACCGTTGAAATGTTTTCTTAAAAAATAGTACTAAAGAAGTGTAAGTGTGTGTGTGTGTGTGTGTGTGTGTGTGTTTTTTTTTTTAATAAACAAAGAACCGTTGGGAAAAAACATCTTCCAGTTTTACGATGTCCACTACAGAGGATATAGCAAATAGGCTGAGTCTCCGGATAATATTGTTGTTGTTCCCATTTTATACAAGTAAAATAAACTTTTTTTTCCAAGTGTTTTAAAGTCTTTCGTCTCTTTGAACATTTCCTCAGCTACAAAAGCAGAGATTAAACATCAGCCCCAGTCATATGTATCTTATCACTGATGGGCATTAGCAAGCCAACATGTCTCTCTAGCTTTCAGGTGATGTCAGATTACTGGGACACGCCCACCCGAATGGCAAAAACAGTACTGCTTGCCCTCCAGCAATCATTTGAACTTTGAGTTTAATTTAGCGTAATAGTTACTGTGCTACTAGATGTGCTAATCAGCATTTATTTATAGCTGCTGTAGATCGGGCACCAACACGTGAGCACACCTCTGCCAACCCTGCCTTACAGGTCAAATCCCACCAATCATTGCTTCTCACCAGCAGCCCAGGCTGTTAGTGGCAGCTCATTTAAACTGTAAAAATGATTTACCTGACAATGGAAAAATACTTTACTGTTATGTCATAACATTAATGTCACAAATTATTACTACTGGAATTTTAGTGACCCTGCACTGTAAAAGTCTAAGTCAGCAAACCGTAAGATTTACATGTGGTAGTTTGAAAACTTTTATCCTTTTATCCATACAAAAGCCATCTACTGTTATGGTATGTGGGCTGATGGTGATGCCAGCCATCTGAGAATACAAATTCAGATGCAGGCAGACAGGACATTGTTGGTTCTTTTAAAGGGGAAAGAATTCAATTCAATTTTATTTATATAGCGCCAAATCACAACATAAGTCGCCTCAAGGCGCTTCATAGATACAGAGAAAAACCCAACAATCATATGACCCCCTATGAGGAAGCACTTTGGCAACAGTGGGAAGGAAAAACTCCCTTTTAACAGGAAGAAACCTCCGGCAGAACCAGGCAGAATGAGATCGCAGATGCATGCTTTGCAAATGAGCTTTCTCCGAACTGTAGATAAGCTCTCCATTAGCATAGGAAGAGGAATTGAGTCATTTGGGAGGGGTTCAGAGCAGAGCCGCTGTTCCTCCACATCGAAAGGAGTCAGTTGAGGTATTGCCTTCTGGGTAAGGTGTTTCAGTTGGGTACGTCCTACCTGGAGGAGGCATGGGGCAGACCAAGGACACGCTGGAGAGATTCTGTCTCTCGGCTGGCCTGGAAACACCCCAATAAGTCCCCGGATAAACTGGAGGGCTCGCTGGTTGGTGAGAGGGAGATCTGGGCTCCCTGCTTAGCCTGGTGCCCCTGCATCCCATTATCAGATACTGGACGATTTATTCATTCGTTATGTTAGAGCTGAACTTTTATTGAGTAGTTGTCATGAATTTTTAAACAGTGGAAATCATTTTGTCTTGATGGAGTGATCAGGCCTGAGAGTCAACAGGAGAAAAATTGTATGAATTGTATTGATCTTAATTTTTAGCAGGTTTAACTTTTTTTTTTTTTTTTTTTTTTTTTTTTTTTTTTTAGTACCTTATTTGTTTATTTTTATTGTTTTTGAATACATCTATAATTCCCTTTTTTTTCGGACCCTCATGCTCCTGTAACAAGTGAATTTCCCTACTGTGGGATTAAAATCTATATCTAATATTTGCAAATTAATCCCCTGTTTAATGCAAAGTTAAAAGGTTGGAAGTAAAGCCTTGATGTTGATTTACAAAGTTGAAGGAAACTCTTATATGGAATTCATCGTCATAGGCTTACCTCAGGTTTGTGCTTTTGCTTATACTTTGATGTGGGACGATAATAACAATGTGCTTTAATAATATAGGCCATGAGCTAAACATCCACCCCTATAACAACGTCATGACATATTGTACCATTGGGTATGTAGACAATGGTGCGTATCAGCACCTTTATTCATTGTAATATAATAACAGTTGGTGGCAGATGTGGTTCCAAGAAGTCTTTTTTTTAAAAGATTTCCCTAGAAGTGTGGTGGTGTTAGGTAATCCACAGAGACTTGACTCATCAGGGAAAGAAAAATGCATAATTGATTCCAGGTAAAAGGATCTAGTAACTGTTGTGTCGTAGCTGGGTCAAAGTTTTTGGAGCAGTGAGCGCTACAGAACTGTTAAAAGTCCTCAGTGGCACAGTCTAAGCCCAGCTGCTTCAGCCCTGTATTTACATCCTGGTTACTCCTCTCCCTGGGCCTTGCACAACAGCCACCTGCAGCTGAGGATGTGACCGTGTTTATCTCGACTTTTCCAGGCCAGACTGGCAAAACTTCTCTCAACGACTACCACTCTGACAGTAGATTTATACACCTGCACTGCTAACAGGAAGACCTGACCGGCCCTGCCACCTGGACAGGGAGATTTTTATTGTCTATTGCCAAACATCCACACACTTCCTGAAAATGGCAGAGTGCCTGCAGCGACAGAGAAATGGTCTCCTCTTACAAGTTTCACATAACGAAGACTCAAAGATTCACGTCAAAGGAAACCTGTTCCAGCCTGTACAGTGAGGTCACCCTACAGGGAGCTGGTTATTGGTAGTGGGGTGGTTGAGGGGGGGATGCCACCATCAATGTCCCATGCAAGCAGTATATGGCAGAATGTTTACCTCTGTCTGGGTCCAAGCTTATCGCTGTCTGTCGATGTATTGATCGTAGGTCTTAGCAGCGTATTGTGTGGCGGGCAGAAGGGATCAGTCACGTTTTGGCAAAGGCGTGTATGCTTGTGTATGAATAGTCATAACAGGGATGTCTGTCGCCCATCTTTGTGGTGAGCCACGTGTGGAATGCCAGATATGCGTGAGTGAGCGTCTGGTCCTTGGGGGGAGATGCAGGCAGTGTGTATGTTGTTATTGTGTCCGCTGCAGCGGGACGGACCGGCCCACCACTGTCCACTGGAGCCACGCTGTCACTCCGATTTTTTTGTTTTTTAAGGCCAAGTTTCAAACACACAAGGCTTTTTGCTAACTTTTCATTTTAGAAAAAGCATTTGACTCAGCTTGTTGACAGCATCACTCTTTAAGACTGATCAGGCGACGTGCAAGAAGTCTTCACCAGTGATATGAAGGAACACTCAGGGTGTTTTTACACCTACGCTGTTTAGTCCGTTTTAATTGAACTCTGGTTCGTTTTCCCAACTGGTGCGGTTTGTTTGTGTGGATGTGAACATAGTAACTGCACTCACATGTGGACCAAAACAACCACACCAAGAACCAACAGTCCAAAGTCCAAACGAACTCCAGAGAGGTTCATTTACAGTTCGTTTACAATGTGAACGTGAGCCGATATGAAACAAATACTGGGTGTACATTACAAGCTTAAAAAACATCCTGTAGCCAGATAGAGAACATCACCAGTTAACCTTTGGACTGTGGGAGGAAATCAGAATACATGGGGAGCACCCACGCAGGCACTAGCAGAATATGCAAGGTCCACACAGTTGATGGATTTGAACCCTGGACCTTCTTGCTGTGACGTGACAGTTGTAACTACTGCACCACCGTACCGTCCAGGATGATATGATCAAGATAAAAATGTTTCCTCTTAGGCTAAAGGGAGTAACTCAGTATAATGTTGGTATGTCATCATCGTCATCAGCGTAAGGGGACAAGTGGGCTTGGTGGATGCCACACAAACACTCAACCACTTGTCGAGAACATGGTGGCAGATGACTCTATCTGAGGACTGTATCTGTGTAGACCGCTGCAGAGGGCTGTTGAACCACTACACTCTGTAGTGTGCATTCATTTTTGATGAGTTTTATGCCCTACTGTAATATCCCTCTCCATGTCACTGTCCATACACTGCTCTTGCTAACACAGACTGACCATGCCCTGTTCTCATGTTCTTGTACAACTATTATTCAAACAAAATCTTAGTAAGATGACTTAAAAACCACTTCAACATTTAGCTCAAGTCTTCTGTGAACCCTGCGGAGGCGTTCTGACATATTCATCTCATGTAGGTCAAAGCTGTATGGTGTCTTCAGGGTTGATGTTGACTTAGAGGTAACTAATAGCTTTCAGGAAAACAGTCCTGAAGCACCATGGCGCTGTACAATCAGAGGCTCTGTTTGAGACGAGATGTGGTTTCATCTTTTTCCAGCTCTTCACCGATGGAACCACCAACAAGCTAGTGGGCTGCTACGTGGACGACAGTCCAAATGACGTAGTCCTGGTCCGAGTATATGGAAACAAAACAGAGCTGATTGTGGACCGAGACAATGAGCTTAAGAGCTTTCAGGTAGTGTTGCCGCGTTGCAGAGTCCTAAATTAATTAATGTAAGCAGTTGTTTGCTCCTACCTCATTGTCATCTTTTTGTGTCTCCTAGGTGCTGCATGCTAATGGTTGTGCTCCTCGCCTCTACTGCACCTTTCTAAATGGCATCTGCTATGAGTTCATGCAGGGAGATGCACTTGGAACGCAGGATGTCAGAGATCCTACTCTGCTCAGGTGTGAATTTGTCACAGCAATGTTTGAATGGGTTTTTTGAGTTTACTCAAAGATGGTGAAAATTTTAACATCAGTGCTTTTCTGCCTCATACAACAAAGATTAGACACATGGAGAAATGCACAGGACACACAAAAAAAGAACTGTATAATGAAGAAAACGGACAATTCCACAAGGTTCTGAGCTGAAACGCAACATTTAGAGGGAATGCTTTATCTGGTAACACAATGTTTTGACTGTGAAACAGTCTTCCCATTGTGGACGTCAGCTCTGTGTAGTGGACATTATGTATTTTCTTGTTTTAATTCAACTATCTCCAGGAACTCTGTAACCAAAATTTGTCCTTGTAGATAAATGAAGTAGGACACTCTGCCACTGTACTGTGGGGATTCTTTACAACTAGATACTAATGGTCTGTAGTTGAAATCTTGCCACAACTGTAACCTTGTTCTGTCTGTCTCCGCTTAGGCTGATAGCCAGGGAAATGGCTCGTATCCACGCCATCCATGCACACAACGGCTGCATCCCCAAACCCAACCTCTGGATCAAGATGCGGAAATATTTCTCACTTGTAGCCACAGAATTCACAGAGCAAGCCTCCAACATCAGGTGAGCTCCTGCTTATCTACTTTCAAAGCTCAAAGTTAAGGTTATCATTATCACCGTGATAATGATGCAAATAGTCCATAAAGCCCAGCATGAGTTTCCTGTTAAATGAGAACATAAGCTGTTTGCATAGAGCCTGAAATATTCTGCAAGTTCTCCGTGATGAAGCAGTGGGGTAGTTGGGCTTTCTTTGCATAAAAAATGACAGAGATAACTGCAAAAAGCGTACGACTGTATCCTGTGCGGTTCATGTATTGATGTCCAAATATAAACTTTAACATTATTTCTGGGTTTGAAGGCTAACAAATGTTCCTGTTGGCACAGCACTGTCCATTTGAGAATGCGTTAGCAATTAAGACTGTCACGCAGCTGAAATACTCGGCACTGACTCAAGTTCTCTTTTTTTTTTCCAGGTTTGTTTAAAAAGCACGTAGGACTAAATAAGCAATACACCTTAGCTAGTCTCAGTAGAAGAGAGTTAGGTGCTCTGCTGCAAATACAAGGTCTCCTGTTCCATTGCAAGCACACATACTGCAAAGTCGCATGATTTGACAGCATATGGGATATAGCCCAAATCAAGTCTGTAGAGAGAAGTAAACGTGCTAAGGTCAGACGCCGGGCAGAATTAACCAATGACACAATAATGTTATTGCTATGCTAATTAGCTCATTACAACAATGGAGCAAGCTTTATATTTCTACTGAAATATGTCAAAGCAGCATGGAGACAGTAAACTTTTTAATCTTATCTTTGTGTTTTATATGAGTAAAATATCGTTGACTTGTAGCTTTAGCATAAAACTGAACACTTGGCTTGCAGCATAGAAAACACCAAGATATTTGTCAGCCAAAAGATGAGATGTAATAGAGATGTAATTTCCCAGCCTTACCTAGAAGTGTGTTTAATGAAAATGTAAATTCATCTCTATATAATAAGGAGGATAGCATGGCAGAGACATGTGGAGCAGATAAAGTATACCATTTTATAACCTGGCCAGCTGCCCAGTCCCAGCTAATATCTTTGTTCTCTTCCCTGTTAGATTAAGTCCAGCATGTGGCTTATATAACTGTAACAATAATAGCAGACTGGATTAGGGAGTGTTTGGCATTCAGTGGGCCAGCAGATGTTTGCTTAGCCCGGTCTATCAGATCACTTTATCCCGTCCTTGGTAACACAGACAGCTAGAGTCCCTGGTCCTGGACAGCAGACACTTGTTGCACACTGCTATCTGAGAAGCCCTCATGTTGCGCTTCATTTTAATAGGCCGGTGTTATTTGTAGCATTTAGTCTAAATCAGAATCATTTCAGTAACATTTCCTTTGTGGATGACATGTTAGATGAGTTAAGTTTGAGTGAGTGTCAGAGAGAGAGCTAGCTAGATGGAAATCTGAGAGGAGAGGGTGCATCCTGTGTGCACACTGGTTTTCTCTGAGCTCAGACTGTCTTCAGATTGATACTGGAGTAATCCACATAAGCCCATTACATTTAACAAAGGGGTTTCTACTCAGCACTCTTAGCTTTTGCTTGGATGAGACTACCTTAGCTCTTTCTCTGCTATCTAGTAAGACCACCTTTGGACTACCATCAGATCAGACTACACAATCTTAGCTGGGCTGAACCCTTCGTGATGCGTGAAGCCTCAGTAGGTTTGTGTCATGTGCACACAGATGAGAAGAGCAAAGATTTATATAAATACTGGTGCAGGATATGCATGAATGTTTATAAGATAAGATAAGATAACCTTTATTAGTCCCACACGTGGGAAATTTGTTTTGTCACAGCAGGAAGTGGACAGTGCAAAAGTTATGAGGCAAAAATTAGAATACAATAAGAATAAATACAGTACACAACTGTACAGAATAGAATAAAATAAAATACTATATACAGTAGAATAAAATAAAATAAATATACAATAAGATAAGAATAGAATACAAATACTATATACAACTGAGTAAAAATACAACGATGACAGAAAGGATTATTGCACTTAGTATTATTGCACATGTATGGATGTGTGTGCTTGATCAGTTAAAGTCTTTATTATGGAGTCTGACAGCAGTGGGGAGGAAAGACCTGCGAAATCTCTCCGTCCCACACCGTGGGTGCCGCAGTCTCCCACTGAAGGAGCTGCTCAGTGCTGTCACAGTCTGCTGCATGGGGTGGGAGATGTTGTCCATCAGGGATGACAGCTTAGCCGCCATTCTCCTGTCACTCACCACCTCCACTGGGTCCAGAGGGCATCCTAGAACAGAGCTGGCCCTTCGGATCACCCTGTTCAGTCTCTTCCTGTCCCCAGCAGAGATGCTGCCGCCCCAGCAGACCACGCCATAAAAGATAGCAGAAGCCACAACAGAGTCATAGAAGGTCTTCAGGAGTGGGCCCTCCACTCCAAACGACCTGAGTCTCCGCAGCAGGTACAGCCTGCTCTGCCCTTTCCTGTAGAGGGCGTCTGAGTTATGAGTCCAGTCCAGTCTATTGTTCAGATGAACACCAAGGTACCTGTAGCTGTCCACAGCCTCAATGTCCATACCTTGGATGTTCAGTGGTTGCAGTGGAGAATGCTTGTGCCTGCGGAAGTCTACCACCAGTTCCTTGGTTTTACTGGCGTTGATCTGGAGGTAGTTCAGCTGGCACCAGTCCACAAAGTCTTGGGTCAGACCTCTGTACTCCTTGTCGTCCCCATCAGTGATGAGGCCGACTATTGCAGAGTCATCAGAGAACTTCTGCAGGAAGCACTGGGTGGAGTTGTGGGAGAAGTCTGCAGTGTAGATGGTGAAGAGGAACGGAGCCAGAACCGTTCCCTGTGGGGCCCCCGTACTGCAGACGACCCTGTCCGACACAAAGCCCTGAGTCCTCACATACTGTGGTCGGTCGGTGAGGTAGTCCAGGATCCAGGTAGTGAGGTGATGGTCCACTCCAGAGTTCACCAGCTTGTCCTTTAGAACCGAGGGAAGAATGGTGTTGAAGGCACTGGAGAAATCAAAGAACATGATTCTCACAGTGCTTCCAGCGGTCTCCAGGTTATTATTTCAAGTACAGTGTGGAATAAATCGCAGATCAGATGTTGGTAGTCAGGTCTGAAAACTCAGGAAATGAGGTGTAATGTAGCCGTAACAACAGTGACTCCAGCACCAGGAGGGTCCACTGAGAACTTGTTTCTCTGCAACTGTGTTCCCAGGAGTCAGCAGGCCAGAGCCCCACTGAGCTTGTGTGTGCTGCCTGTGCATGTCGCACTCAGTTGTTTTCATTTCACATATGTTCCCACGTGGCATGATACCAAAATAATGAAAGGTGTTTTATTTAGGTGAAAAACGGCCAGTGAAAGTATTCCTGTGATACTTACTTAACAGGTGGACACAGTGTTGTGCGTGCAGCTATTCTGAATGGTTGTCACAACAATGTGCGCGACTACACTGACCTTCTCTCCATTTCCTTCCCTGTCCAGAATACAGCAGGAAGTTCCCAGCAAGGTGGTGCTGGAGCAGGAGATGGTTTGGATGAAGGAACATCTTTCCACACTGGGCTCACCTGTGGTGCTCTGTCACAATGACCTGCTCTGCAAGAACATCATCCACAACAGCAAAGAGGGTAAGTGTCTGTGATAGGTTTGTAGCTTGAACCCATCCGCTGGAACGTTGAAGACAATATAATTACACTGCTAAGCAAGACACAAATAGGCAAAGTTCTTCATGTTACTCGTGCACGGGAGAGACCGGACAGAGCGCCGTCCCTTCGCTTGACCCCAGTCGCTCTCGTCCGTCCTCCCGTACCACTGTCCTTTTATTGAGGTTACATGAATATGCATAGGTTCATTAACATACGACGTCTACATACAAACAAAGAGTACCTTGCCTGTGTGTGTGTGTGTGTGTGTGTGTGTGTGTGTGTGTGTGTGTGTGTGTGTTGCTGATCAAAGGGTCAAACATCCTTGGTCAGGAAGAGGGTAGACTAGACCCCCCCCCCCCCCCCCCCCCCCCCGGTGAGGAAGTCCAGCAGTTCATCTAAACAGAAAAGCACTTAGACTAGAACAGACGTAGCTACGTTAATCCTACCATAAAACAATTAAGACAAGGTACGAACTTTCCCATGCTCCCAGGATATAGGTGTGCATTCTAGTGTGGAATACACACCAAGCCTCTGTAGCCTGTTAAAGATCACACAACTTATCACTACACAATTGATTATACACCTCTAAGCATCTATGGTTAAATATTTCTAAGCATAAATGACAATCAACAATACAAACTCTAACAGTCTGAGCCTTAATCTGAGCTTCTCGTCTCACGGCTGTGATTCTATTTTACAACCAGAATGAGCAGCAGCACTTCTAACTTCACTCCCCACACTGCCCCCATTCCAGTGGATCATTGACAGCTGGGTCACTAGAAGTGAGGCATGTTATACTAACTGCCTGCACCAGCACAAAAACATCTTTTGGTGTTAACATGTAAAGGTTGGGAGTTACTAAAGTAATGCTTTATTTGCATAATATTTCCCTTTTAGTATAACTTTCTGTTTGTGCATCTATAACAACCAGCATGCACACATACAGCTCTCTAATATCATATGCTGACTTTTACAGTTGTTTCCTTTTATTCTTTAGGCAGTCTGTGCTAACATTTACAGAAATGGCCTTGGGCTTTGAGGAGTTTCAAAACAGACAGATAGTTGTCACATGTGTTCGCCAAGCTGTGGTACAAAATACTAAGAATTCTAATATTTTGTACCACAGCTTGGCTAATGCAAACAGCTGGACAAATTAGCTTGAATCCACAATAGCTGACTACGTTAGCATTAGCCATGATGCACAGTGCAGCATGCTGATAACCATCAATGACCGGAAAAAAGGATTTGTGTGCTCTACAAATGAAGAAGAAACACCCATAAACAAATATTATATGTTAGTTTGGTTTCTGGGGGGAAAAGCATTTGCCTGTTAGCAAATTAATTCAGCCGTAATGTTAGCATTCCCAATAACTAGGATTTATCTGGCGGTTACTAGGTTTTAAGGAAAACAGAAACATGATCTTTGCAACTAGAGCAGGGCGATATGGCCAAAAATATTTATCACGATATATATTTGAAAATTTGCGATAACGATATAACTGACAATATAATTGATGCGAGACAAAATACAACTCCACAACATTACTAGCGCAAAAAGACAACCTTCCATTTATTTTCACTTAAACAAGAAGCTGGTTTTTATGTACATTAAAGCTTTATAAAAATGTAACAGTGCAAATGCAAATTCCTTGCTGAAAGTTTAACCAAAAGGCATTTCCAGTAGAAATGGGCTGACATATCCTGAGCATAACCATGTATAATATCCACTGAAGTTAAAAAGAGGTGCTTTGCAACATTAAACTGCAGTGTGCAGTACGCATTTTTCGGACCATAAGGTGCACGGGATTATAAGGCACATTAAGCGAAACAAAGCAGTCAGATAAATCAAACTTTATTAAACTCATTCTTCTTGCTTCCTCCACTTCTGTACCATTGATTCATTAATGTTGAATTCTCTGGCAGCTGCTCTATTCCCATGTTGTTGCAGTATATTAATGACTAACCTCGTATTGTGGATGGATTATCTCAGTTGTTCTCCTGACTGAAGTTTGGTCCGTTTACAGCATCCTGCCATGCGATTGCATTTGTCTCTAACCATCAGGAACCTTCACGTTAACTTTTATAAGTGGAAAAGTGTTAGTGTTCGTCCTCCAGCTTCACTGTTTATGTTATGCTAACATAGCTGTGTCGCTAGCAATCACGTAGCACATCATTATATACCAGCTAGCCCAACTTCAGTAACCCTACAAACGTCAGTGCTGTTTAGTTTCCTGTCTTCATTTATGTTGGACGTGATAGCAGAGCTGTACGTTTGAATTTTTCTAGAAATCTCAGTCAGAACATGCAATATCATGCTTAGGTAACTAGCGAAACTAGCGAGCTAACTTCCGCTAGCTTCCTGCTAACTTCTAACTCCGTTAAATGTAATAAATTTTGTTTTCATGGATGCCTGGAAGTTAAACTTCATAGTTACACCTGGTAAAGCAGCAATGCTGATCGTTTTATTAAAGATGAAAGAATTGAGACAGTTTTTAACTCTCAGTGATGCTGCAGTGTTTGTTTGACCTGAAGAATTATGGAGTTTAGGACCCAGATTACTCCCAGATTTAAGAGCATCTTAGCCCGACAAATACAACAATAACGACGGCCGCTTGCATGTTCTGCAAAAAAAATGTGCTTCGTCGTGTATCTGACGGACAAACACCAAACCAGTTCCACATCACTGAGGTTGCACCATTTTTACAAACCAATTCTGGTTCATCTATTTCACTCAACAATCGGCCATGTGCGTATGAAAACAAAGGCACTGCGCATGCGCGTTTTACTCATATTCTACCGCGATATTTCATTTTCCTATCGTTGCCTAACATTATACCGGTATTACCGTGAACGGTATAATATGGCCCAGCCCTATTTGCAACAGCACCTCTTGTACTACAATTCAAAAAGTTCTCTATTGTAGGATCAAGAAACACATGCAGCGTGAAACAAGAAGCAAAACAGGAAAAAAATGAATGAGCGTGATGTGTGTAGTTATGCTTGTGCACCAGTTGCAGTGGTTTCATTAACACTGCATTCATCAGGATCTTCCAAAATGCTGCTTGGTCAGGTCTGCTGATATATATTTTGGGTTTATATAGTGCAACTGCTTGTAATAAAACAGACTTTATGTAAAGACTCAGCTCAGGATTCATATAAAGGACTACTCCCTGCTCCGTCCCCATCAGTTCGAGAAATAAAAAACCTTTGCTTAGATTATAAGCAACAAGCTGTGCATATGTTGTTAGTAAGTTATTGGTGGCAGCATTTACTGTCATACATATTGTTACTAAATCACCTCTGGAGCCACAAGTAGGGCTGGGTATCTGGTATCTGTATTCTTCAGGTCAAACGAACACTGCACTGAGAGTTAAAAACTGTCTAAATTCTTTCATCTTTAATAAAACGATCAGCATTGCTGCTTTACCAGGTGTAACTATGAAGTTTAACTTCCAGGCATCCATGAAAACAAAATGTATTACATTTAACAGAGTTAGAAGTTAGCAGCAAGCTAGCGGAAGTTAGCTCGCTAGTTTCGCTAGTTACCTAAGCATGATATTGCATGTTTTGACTGAGAGATTTACTGAAGTTGGGCTAGCTGGTATATAATGATGTGCTACGTGATCGCTAGCGACACAGCTATGTTAGCATAACATAAACAGTGAAGCTGGAGGACGAACACTAACACTTTTCCACTTATAAAAGTTAACGTGAAGGTTCTTCATGGTTAGAGACAAATGCAATCGCATGGCAGGATGCTGTAAACGGACCAAACTTCAGTCAGGAGAACAACTGAGATAATCCATCCACAATACGAGGTTAGTCATTAATATACTGCAACAACATGGGAATAGAGCAGCTGCCAGAGAATTCAACATTAATGAATCAATGGTACAGAAGTGGAGGAAGCAAGAAGAATGAGTTTAATAAAGTTTGATTTATCTGACTGCTTTGTTTCGCTTAATGTGCCTTATAATCCCGTGCACCTTATGGTCCAAAAAATACGTACTGCACACTGCAGTTTAATGTTGCAAAGCACCTCTTTTTAACTTCAGTGGATATTATACATGGTTATGCTCAGGATATGTCAGCCCATTTCTACTGGAAATGCCTTTTGGTTAAACTTTCAGCAAGGAATTTGCATTTGCACTGTTACATTTTTATAAAGCTTTAATGTACATAAAAACCAGCTTCTTGTTTAAGTGAAAATAAATGGAAGGTTGTCTTTTTGCGCTAGTAATGTTGTGGAGTTGTATTTTGTCTCGCATCAATTATATCGTCAGTTATATCGTTATCGCAAATTTTCAAATATATATCGTGATAAATATTTTTGGCCATATCGCCCTGCCCTAGCCACAAGCATTATTCAGTTTTTGTGGATTCATGCTAGTTTGCCCAGCTAAGTCTGTCTATCTGGTCTTTGTATATCTGCTCCTTGTCTATAGTAACGACAAACTGTTGTTACTATAGACAAAGATCAAAGATTTGCAGTTTTTCAGTGCATTCATGTAAATTTCCATGAATGTTGCAAAGGCGTTGTTCACTGGCTCTTGTTCCGGTCATCCAGGTGTAGATGACTGGTGTACAGTTTGACCAACAAGTCCCTCCAGTGCGTCTAATAGTCACATAATCCCTCTACTTCCTGCTGTCTCAAGATGACCATCAAAAACAATCCCTGCCCCAACAAAGGAAGATTAACTGAAGCACACAGCGGTTCCATGTAAAGATGCTCTTCAGGTTCAGTCAGTAGCACTTGAGTGAAGAGGCAGCACAGCTAGCAGGCTTTTTAACTGTCTCTGACTTTGTCTGTCATGTGACCGTGCACTGCATGTGGCAGCAGTACCTGAAGAGTGCTTCATATTGCTTCCCTTCAGCTTTGCTGTAAATGACCACGTGCATAATAATGTAACATACGTGTTTTCCTTTCTCTGGTCTCCTTAAGGTCATGTGTGCTTCATCGACTATGAGTACTCCAGCTACAACTACCAGGCCTTTGACATTGGCAACCACTTCAATGAATTTGCAGGTCAGCAAAAGCACAGTGTGATTTACATGAGTTAGTTATGTGTTGGTGGTGCACAGCTTATCCTTCAACTGCACGTCCATGTGTTTGTTCAGGCATGACTGAGCCGAACTATGGACTCTATCCTAGTCGGGAGATGCAAATGGAGTGGCTCAAGGTGTATCTGCAGGCTTACAAACTCTTCACCAAGAACACAGAGGAGGTCAGCCAGCGAGAGCTAGAGACGCTCTACGTTCAGGTCAACAAGTTTGCTCTGGTGAGACAGATGTTGACAGATGCACACAGTATCTCTTGCAAGCTCAACCCTGCTGTTTCATGGTACACATCTGATATCTCATTTGTTTTCTCTCAAGGCTTCTCACTTCTTTTGGGGTTTCTGGGCTCTCATCCAAGCCAAATACTCCTCCATCGATTTTGACTTCCTGGGGTAAGTGTGCGTGTGTGAAGAGGTTAGCACTAAGCATCATGACTGTACACGCACACATACACAGAGACGCACACACCACCACATCCGTGCAGATGAGTTAAGCAAGTCATGGTTGAATGTGTTTGGGAATGTGGCAAAGGTTCACCAATCTGCCAAAAATTGTGTCCACAAACTTTTTTTATCTTATCTAAAGAACACATTTGTAACATTCCAAGAAGAAATCTTAGAGAAGAGACATCTCTGTGCAAGCGACAAAGTCAAAAATCAGTCTTTTCTGTCTCTCCGTCTGCAGGTACGCCGTGCTACGTTTCAACCAGTACTTCAAGACTAAACCTGCAGTGATGGCCCTGCAGATCCCAGAGTGAGAGGAGGCGACGGAAGCCAGAAGGACGAGGAGAGGAGCCCAGAAGGAGGTGTGTTTGAAGGTTAAATGCTGGGACTTCCTCTCCCATGAAGACGCTTCTGTGAGCCAGCTGTTGATGGACCACTCCTCGGTCAGCCTGGCATCCTTTTCCTGCAACAAGCGCAATTACTCTTTGATTCCCCCAAACTTTAGCTCCACGTACGTCACCGCTGTAGCCCGAGAATGACAAAACTTTCATGTGTGTATGTGTGCAAGTGCATTCGTCTGCGTTTGTAATATATGTTGAAAAAGCGTCACGCTTTTCCTCTTAGAGCAGCTGAACCAGGCGTAGAGAGGTCTGTGTTTGGGATAGGACACCAAAATGTTCCACAACGCTGGTAATGATGTCACAAGAGGAAGGAGAGGGTTGAAGAGTGTCAGGACGATGGTTTGTTTTCTGAAACTGACTACAGGTGCAGCCTGGTGTTAGTCCCATTGTATGTTTGTGTCTTGTGTGTGTTCCTTCCTCTGTCTCTACATATTTTAACACATTGTGACCTTTTCTCGTTTTTTTTTCCATCACCTTTGGTGCTAAGTGCCCGTAGCTTTCTGCACTGAGCTTTCCTCGGGGTGTCCTTTCCTGTGCCCCCTGTTTTTCCTGTTGAAGCACTTTCAGCTTCTTTCACCACATCTTCCACTTATTCACAGCAAACTGCTGCTGCTTATGCTGCTAGAATTGTAAGACTTGTCTGCGTGTTAGTTGGTGTTTCATGCCAAACGCCACGTGTTTGGAACAGCAAATGGAAAGCTAAATGTGCATTTATTTATTTGTATTTAACATCTCAGGTTAACAACTCTTTGGAAAGTGGTACTGAAGGAGGTGGAGGGGATGGCTACAAAGACGAGACCTCTGTGTGTGTTCCTGTCCTTGAGCATTATTTCCACCTTTTTGACTTTTATGGTTACAGCGCATCGCTCTGTTAAATTTTCCATTTAAGGTTTCCAGACATTTTGGAAAGTCACCACCTCTGTCATCCTCCCTGTGCCATGTCCTCCTCTCCCTTTATACCCTTTCATCTTTGATCGGTCACCAGTTCCCAGTTTTGGTCTTTGGTTGCTTCTCCCTTTACTCTGCGGAGGTTTATGCATCTGTTTTTCAAACCGTCCTGAAATCATAGCCCAGTCTCAGTCCCATGCTGTAATCCACTCTATTCATCTCAGATTTAGTGTCAAAACTTCTTACATAATTACATATTGCATAAGTTTTATCTGGGGTCAAATCAAGTGGAGCTTTCAAAAAGAATCTGGCGTGGGTTAGCTGGGGGGGGGTGTCTGTCACGAGATCAGCTACTGTTTTCCTGGGAAAAAGATCTGACTCTGAAAGACGAAGAAATCATTAATGCACAAAAGTACTCACAGCTTAGAAAGCAGGCTTCTTTGAAATCTAGCTTGTCTGTTTGTTATTAAATAATTTTTTTTCAGCTTAACTTTTGACTGAACACCTAACTAAGCAGAAATGTATCTGTTCAAGCCTGTCACCTTTTTCAAAAGGCCAGACAGATTGAGTGTAATGTGAAACATAGACTGTATAGAAAAGATGGATGTAATGCACTGTGATGTCAGCCATTGGTGAGCAGAGTCTCATTTTGAAGCCTCGAGTTCTTTCTGAGATGTGGCTCACAGATTTTGTCAGTCATATGCAAAATCGTACAGTACTGTAGTTAACTTCTGACTCAATAATAACTAGTAATAAGTTAATAATTAATATAATAAGAATAAGAATAATAACGTACAAAAATTACATATTGGAAAGTGTAAGACTTGAAACTAGTAACTATTCAGACAATAAAGTCATCAATGATATGTTTACAGAGTTCAAAAACTAAGTTTTTCCAGAGGCTTCTAAGCAGTTGGATGTCTTTTTGTGACCTCCCCGCTGGACATCCCAGTCACTGCAGGGCATCCCAGTCACTGCAGGGCATCCCAGTCACTGCAGGGCATCCCAGTCACTGCAGGGCATCCCAGTCACTGCAGGGCATCCCAGTCACTGCAGGGCATCCCAGTCACTGCAGGGCATCCCAGTCACTGCAGGGCATCCCAGTGCAAAACTAGAGGGTAGAGCTGGTGGGGTGGAACCTTTCGTTTCCATCACCGTTGGCCAAACTTGGCTAAAAGCAGAGCAGAACTGGCAGCTTTCTAAAGAAGTCATGGGGTATTACTCCTCCTTGGCACCAAAGAGGGAGCTCTGACCTTTGTCCTCTACTGCTGGTGTCGTGTAACTGGAAGGCTTAATAATTCACCAGCTGAGCTGCAGGAGAGAGGGACTAAAGCATGTTAATGGCTTTCATTCAGAACATTTAACCCGAGAGGGATTTTCTGAGGAGTGCTGTTAATATCTGAAGTCTTTAATCGTTCTTAACTTTAGGTAAAATAATTCTCTTCTCCTCAGTGTGAATAAGAACTGATTGCAACAGTACAAAACTCACTGGGTTTAAAAGTTATTGATGCATACACTGGCACATATTCAGGAGTCTTTTACTTCACTTAGTGAATTTTATTATTTAAATGTTATCAAGAGACTTATTTTATGCCACTAACAGTGAAGTAATCAGCTTGGTGCATTTGCAAAGGCCAAATTGGTGAATTTGCTGCTTGAACACACAATTCTAATACCCAGGTAGGACATCAGCCGGGATAAAGAGGGCATTCGCACTCCATGAGCACTGGGTGAATATCTCCATTCCCTTCAGAGGACACTTATACAGGCTGCTGACAGCTTTTTGAAGGGAAGGCATTTTAGGTTCCTGTAACATTGTATCTTATACGCTGAGTGTGTGGGAGATGAATTGAAGACACATTCCAACTAATCTTTGCATTTATTTAGCAGCTGTTTGGATCTTTGGTCACCTTACCCACTGCTGTAGTATCACCCATTAAAGATGCAGTGATCAGATTTCATGTGGCCAAATAGAACAAATTTAAAAAAAAACAACTAGCCCGGACAAATATACCAAATAAAAAATGTTTGGCTTTATTTATTTGCACAAGTCTTTCACTGCTCTCAGTCTGTGAGTGCACTTCCTCAAACAGGGAGTGGAGACAGAGATGGCTAATGTGAGATAAGACACCGTTAACTGAGCTGTCAACACATCATCTCAACTGTGATAAATCCATCCAACCAGTGTTAAAACGAACGTGACAAGAAAGCGAAACCTGATATTTGATCCACGATATTGACACAATATTGCATCCGTATTCACAATGCTGCAACAACTTTTTCTCTTTAGACTGGGTGCTGGGTAAGGTGACAGCAAACAGAAAATGAACTTGACTCTGATCCCCATTTCCAGACAAATGCATCCATTTCATGTGTTTTTGTGTCGACTGCTGAGACCGGCTGTCTGAATTTGCTGTTCCACGCTGGCCATTGAAACGGTTCACTGTCATAATGTCGTCACTTTATACGGTTGTTTTAAAATCAGTTTGTTTATTATTGATTCTAAATCTGCACTCCACACTTAGTTTGTTGCAGTCCAGTCATACCAAAACAGTTAGCTTCAGTTTGCATTGCATTTAATTTGAGATTAACTATGTTTGTGTGCGTGAATGTACTAACTTAATTATACAAAATACTGTTCAGAAAACTGACTTCTTTTTCTTTGTATGCTGACATATACTTTTTGTAAGTGCTTTGATTTGAAAGGTAGAGTGCTGTGTAAAAGGACACAGCGCTTGGTTTGCAGATGTGACTTTGTAAATGTTCTCATCCACTGCTAAAGGAGATGATGATGGGGGATGTAAATATTGTAAGAAATACTGTGAAAAGCTTACTGTACAGTGATCCTTCACACCTCTGTAGGAGTGGCAAGATTATTTAACTGTTGTTAGTAAATATTTCCATTAAAAAGAATGAAATGGTATTAAAAGACCTTGTTTGGCTTTTGATTTGTCCTGTTATGTACTAGCATGTGACTTGTTGATTTGTCGGTTGCCTCAGCTGACTCTGTGAATTTGGCCCTGATGGGAGGAAGCAACTACAAAACTTGTGCTGGGGGACATCCTGCCAAAACACACAGACTATTTTAATGATCCCTAACTTCCCTAGGAGTGGAACCTTTCACACCTTTTTTGTTTTACCCACATGAGAAAGAAAATGCATCCTCCTAAGGTTTTATGTATCAGGACATATTAAAAATCTTATGGTCCTTAGCGGGTCTGAAAAATAAGTGTAAACAACTTTGGATGAATAATACATGACATGTAACACTGTGTTATTAGTGATTTAAGAAAAAACAAGCCAAAATCCAGGAGTAGTGTTTGAGAAAAGTTCAACCTTACTGCTTCTGTGGGAATGAAGAGGCCAAGAAGTAGCCTGCTGTGATCACCTTAGTAAAACCTTAACTGTGGGCAGTTTTTGTGCCAAATAAAAACCACAATTTTCTCAAAAATTCGACATCCCAACAATTTAACTCCAAATTCAGACTGTGCCATTCTCCGAGGAACTGCCAAAAGTATTCACTCAGCCATCCAAACCACTGAATTCAGGCGTTCCAGTCATTTCTGTGGCCGCAGGATAAAACCAAGCAGCTCGGCATTGGGACTGCTTCAACAAACATTTGTGAAAGAACGGGTCGCTCAGAAGCTCAGTGAATTCCAGCGTGGTACCGTGATAGGATGCCACCTGTGCAACGATTCCAATTGTGAAATTTCCTCGTTACTAAATATTCCACAGACAACTGTTGTAAACAAAGTGGAAGCCACTGGGGATGAAACTCAACAACTCAGCCAAAAAGTAGTAGGCCATGTGAAATCACAGAGCGGGGTCACCAGATGTTGAGGTGTAAAAGTGCAGAGGTCACTAAGTTTCTGCAGAGTTAATCGCTACAGATCTCCAAACTTCACGTGTCCTTCAGATCATCGGTCCCCGGGCCACGCCGGCTCAGGTGTGAAATGTATGGTTTTATCGGTTTTTAGTGTTAACTCGGTTTTCCTGGGTCTTTTTCCGTGTGTTATGAATAAATCTTCTGGTTTTTTTGGTACCGGTACTGGTTTTATTAAAGGCCGGTCCGTGAAATTATTGTCAGACATAAACCAGTCCGTGGGGCAAAAAAGGTTTGGGACCGCTACTCTACACGATGTTTATGCAAAGTTTCATCCGCTCATCCAGGCCAAATGAAGAACATAGATACACTTTGAATAGTATAGTATGATGACACACAGGCCTAATTTAACCGAAAAGATTGTATATAAATAGAAAATGATATACGATGCTTAGTCTAGTCGTGCTTAACAACAGTAGGTCCACAAGTTTCGTCATTAAAATACAGCCAGAGTAAAAAGAGCGCACACCCTGTACCACCAAAAAAGGTTTTGCTTATCATCAGGACATAATAAAAAAGATCTAGTCTGTACCAGGTCATAAAAGTCAGAAAAAACAGTCTGAGGTGAACAACAGCAACTCCTTATATATTATGCCCTGTCTTTAGTTATTTAGCAAAAATAAAGCAGAAATGCAGAAATAGCGTGTAAAAAAATTAATTAATTAATTAAAGAATAAAAAAATGCTCCCACGATTCAACAGCTTGTCAAAGCAGCAACGACTCGATGTAAATGTTTTTTTTGTCTCAGTCTCTCAAGTCCTTACGAAGGAATTTTGGCCCACTTCCACATAAAAGAGGAAAAGTTACAGTTTAAACCTGCAAATTTACTTGTGTACAAAGAAATCCCCCCAGATTGGCTTTTATATAAAACGTATACTTTTTAAGTAACAATTTAACTGTTTTTTTTTTTTAATTTTTGGGTTTTTTTGAGAAAGGAGAATAATAATCTGATTTCCATTTGTGACATTGTGAAAGGAAAATCTTTTTTGAAAATATAAAGCGCCTTGAGGCAACTGATGTTGGGATTTGGTGCTGTATAAATAAAACTGAATTGAATTGAAGACTTGAGATGTCTGAAGGATCTTGCAGGAACACTGATGCCGTTTTCCAACATACTGAACAGTAGACAGTGATTTCATAGCTGTTGGTGTCTGGATGAATGTCAGGCATGCAGGCTGACTGAACACTGAGGCTGGGAGGCTGGAACTCATGAGTGAGCATTGACACTGGCAAGAAAGAGACAGACACAGCAACAAGAAAATCAGAGGAAACAATGTGAGAGCCCAGAAGGGGCTTTCTTGTGTTCTCAGCAACTGCAGTTGGTAACAAGCTGCAACTGTATGTAGCTGGCAGCCACACTGGTCCTGTCCAGCAGATGGCGACACTGGCACACTAAAGGAGCAGTCACTACCGAACACACTGCAGACTCAATTGTAGGCTGATGCAGTTTGAATGATATATAATGGCTTCAACTGTTATAATTTTCTATAAATTGGCATCTATCTATCAGAATATGGTGGAGCTGGTTAAAGGAATTTGTATTAATTCAATAAATGTCCTCTCAAAGATAATAAAAAAAAAAAAAAAAAAAAAAACATGCCATGTTTGTGTGTGTGTTCATGTCCACCTACACACAGACTGGAGCAAGCAGGAGTCCACTAAAATATGACAGCCACTCATCCTGACCTTCGCTTACTCAGAACCCCAGAAATACATGTGATAACTTTTGATTGGTTGAAATTTCTTTCAGACAGACTAAGAGCAAAATGTTTCTGAAGAAGTGTGATATAACCATGACCCTGTCACTGGTTGACCACTGTTCCTTCTTTGGAGTACTTTTGATAGATACGGACCACTGCAGGCCGGGAATTCACTAACAGATGTGATGATGATGAGAAGCAATGTAAATCCAGAACAACCAACCAGACGACCTATCTATCTATCTTTCTATCTATACATATATACATATATATATATATTAGGGGTGCAACGATACTCGTATCGATATTGAACCATTCGATACAGTGCTTTCGGTTCGGTACGCATATGTATCGAACAATACAAATTTTTAATTTATTTTATCAACTTTTCTTCTGACGATGCTGTCTGTGTTGAGAGCTCAGTGGATCTGCGCTCGACTACTCCGCCTAGGCTGCACTGTCGAGCGCAGATCCACTGAGCGCAGCGCAAGCTAGCAAGACAGAAGCTAAGCTCGTTGCAACATGGCAAATTGAACCTCCCCCACCCTCATTCAGATCTGGCTAGGGTTGCCAACCGTCCCTTAAAAAACGGAATCGTCCCGTATTTCGAAACAAAAGTACACGTCCCGCATTGAGCTAATAAGGGACGCACTTTGTCCCGTAATACAGTGAGAATCAAAAGTAGTCTATAACTTTTAATGGAATTAACGCTTTGTTTGAAAACATAATTCCCAGCCCCTCTCCTGCTTTGTGACCAATGAGCTGACAGCACACTTATGACAATTCGAGTATGACAATTCAGATTACCGCTCATCTCATTGGTCGAGGAAAGGTCGCTTACGGAGAAAATACCGGAAGACAACAGATGACCACAACAAGAAGCATGGCCAACAGGGAAACAAACACCGACTCTGCGGTGCAAGTCTCGGACGACAGTACACCTAAAGCTGGGCAAACACTGTGCGATTTTTTCAGTCACGTTATTCAGCTCCTGCTCAAACTGTACGATTGACTCGCAGGGGTTAGAAGTTCATAGGTCACGATGCAGGGTCTCACACTATACCACCCGATGCTCTGATGCGACCCGAGTGCTCAAATGTGCCTCCATAAAATGAAGGTTATAACAGAAAATCTGTCGCTCTCTCTCCTGATTTACGAATAAATTCTTTACAAATCCTACCATGTGAATTCATGGATTTTTTTTCACATTCTGTCTCTCACAGTTGAAGTGTACCTCTGGTGCACATTACTGACCTCTGTCATCATTTTAAGTGGGGGAACTTGCACAATCGGTGGCTGACTAAATACTTTTTTGCCCCACTGTATTTTGGTCTTCATGTGAAGTATGACCCTGAAGGTAAGCGCGTCATGGACAAAAGTAAAACAGTATGTCGGATGTGCCACGCAATGCTCAATTACATGGGTGGGAACTAGTGCGTTAGCGCAGTTAGCTCGTTAACGTGTTGACGTCGTCCAGCCCCACGCACGGGGCGATCCGCGGTAGCTCGTTAACGGAGATTTGCCGTGTTGTGGCGTTAACGTCATTTCAGATTAACGCTGACAGCACTAGTGGGAACACAACAAATATGACTTAACATTTATGCCGACATCATCCTAGTGCAAAGACAAGTGGAAGCAGACAAAAACAACAAGCACGCATGCTACAAACTTTACCCGAGTCATTTAGACCAGCGGTCCCCAACCCCCCGGGCCTCGGACCGGTACATATATATTATATATAATATAATATATAATATAATATATGTTGTGATATTTTGATACCATGGTAGCATTTACAGGATATTGTTTTATAGTGATATTATACAGGAAAACTGTTACTCAATAAGGCCCATTTACTAGTTGTTTTTCTCTTTCTCTCTGACCCATGTATTGATGTGTAAGACTCACAGGCTGGTACCCCAAGGTCGAAAATACCACAGAGACGAGACCACTTCCTTACTCCCATCCTCCCTTCCTTATCTTTTATAAAAGAGCTTGTTAAAAAGCCAGGTGGTTCGTTTCAGAATTCACTAATGAAAGAACTCTGTATTCTATGTCTAGGAGTGTATTTTGCTGGGATGATCATAAATTGTAGCTGAACTGATAAACTACACAAAGGATACTTCTTTGCTCACAAGGCAGGAAGACGTTTCCTTATTTGGTCTGTACCGGTTTGAACTGAGAATCTGCTGACACACGAACCTTTTTCCTCTATATAAGCTGTTGTATGATAAATAAACCTTTGAGTCGATTTGGGAAGGCAACCTGAAGCAGTCTGTGTTTCCTTGTTCTCCCAAGCTGCTCCCGACGTCGTAACTAACCCAGCTGAGCGGCATACCTGAGTGTTACTTTGAATAATTAGGAATCTTATAAGGAAAGGACAAAACTCTGCTTATCGGTGCTCACGCCTTGGAGGGAAACCGGGACGGAGATTTTCTCTTCAATATATAATATATAATATATATATATATATATATATAACAACACCCAGCACGCCCCTGCGGGCGGTTTATCCTTCAAGCTCGGGTCCTCTACCAGAGGCCTGGGAGCTTGAGGGTCCTGCGTAGTATCTTAGCTGTTCCCAGGACTGCGCTCTTCTGGACAGAGATCTCCGATGTTATTCCCGGGATCTGCTGGAGCCACTCGCCTAGCTTGGGAGTCACCGCACCTAGTGCTCCGATTACCACGGGGACCACCGTTACCTTCACCCTCCACATCCTCTCGAGCTCTTCTCTGAGCCCTTGGTATTTCTCCAGCTTCTCGTGTTCCTTCTTCCTGATATTGCTGTCATTCGGAACCGCTACATCGATCACTACGGCCGTCTTCTTCTGTTTGTCTACCACCACTATGTCCGGTTGGTTAGCCACCACCATTTTGTCCGTCTGTATCTGGAAGTCCCACAGGATCTTAGCTCGGTCATTCTCCACCACCCTTGGGGGCATCTCCCATTTTGACCTCGGGACTTCCAGGTTATACTCGGCACAGATGTTCCTGTACACTATGCCGGCCACTTGGTTATGGCGTTCCATGTATGCCTTGCCTGCTAGCATCTTGCACCCTGCTGTTATGTGCTGGATTGTCTCTGGGGCATCTTTACACAGCCTGCACCTGGGGTCTTGCCTGGTGTGATAGACCCCAGCCTCTATGGATCTTGTGCTCAGACCTTGTTCTTGTGCTGCCATGATTAGTGCCTCTGTGCTGTCTTTCAGTCCAGCTTTGTCCAGCCACTGGTAGGATTTCTGGATATCAGCCACCTCCTCTATCTGCCGGTGGTACATACCGTGCAGGGGCCTGTCCTTCCATGATGGTTCCTCGTCTCCCTCCTCTTTCTTGGGTTTCTGCTGCCTGAGGTATTCACTGAGCACTCGGTCAGTTGGGGCCATCTTCCCAATGTATTCTTGGATGTTCCTTGTCTCATCCTGGACTGTGGTGCTGACACTCACCAGTCCCCGGCCCCCTTCCTTCCGCTTAGCGTACAGCCTCAGGGTGCTGGACTTGGGGTGAAACCCTCCATGCATGGTAAGGAGCTTTCTTGTCTTTATGTCAGTGGCTTCTATCTCCTCCTTTGGCCAGCCTATTACCCCAGCAGGGTACCTGATCACAGGCAGGGCGTACGTGTTGATGGCCCGGATCTTGTTCTTACCATTCAGCTGACTCCTCAGGACTTGCCTGACCCTCTGCAGGTACTTGGTGGTTGCAGCTTTTCTAGCGGCCTCTTCATGGTTCCCATTCACCTGTGGGATCCCCAGGTACTTGTAACTGTCCTCTATGTCTGCAATGTTGCCTTCTGGTAGTTCAATCCCCTCAGTTCTGACTACCTTCCCTCTCTTTGTTACCATCCGACTACACTTCTCCAGTCCGAACGACATTCCAATGTCATTGCTGTATAGCCTGGTAGTGTGGATCAGTGAATCGATGTCTCGTTCACTCTTGGCATACAGCTTGATGTCATCCATGTACAGGAGGTGGCTGACAACTGCTCCGTTCCGTAGTCGGTATCCGTAGCCAGTCTTGTTAATGATCTCACTGAGGGGGTTCAGGCCTATGCAGAACAGCAGTGGGGACAGAGCATCTCCTTGGTAGATCCCGCACTTGATGGTGACTTGTGCTATGGGCTTGGAGTTGGCCTCTAGTGTTGTACGCCACATCCCCATTGAGTTCCTGATGAAGGCTCTTTTGGTCCCATTGATCTTGTACAATTCTAGGCATTCCAGTATCCAGCTGTGGGGCATTGAGTCATAGGCCTTCTTGTAATCAATCCAGGCAGTGCACAGGTTGGTCAGTCTGGTCTTGCAATCTCGGCTGACTGTTCTGTCTACCAGTAGCTGGTGTTTTGCGCCTCTGGTATTCTTGCCAATTCCTTTCTGTGTCCTGCTCATGTATTGACCCATGCATGTGCCTGTTCATCTTAGCCGATATGATGCCTGACAGGAGCTTCCATGTAGTACTGAGGCAGGTTATTGGTCGGTAATTGGAGGGGACCGGTCCCTTCTTGGGGTCCTTGGGGATCAGGACTGTCCGACCTTCGGTTATATATACATACATATATATATATATATATATATATATATATATATATATATATATATATATATATATATATACACATACATATATACACATACATATATATATATATATATATATATATATATATATATATATATATATATGTATGCAAAACACCAGCTACTGGTAGACAGAACAGTCAGCCGAGACTGCAAGACCAGACTGACCAACCTGTGCACTGCCTGGATTGATTACAAGAAGGCCTATGACTCAATGCCCCACAGCTGGATACTGGAATGCCTAGAATTGTACAAGATCAATGGGACCCTAAGAGCCTTCATCAGGAACTCAATGGGGATGTGGCGTACAACACTAGAGGCCAACTCCAAGCCCATAGCACAAGTCACCATCAAGTGCGGGATCTACCAAGGAGATGCTCTGTCCCCACTGCTGTTCTGCATAGGCCTGAACCCCCTCAGTGAGATCATTAACAAGACTGGCTACGGATACCGACTACGGAACGGAGCAGTTGTCAGCCACCTCCTGTACATGGATGACATCAAGCTGTATGCCAAGAGTGAACGAGACATCGATTCACTGATCCACACTACCAGGCTATACAGCAATGACATTGGAATGTCGTTCGGACTGGAGAAGTGTAGTCGGATGGTAACAAAGAGAGGGAAGGTAGTCAGAACTGAGGGGATTGAACTACCAGAAGGCAACATTGCAGACATAGAGGACAGTTACAAGTACCTGGGGATCCCGCAGGCAAATGGGAACCATGAAGAGGCCGCTAGAAAGGCTGCAACCACCAAGTACCTGCAGAGGGTCAGGCAAGTCCTGAGGAGTCAGCTGAATGGTAAGAACAAGATCCGGGCCATCAACACGTACGCCCTGCCCGTGATCAGGTACCCTGCTGGGGTAATAGGCTGGCCAAAGGAGGAGATAGAAGCCACTGACATAAAGACAAGAAAGCTCCTTACCATGCATGGAGGGTTTCACCCCAAGTCCAGCACCCTGAGGCTGTACGCTAAGCGGAAGGAAGGGGGCCGGGGACTGGTGAGTGTCAGCACCACAGTCCAGGATGAGACAACGAACATCCAAGAATACATTGGGAAGATGGCCCCAACTGACCGAGTGCTCAGTGAATACCTCAGGCAGCAGAAACCCAAGAAAGAGGAGGGAGACGAGGAACCATCATGGAAGGACAGGCCCCTGCACGGTATGTACCACCGGCAGATAGAGGAGGTGGCTGATATCCAGAAATCCTACCAGTGGCTGGACAAAGCTGGACTGAAAGACAGCACAGAGGCACTAATCATGGCAGCACAAGAACAAGCTCTGAGTACAAGATCCATAGAGGCTGGGGTCTATCACACCAGGCAAGACCCCAGGTGCAGGCTGTGTAAAGATGCCCCAGAGACAATCCAGCACATAACAGCAGGGTGCAAGATGCTAGCAGGCAAGGCATACATGGAACGCCATAACCAAGTGGCCGGCATAGTGTACAGGAACATCTGTGCCGAGTATAACCTGGAAGTCCCGAGGTCAAAGTGGGAGATGCCCCCAAGGGTGGTGGAGAATGACCGAGCTAAGATCCTGTGGGACTTCCAGATACAGACGGACAAAATGGTGGTGGCTAACCAACCGGACATAGTGGTGGTAGACAAACAGAAGAAGACGGCCGTAGTGATCGATGTAGCGGTTCCGAATGACAGCAATATCAGGAAGAAGGAACACGAGAAGCTGGAGAAATACCAAGGGCTCAGAGAAGAGCTCGAGAGGATGTGGAGGGTGAAGGTAATGGTGGTCCCCGTGGTAATCGGAGCACTAGGTGCGGTGACTCCCAAGCTAGGCGAGTGGCTCCAGCAGATCCCGGGAATAACATCGGAGATCTCTGTCCAGAAGAGCGCAGTCCTGGGAACAGCTAAGATACTGCGCAGGACCCTCAAGCTCCCAGGCCTCTGGTAGAGGACCCGAGCTTGAAGGATAAACCGCCCGCAGGGGCGTGCTGGGTGTTTTATATATATATATATATATATATAAATAAATGTTTAAAAAAAGTCACACCAGACACAATTAACACAAGCAATTTTAATATCTTTTGAAAAAACAACAACAAAAAAGCACAAAACTGTGAAAACATAGAGAAATGTACACCTTTAAATTACACAAGCTCTTATAAACAAAATAAAGTCTCTTTCTATATTTACATCAGCAGGGGTTAACGACAGGTGACTCCTCATCACGTCTCACTAAAATAGGATAAACATTTTAAACATGTCATTGATATCCATCTCTGTACACAAAAGCCAGCATCCTTACAACGAGCCCCAACCCCAAGGAGGTCTGCCACTTTGATTTGTCAACTTTGCAGTCAGCCAATGAAGGATTGAGCCAGTCGCACAAACTTTATGTTCAGTCAACAAGGTCACTGAATGATGAGAACAAAGGCACCAAAATTATCCTTGGGTCTAAAAGTTAAATTATCCTTGGGTCTTGCTACTTCCTGGCATGTTTCCAGGAAGTAGCAAGTCTATTTCGAGCTTTAGTTTATTCAGTGGATCAAAGAATAGAGCTGCTACATTTATAACGCATTCTATTCTACTCATCTGTTAAAAAATCTTTACTAACCTTTACTACTGCTACTTAAAAAGTTAAGGGTTTAAGGCAGCGGTCCCCAACCCCCGGGCCTCGGACCGGTACCGGTCCGTGAGTCGTTTGGTACCGGGCCGCGAGAGTTGAGGCTCAGGTGTGAAATGTATAGTTTTCAGGGTTTTTAATCGGTTTACAGCGTTATTTTGTTATCGTTTTTATCGTTAGCTCAGTTTTCCTGGGTCTTTTCACGTGTGTTATGAATAAATCTTCTTTTTTTCGGTAATGGTACTAGTTTTATTTTGTTGTATTTATCCGCGACACCTTAAAGGCCGGTCCGTGAAAATATTGTCGGGCATAAACCGGTCCGTGGCGCAAAAAAGGTTGGAGACCGCTGGTTTAAGGTATTAAAAAAAAAAAAAGACAGATTTGTCTTCAGTCTGTTGATTTAGGAATAGAGGGAGTATGCAAAGCTGCTACTGTTAGCATTTCTCCAAAAGCAAGTCAGTCCACATGCTTTCACATTAAAAGACCCAAATTACTAGCATTACAAAGGAAATAAGTTTGGGGTATGGCCACACTGATTGACATGAAGCCACTTAATTCAAAGTTTTGACACAAAGCATGTGATGACATGATACGCGTAACGGGAAATGATAAAAGCTTGCCTTTATGCGTTTGTGTAGGCAAGGTTTTACTGGAGAATAGGCTAATTTACAACGGGGTGAGTATGACATTTACTTTTTTATTCCCCCATTCACACACTCCCTCACTAAACCATGTTTGTTTCTTTTATCCTTTTAACTTAAGTATATAACAAATGGTATACCATAGATGTGATCTATGGTACAGCCTGACATGTGGAAGTCTGTCCTTCCATTTTGGTGAGTGTTCCTAGTATTTTTTTGTCTTCTGCACGAATTGGCATTGTTTTTTGTTTTTTGTTTTTTTTTTTTTGGGGGGGGGGGGGTGCCTAAAAAAACCTAATTGGCAGTGTTAAGCAGTCAGTTACACCTGTCCATATTTGTAACTTGCTAGCCAAGCTTGCCAGCATTAGCTAATTACTAATTTAAAAGAAATAACATGGCATCAGTCACAAGTGCAAAACAAATGGGTAAAGTCCCAGTCCATCTTTTACATGCAGACTAACTGCAAAAAACCTAGTTTTGCTTTTTCAGCATGTTAAACTTGCTAAAGAATACACACTAGTAAGTGCTTACGAGGAGTAAATGTTACTAAGGACGCAGGGATGATTATGGTGTCTGGAGTTCTCATTGCTAAATCTACCTTCCTTTTGCTTTGGGTAATATTATATATAAATTTTTATAGATAAACATTTGTTCCCATCATAAGGAAATGGGGGTTTTGTACCAATAAACAACAGCTCTCTCTCCAATCTGAGGCACAGGCTGTGTCCAAAACCACTCCCTAATTACTCTATACTGCACTCTCAGTTTACATCACACACACACACACACATATGTGTATGAGTGTGTGTTAAATGGCATTGCACTACTCAACAATGCAAAATGAAGGTCAGTTGTCCAAAAACCTGCTGCTGACTGCTGTGTATAACAGATCTAAGGCAGGAGAGAAGCAGTGATTAGGGACACAGCCTCACAGTTTTGGGGATGATCTGCCTCTCTGTTACAGGAACAGGAACGTAAAAGATGATGAAAGGAATACTTTAGCCTTTTTAGATGAAATTGACAAACATTTTTAAAGATTAAAAAAAAGCATAGTGATAATAATGATAATAATAATAATAATGCTGCGAGAGGCTGCATCTCAGAAGAAAAACACAGCAGACATTTGGATACACAGATACGAGGTGTTCAACACGACATCCAGTAAACATGCAAAGAAGCAAACAGAGGTATAAAAAAATAGGATAGGCTGAAGTTAACCCACCATGCTGTGGAGAGGGCACTGATGGACACACGATGACAGCAGCATGGCTCAAACTAACAGTGAGATGTGGGAGGATGATGGTGAGGTTGCAGTGTTGATTAATTGTACGTTACTTTTGGGCAACAAGGCCTGTCCGACCAGAAAAAGACTTTTGAAAAAAGCACGTCCTGAACTACCCTGAATGAAGTCCTGCTTTATCAGCTCAAAGCTAGCTTTGCTTTTGGCTGGTGCTATATAAATCTATACACAGAAAAGATTGTCGTATATATATTTATATATGGCATGTCACTATTCTGGGATGCCCTTCCACTCCATACATAGAAAGCCAGAGATGGGAGGGCCCTGTGCACAACAGAGCGGCAGACATGACAATGGATTAGTTCAGATTCAGTATATAAGGAGAATCCTGTGGAAAGGTGAGTTGCAAAGTGACTTGTAGATCGGCAACAACTGCCAATTGGATGTGTAGAAAGGCTGATAGCTCAGATCGAACATGGATCATGCAAATTTGGGGAGAAGGATTGTTGAGATAAACCTTTAATGCTAACTCTCCAACTGGTGCAAATGCAGAATAAGAGTGTGCCAAACACAATCTGTGCTTTTTGTCGTTAGCTAGACTAAGTCAGAGAGAGAGAGTTAGCACTCTCAACGCTCACTGCACAGACTCAGGGAAGGTAGCAGCAGCGTCTGCTGGCCAGATGACTGAATCTCTCCCCCTGACATGTTAATACTGCTGCTGCCCTACCTGCTGTTTCAGCCCCCTGCAGGCTGTTTACCCTTTACTTTTAGTGCCTCACATTTGTGTGCAGTGATGAGCTTAAAGACTGAACATTTCTAACATAAAGCCTGAGTTACAAACGCACACACATTTAAGTGGCAGTGTGCATATAGGATATATTTTTTTCCGTCTTGAACCATCCTATGGCCCGAGGCAACTGTTACTGAATATGACCATTATTTTTTTAATCTCGTTAAGCACACAGTACTAAAACTGCTGAAATGCACCTTTAATCACCAAATTATTTTATCCCTCCAGTTTGATTTGTGGTGTAACTTAAATAGGATGTGTGGCAACAGTAGTAATAACCACTCTTCTCCAGCAGGTGGCAAAGCTGACATACTGAACCCCAGAGTGGCTGATCCTCAGCTGTCTGACAGGAGGAAACAGGTACTCTGCTGAACTTTTAATCAATCTGCTTTAATTCCAGTCCCTGTGGGGGCATTTTGTTTGCCATAAGTCAACATGGGGAGAAAACAAGAAGCAGAAGGGATTAAATGTTAAACCTTCATAAATATAACTCCAAAGTTTTGACACAAAGCATGTGATGACATGATACGTGTAACAGGAAATGATAAAAGCTTGCCTTTATGCGTTTGTGTAGGCGAGGTTTTACTGGAGAATAGGCTAATTTACAACGGGGTGAGTATGACATTTACTTTTTTATTCCCCCATTCACACACTCCCTCACCATTTCTTTAGTTCATCCTCCATTCCTCCTCTCTGACTGTCATTCATCAAAGAGCAACCCGCCCACCTCAGCTACCCTCCCCTCTCATCCTATCCCTCATCTTTAATTTTCCTTTTCCTGGCTCCTCTACCAGTTGCCTTTCTTTAGTCCGTTAGGAGCACCAGTTCCCCCTCACTCCTCTCTCCCCCATCACTTTCCTCTCCTTCGCTGTATGGCGGTCGCTCCCTCTTGCGTTCCCGCTCTCTCTCCCTAGGCAGAGAGGTGGGTGTGGTCTGTCCCTCAGCTCTGCGAGGGATGGGCGGGACTTGCGGCAGGTAATGCTCCAGTAGCGCGGGGTGAAAAGGCATGGTAGCGACAGAGACCGAGCTGCTACCCCCCGGGTACTGGCCATCACTGTGGGGGTAATGGATCTGCTGTGGCTCCGTTTGACTGCAAAGACAGGAAGTGACACGTATATTCAGATATTCTGAGGCATTTATTGTCAATGAAAAAGTTAATCAAGGGCTTTAAAATGCTGATATCCGGTTGTTCAGTCTGACGTCACTAGCCGTGTCTGGACCTAAACTCCGCTGCAGGTCCATATATCAAACGATCACTATGGCATTACTGAGAGTTGAAAAACTGTCTAAAGTCTTTCATCTTTAATAAAATGATCAGCGTTCTCCTCTACCAGGTGTAACAATTGAGTTTAACATCCAGGCATCCATGAAAACGGAATTTATGACATTTAACAGAGTTAGAAGTTAGCAGGGAGTTAGCTCGCTAGCTTCTATCTAAATACAATATAGCATGTCCTGACTGCGGGGTTTTGGAAACAAATTAAAACGTACAGCTCTGTTATCACTTTCAGCATAAATGAAGACAGAAAACTAAACAGCAGTGACGTTTGTAGGGTTACTGAAGTTGGGCTAGCTGGTATATAATGATGTGCTACGTGACCGCTAGCGACACAGCTATGTTAGCATAATATAAACAAGCTAACTTTTTTTCCACTCGATAAAAGTTAACGTGAGTGTTCTCGGTGATCAGGAACAAATGTAATCGCATGGCAGGATGCTGTAAAAGGACCAAACTTCAGCCAGGAGAACAACTGAGATAATCCATCCACAATACGAGGTTAGTCATTCATATACTGCTGCATGGGCTGGGCTGTAGTTACATCCTAAGGTTTTAAAAACTGAGCTTAAATAAATGATTAGTGGTAATAAAAGCCAAGGGAGGTCAACAGGGATCACTGACTGTTTTAGGAGCTTTTTGAGATCAAATAGAAGAAAATACATAACATTAAACATGTTAACAACACAAAAGCCATATTAAACGCAGACTACTTTAGACCCGGAAGTAGGATTCGTCGCGTCATCACTGAACAACCGGATTGACACAGTATCCCTTAGGAAACGGTGGTTACTGGTGTTAGTGGCAGGTCTCTAGTCCTGTGTGAATGGGGCTTGGCAATCAGTTAGATAGTGATTGGCAGCAACCATTCACCAACCAGCTAAACATCAAAAAGTAGAGTGTTTAATTTATTAGCTAAAGCTAGATATTTGTGCTAATCCCCCTCCAAACCAAATATGTTTAGTGTTGTTTAGCTAAGAGTTAGCTTAGCTTTGGTTTTTTAGGTAGTGCTAAGCAGGCAGTATATATAAACACAGATTACAATATCATGAGAGCTGTAACACCAGAGTGTAAAATGCATATATTTTAAAACTGGACGTTACATTTTCACGTCTGTGTTGTTTGTATGCGTGTGTGTATGTTTTGCTGCCATGGCAGCCGATCTGTTTCAACATCACAAGCGCTGATTGGGTGAAGCGTCTGTAGTCACGCTTCATGGCAGTAAGTTGTTTTTTGTAATCTATGTTTTAATAAACCACCTTTAATGGTTTAAAAAATTTTGACAAATATCAGATCGTTGTTTTGGATCATCTCCGAGCGGGCAAGGCTCCCGGAGCGCTCCCGTTCGGCCATGCCGAATACTTGTCAACAGATCCTAAACCAGCAACCGAGTCTAAGGGTAAGTGCTCGAACAAGTCTGATCCGCAGCAACTCCACCTCTCCGTTTACAGGAGTTAAGGGTTCTGTTGCTGGTATCTTGGTGCGTGACACCACAGAGCACCTTTAAAGGTCCTGTTGGAGCCCAGGCCTCAACAGGTTAGAGCTGTTTTAACGCTAAAATGGTAAAACCCAATGGCACATTAGGCCGGTATTGTTCTCCTTCATAAGTATACGAGCCAGTCAGTCTACCAGTGTCTTCAATATGAAAGAAACAGGATTGAAGCTTTAGGCCAGTGTGACACCCTGATATTGATGTTTTGTTTCTATAAAGAGCCTAATAGAGGCTACATGTGCTAAAGCAAAGACAAACAAGAGTGAAACAGAAAAGCACTCCAAAACAACCACTGTTAACATTTCCAGCCTCCAACTCCTCCAGCTTAACTAGAAGGAGTTAGAGGGACCAATAGAGAGGGATTCTATTCATTGTCGAGGACACAGTGAACAGCCCAGCTGCAGTTGCAGTACTCCACTTTTGTTTGTGTCTTCAAGAATAAAGGAGGATAAAAAGGGGGGGGGGGTTTGAGAGCTGCAAGCATTGTCTCCAGTGTGTGGAGGTGCAGCACAAACTCTTGTCAGGGGATTGAATTGTCAGTGTTTTTCTGCCAGGGACAAATTCTTTCGCAAGTTGTTTCTCAAAGCTGCTCAGACTCTACCTGTGCCCGTAGGTCCCTCTCTGTTCCTGCCGGCGGCTCTTCATCATGGCCTTGTACTCGCCCACCCGCAGCCGCCGTCCCTCCACTATGCAGGTCCGTTTGGGTCGGGGTTTGTATTTGTAATCGGGGTAGCGCTCCAGATGCTGCCTGCTCAGCCTCGCCTGCTCTTCGTAGTAAGGCTGCTTCTCCTGGTTAGACATGGCTTTCCACCGCGAGCCTACAGACAAAGACGCATCAACACAAAGGAGTGAGTTCATGTTCTCCAGCAGCAGAAGCTGTCATGGCTCGCCATGTTTCATTTCTTGTGGGGTTTTTGAAGCATTTGTCCCGTGTTTTATGTGCTACTCTGCCTGCATCTACATGTTGTCTTACTTTGGTAATTATCTTTCCTTGCACACCTTTTGTTATTTTACTTCCTTTTTGTCTCCCCTCCTTTGTAATCATCAGCCCTGCCCTCATTGTCCCACCTGTTCCCAATTAGATCCCTGTTTATTTATCCCGTCTCACCTTCAGTCTTTTTGTCACTCTTTCAGTTTTTCCATCTGTTTACTCTCCTGGATTCCCGTTTCTCGATTAACCCAACCTTGGAGTTTTCTTCCCCCTCATTGTTCTCTGCTGTAAGTTTAAGTAAGCTGCTGAAAGCTTGCCCTTTTGTTTGGTATCCGGTTTGCATTGTCCTTCATTCGGATCCTCCTTTTGTTAATCCATTAACAGAATGGTTATGCAAGAGAGGAAGCTTAAAATGCTTGTCGGGCCCACGTGGTTTCATTTTTGTTCTCATTCATTCAGATTTCGACAAAAAGTTTCAAGCAGATTTTATTCATTTTTTATGCACCTTTAAACTCCCATCAACATTCACTTATCTTAGATGATAGCTCTTTTCCTATTTGAGTCTTCCCAAGGACGCTGCTACAGTGTTAACATCAAAATATAACCAAAAAGAGGCTGCAGTAGCCCTCCTTCTGGATATTAGAAAAAATATCTCTTAATTATGAGGTTTGGTTATCGGGGTTTTACAGTCCTACCTAAATACAGCAATTTTCTTTTTTGGTTCGTCACAGTGGGGGACATTAGTGCCACTATTTTTAAGTCTTTCTTAAGAAGAGAAAGTAAAATTGGCGAAAGATTCAGGCCGTTAATTCTGGTACCTCTGCAGTCTAATTCATCACTGGTGATGAGCCCAACACTAACATCAGACTACCAGAATGTGTCATTTTTGCCTTTATTACTTTATTCTCCCAATTATTGGCAATAAAGTGAAAAAGAAATTTACTCTAACTGACACGTTCACATTTTTGGGCCATCACCCAAAATAAAGGGTTAGTCTATGCTGATGACCTAGACTCAGACGTCATACACGTGTTCCTTTACATTTTGGAAAGTTTATTTATCACTGCATTTACTGGTAACTCTCAAAGGATTACCTCAAGACTGAAGAAAACCTAAAAAGCTGCTGATTCCCCAGCAAGTTCCAAAGAATCTCATCTTTCCTTTCTAACCATTCTTTCACTTCATTTCTAAAAATATGCGTTTGTGTTCAGACTTGACTTAGTCATGCCCCTAATTTTTAACACTGAAAGTTCCTGTTAAAATACTCTGAGTCTCTCTTTACAGAGAACATAAATCAAATTGTAATGAATGGAGACTGCACTGATGCTGCCCTCAAAAAGATCCACACATCTAAATCTCATGATATGCAAAGCCCCGTTTCTTCGTGTTTTCTTTCCCGTTTCGTTTTTTAACTAACTATCTCGATCACGCTCTCTCACATTCACTGATATAAAGCGCCTTGAGACGACTTTTGTTGTGATTTGGCGCTATATAAATAAAATTGAATTGAATCTGACTGGTTAAAGCTAACTCATAGTATATGGTGATAGGCAGAATTACCTATTAGTTTCTGTGCCACAAACTACCTGATGCTTCCATAAAGGTTATTCAAAAGCAAACACTTTGAAATAATTCAAGGTCAAAAAGCAGCATGTTTAGGGTTGTGGTCAAAACTGTGTTTTTTGCATTGAAAGATAAGTATTAGGCAAGTAATCAGTACTATGTATTTAAGCAAATTAGTGGTTTTTATGTGTGTCTGTGTGAAAGATAGACACACAAACTCTCTACAATACAAAGGAATGTAAATGTTTGTTTGAGGGAAAGGGATTCATCCCTGTGTGTGTGTGTGTGTGTGTGTGTGTGTGTGTGTGTGTGTGTGTGTGTGTGTGTGTGTGTGTGTGTGTGTGTGTGTGTGTGAAGAAGCAGGTGGGTCTTTACTGCCTCACATGTGCCAGGCAGGGTCTCAGAATAGAGACATAAACCCACCCCTAACCAGTGCTGCTCTCACCCAGGATCTTGCTGATGGAGGAGTTGTGCATGTCAGGGTAAGTTTGCAGGATCCTCCTGCGCTCGTCCTTGGCCCACACCATAAAGGCATTCATGGGTCTCTTTATGTGGCCTGAGGAGGGAGGCGGCCGTGCCTCAGCGTAGCCGCCTGGGACCGAAACGTTCAGGGTACCTACAGTAAACAAGGGTACAGGCTGGCTTGTAAATATGTTACAAATATATAAAGGAATAGCTATTTGTTTCTTGCTGTAAGTGGTGCATGTCTGAATATTAACCTTTTTTTCTTGCAACACTAAAACTGGTGAAAGTTTCTCTTCACCCACAAACATCCAATTTCATATGATTCACATTCTCCATCCTGACGTTTAAACCAAAGACAGGAGTTACTAAGCTTTACAAAGATAAGGTTATTACTTTGATGAAGCTAAATCTGAAGGTCTTGGATATTGTATTTTCATCTTTAAATGTCTGTGCCATATTCTGATGGCACATTAATAAAGCATGTTTGGAAGAAAACATTTCTGCTAATCGTGCTATTTCCCAGAAACAAACAACATTAAACAGGCTCTCCTGATTTAGCCAAGTGGTTGCTTTACCGAGATCAACATCTGAGTGACAGTAATGCCTTTGATTAGTATTTTTCCAATATGGAAGTAAGCTAATATTAGCTTGCATACATGAGCTTGCCTGGTTGCTTCTAGGCAATGCAGATGAGCATTTAGCTAGCTAGATTTTGACAGTGGCGCTTAGGGGAGCGATAAAACAGGTAATTTAATGGGCAGTATTGCAGACTATTAGCTTGGACAAAAGGGAGCCAGAATTCAAGTTAAAGTCACACTAGGTAATTAGCACCTTTTAGTGCTAAAATTAAAGTTAGCACTTGCTGTGTCGATTAGCTCTATAGTGTAATGATATAGGCATATGCCTAACATGTGGAAGGTTCCTGAAGGAGACATTAATCTTTTAGAGTTTGCATCAGAGGTTACATTGGTGCAAAAAATCTGCCAAATCTAATATCTCTTGTGGTGACTCCTTGCAAATAAGCACAAAGTGCCTTGAGGTGTTTTGGTGCTATGTAAAAAACCTGAATTGACTTCAAAGAAACTTCTTCAGTGTTCACTTTGTGGCTTCTCTAGCGTTCTCATGCCTGCTAGCAATCTGTTAAATGGTAAATGGACTGGTTCATCTAGGGTTTGAGAGTAACGAAATTTCTATTCTCTGTATGTCCTGTACATGTGGCAGAATTGACAAATAAAGTTGACTTGACTTGACTTCTTCTATAACACCTTTCTACTCTACTTAAGCACTCAAACCACTTTACGCAACATACCTCATTCACACATTCATACACATTTATACAAGCACTTTTTTAACTTAAACACTTTCTATGTAGCATTCACACACTTTCACACTCTGATGAACGCATCAAAAAGCAACTTAGGGTCCAGTGTCTTGCAGACTGGAGCAAAACTCCAACTTTCTGATTAGCAAATGACCTATTTTACCGTCCGAGCTAAAGCCACCCAATCTAATCTAGGTCAATCTAAACAGGTTATACTGCATGCTACTTCCATGGAGAAAAAAATGCTAATTTTAATAAAATTATATGACTCAATCAAATAAAATAAAATATTTGACTATAATGACAAAGATAAATGGATGGGTACCATAATGATATAATAAGCTATCAGGGCAGCGTAACAAATGTTGGTCTCATTACAACAACAACTTGGCAAAACACAGATAGGCATTAAACAGACTTTTTCAGGGATGCCTACCCTCAGAATCACTGCTGAGGTGGTCCTCAGTGGACGGCAGGCCATGTCTGTTCTCACCTCTCTCACTCTGAGACATCCTCTCATTGCGAGGAGAAACCTTAAAATCCTGCAGACATTAAAAGAACAAAAAGAAAAAACAAAGACATATGAACTCAGAAATGGTCTAAAGTCAGACAAATATTCACACACCAGCACAAAGAGACGATTTAAATTTGCACTGCAGTAAAAAAAAAAAAAAAAAAAAGGTGACCTAATGTCGAAGAGGAGTGTTCATGGCACACGTGTTACACTGGAGTGCTATTTAAGGTAAAGACATGGCACGCTCACCATATCAGCCGCTGCTTAAATGCAGAGCTGTAAATGCAAAGACAGGAAATGACAACACTATGGAGGAGGAAGAATGGTATTTATTGTTGGAGGGAGGAAAGGTAAAGAAGACAAGGCAGGGACGGGAATGTGGCAACTCTGAATTTGCAAAACTACCACACCATCAGCGTATTATCTGTCGACCATTCCCCGCGCTGTAAAACGCTATTCATCCACATGCAGCGGTGTGAAGCGCAATACCAAAATAGGTCAGTCAACAGTATTGGTGTTAACACAGCCGCCAAGGCGAGATGGAGCAGGATAATGGAGGAGAGGAGGAGGAGGAGAAGGAGGAGAGCCACAGATTACAGTATTACTGTGGACAAAGAGACAGGGCAGGTGGCTCAGTCAATGCCACACTGAGGCCTTTGTGGTATTGTAAGGCTGCAACAGCTGTTGCTTAGGACGGAGCAGAGACCAAAGCTTTAGCCACCTTAAAGAACAAAAACGTAAGAACCCAATAGAAGACCATTTTCACAAGAAGCAAAACAAAATAAACAGCAGGTTCTCGAACAAAATATGCAATTTTGAGATAGTCTAGTAGCACTTACAAACAGCAGTTTACAGTTTACTCAGCTGACTTAAGCTGTAATAATGTGCTTCTGCATGTGGGTGCGGATCTATTGGATACTCAGGAGGAGCGCAGCACCATGTAACCCTAAACCAACCTCTAAATGTCGACCAGAGAAAGAGCAATACACCGTTTACATCAGGAGTCCATATATTTATTTTAATACAGCTAACGTAAACTGAGTGGTGTGATTAAGCACACAAACACAGTCAGTTCTGTACAACATTATGTGAAGCTGTGCTGGTTTAATTTCATAGATTTTAAATAAAAGATGGACGTCGGGTTGTGGAACTGGATAAATATATCAGCTACTTGTAACAAACAAAGAGAGGGACACACAGGTCTAAAGACCGATTGGCAACCTCCTGGCAACTTCCAGCAACCAGTGGTTATGAGGTGATCGCCAGCCTGCCTCGACTCAGGCGTTAGGCAGGTGGTCTGCGTTCTTAAAAAACTTCTGAATGCGAATGTTGCTGAAAGGTTAGCGTGTATATATATGTATTTTTAATCCACACTTATAAGCCAGTCAGAAGCGTTGGGAAAAATTATCCTACAGAATTTGTGATTTCAGTCCCTAGTTTTATTTATTAGATGTTTATTTTGTAAATTACAAGTTCATTAATTATTTATTATTGACAGAAGTTGGTGGAGACATGCAGAACTAAAAGATAGCTAATATTTAGATTTCTATGACTATGACTATGGTTCTGTGGCAACACTGGAAAAAAACAACACACTATGACAAAGGAATATGTGGAAGGATATCACCAAAGCAACATTAATCTGCGACATGTTTTTACTGCCCCCGTGTGGCCAGAACGGGGGCAGGTCTATGATCTAGACCAGCGGTTCCCAACCTTTTTTGCGCCACGGACCGGTTTATGTCCTACAATATTTTCACGCCTTTAAGGTATTGCGGATAAATACAACAAAATAAAACCAGTACCAGTACCAAAAAAAAGATTTATTCATAACACACGGGGAAAAACCCAGGGAGTTAACGATATAAACTTTTTTTTTTTTTAAAAAACGATAAAAACCCTGAAAACCATAAATTTCACACCCGAGCCTCAACTCTCGCGGCCCGGTACCAAACGACTCACGGACCGGTCCGTGGCCCGTGGGTTGGAGACCGCTGATCTAGACTTCACAAAGGCAACCCATCCATAGGAAAACACTGGGATGGAAGCACTTTTGTAGCTAGCTAGCAGAGACAAATTTAAAAAATAATATTGAGTTGACTGCCCAGTACAAATTCATGTGGTCTCGGACAGACGAAAAAATGAAAACAAATTGCAAAATATACTTGGGTGGCCTTCAGGATACCTGGGTGGGCCCTAAGTAAAGTCTATGTGTGGGAAACACTGTAAAGTGATGTGAAGAATTCTCAGGTAAGAGACTGAGATAATGCTACGACACAAAACACGTATTAAGTTTCTTTGTGTGTGTTTTGTGCATTTGTAGGCTATATGCCACAGTGTTACTAGAGATAGCCTACAGTGAAACCTAACCTAAAAATGGCACAGTATGTACAATGGCAATTTCCAGAACGAAGTCCGTGTCTTAAAGTGGCTCGAACACACCGCTCTAACTGGAGTTTAAACATTAGCTCACCAGCTTTCCACCAACTTCTCTCTCCCGGTCCCTCTCCCGCCCCGCACTGCCGTGGCTCCTCAGGAGCTGCTGGGCATCGTGGATAGCCTGGGTGACCACGTCGCCGTCTCCCAGGAAACCTGCAGACAAAAACAAAGCACGAAGAGGAGAGCACAAAATGAGGACCAAGATAATTATGATGATTAAGGAAAAGAAAATGAGACAGAGGAAGGTAAAGTGTCAGTTCTCATCAGAAGACCTCCTCTAGAAACACATCACGGATCTTATGAACAGTCACCTACAGATGATGATTAGTTTCATATCCTGCTGCTGGAAATGACAGTTGAAGAATGCAATCATCCTCTTGTGGAAAAAGACGACTGCACAAAGTTTTAATTCATTTCAGCCACTTGCTCAGTATTTACTGTATTTTATACAAAATAGAGAATAACTGTTTATGAGTATCTGAGCGTCCTTTATTAATGCTTAGTTTGTCGCACTAAAGTCAAAAAAGTTATGTTCGTTGTGCTCAGTCTCCTTAAATCAACAGTGAATAGATCTACAGGAAATATGATGTGCTGCAGGTTAACGTCAAATGCTTTAATGCTTTACCATGCAAAGCAGTGTGACTGTGTGCAACTCACTGAGCGCAGATCGTGGTGGACTGTGGGAGATCTCTCTCTGGAGATCTCTGGGTCTGTATGCCCCCTGCAGCGCCAGTGATCCCAGCTCCAGGCTCTGTGGACTGGGTGTCTTCCCCAGCTCCAGACCCTTGGGCTTGGAGGTCAGGTTCAAGGGCTGACTTGCTTCCTAAACACACAGCAAGAGCAGATGAGCAGGGGTGGGGCTACTTCGACATATTCAGGTGAAACCGCAAAGGCCAAGGGTGTGCGTGTATTCCAGCTATGCACGGCACATTTGGCATGTCGGAGCAGATCTGTCACACCTTTGTAGTATTTTTTTTAGTCTTTTGTCTTCAAGTTATCCTCCTCCTCTCTTCCCTTTTGTTTATTTAAGCTATGTTGATCTATCCCTGCTTGAGAACCTGCCGTGCAAACACGAGTCGCACTACATTTACACACACACACAAGCACACACGCACGTCGAGAAAACACACACCTATGGCCACACACATTAAACCTTCAACAGAGGGTGTGGTGTATTCCTAAAGCTTTTCAGCCTCCCAAATACCAGAAAAGGATATTATTTGTTCGCTCCAGAAGACTTCACTTTCTTTAAGCTTCCTAAAACCACACACATGCAGAAGGTACGCACACCATACAGCAAGCAAACACAGCCATAATTCCCTGACTTCTCAGTAATGTGCTCATATAAAGAAGTGAGTTGGACAAGGTATGCACAATAAAGTGATACTGTACCTGTCGGAGGGAACCACTGCTTCTCTTCACGGGGGTGGGGTGAGTGTTTGACAGTAGCTGCATGGAGTAGTCCATAGCTGTGAAAGGTTAAAATTAAAAATAAATAAATGACCATTCTTAATGCATCGATTTAAGGGTTAAGAACGAACAGCAGTTTTAGACAGAACCAAGTTTAAAAGTAAAACTATTAGCATTACTATTATCATTAGCCTGTTAAAAAAATTGTTTAGTTACCATCCTAACGGACCAAGCAACATGCTAGCATTTTATGGGTAAAATTAGCTTCACTGTAAAGCCTGTTGCAGACACTGACAGCTGGAGCCACAACAGCCAAGCAGCCTTCCATGGCTGGGACTCATGCTCAGCTGGTGTAGTGCACTGTAAAGGCTTAGTGGTAAAATCCACGCAGTCATCAAAACATATGCACGGACCCTCGCCCTTGATGACCAAATTTATGTCACGTGGACCCATCAGACCCAAGCGGACCACAGCAGACGTGGAGAGTATACTCAGAGCTTAAGAAAAAAGGACATTAGCCTAATTTTGTTAAGCTCAGACACATGATCAATAGCATACTTGTAAAAACTAAAATGTTATGTGGCCTTTTTATGTAGCGCAGGTGTTTATTTCAGCTCTTCACCTCCATTAACTTGCACTCACTGAGGACTATCTAGGATGAAATGCAAAGACTCTAATCTGGCCCAGTGGACGGCTTTTGAAAGTGTGAAGGAAGACATAGACTCTGGGCTTTTAACGGTATTTTCATAAGTTTTACAGCTTTTCCTATTGAAAAAAACCCACCCCATCCCAACACTGCCATACACCCCACACCAAAGTAATTAAAGTGGTTTCTTTGTCTTTGTTGGACATCCCTGTCCTACAGCCTTACATTCATTTTAGCATTTAAATGTTCACTTCCAGCATCATTAGCCATGAATCCACCATAATACGAAGGCAGTTTGTTTATACAGAATATCGAGTGCAGAGGATAAGGCAATATCACCTCTCCAATGGCAAATCTCAAACTATTGCCAAGATAAATTTGTGATATAGCATTTATTCAGCTAAGGTTGAATAATAACGTGAGTAAGTGATACAGTCATTCTGAGACAGTAGATGTTTTGTTACAGTTTCAGAATTAACATAATTTGCGCATGGCCAAGTGGGAGTTGCAGGGAATCTCCCCAAAATACAATGTCCAGTTGATACGTGAGGTTACATGCAAATGTCCAAACAAATAAAAGATCTGAGCAAAATGAAAGCAAAGGGCTCAAAGTTTCACTCCATGCATATTGTTTTTAAAAACGCTCTGGTTACTGCTGACCTCTTCTACACAGCCCAGCACTCCGACACATTTTACATTCATGTGTCAAAACATTCAGAGCCGCTCACGCACACGTGCGCTTCTCGATATAATGGCTATCCTTAAATTCCACCTACACTGTTTTAAAGACTGGCCTTGTGTCTTTAAGTTTGAAAAGATCCATAAGCACAGCTTTTAAGGCTGGTGAAAGCAAGCTTCTACAAAGCTGTGGCGTTCGAAGCCGTGGCCTCAATAGCCTGCTAACTGTACAAGCATACGTGTTTGAAAGGTACATTCAAGCACTGTTGCACTGGAGTCTCACGGATGCCTTTCTAGTTCCTATAAAATAGCCCCTGAGTTGAAGTACATAAACACTCAGGGATGGCAACTTATGGAGCTGTACTGATGGAGATATCTTTTCAGCACAAAGTTTCTGGCCTTCAAAGCTTGCAGTCATTGGTAAGTAGAGTGTTCATTCTTCCCACACAACAGGGTGCATAAGAAAAGGCTTTGAATGAATTGACAAAACACAGTGTTCACTAAATCAAGGGAATCCTTGGAGGATTATTAGCAGGTCACAGCAGTATTTGAAGAAGAATGTAGTATACAGCATGACCTTATTGAGCCCTCCAGAAATACTTTGATTTGCTGGGAGTTTCTCTGACTAAAATGGACCATCAGTGTCAGTGTTGTGTTTATTACTCAGTAAAAGTAACGTATTACACATGATTCATTACTTTTTTTAACCCAAGGAATAAAGTAATGCATTACTCTGTGGAGGCAGAATGCCCTTCACACAGGTCAGCCCAGAGGTTGTTAAAGGACACTTCTCTGAAAGTTACTTTATACGGTTGCAAACATGTTTAAAAATGAGTGATGGATTAAAGATTACATAATGTTAGAAAGAATATTACCTTGTTGTTGCCGTCATAACTTTCCAGTGTTTCAAAAGCCTGCCTGCCATTGCTAGAAATGTCTGCAGTGTTTGCCTGATATTCCTTAAAATTACGGATACAGAGCGGTGTTCCTAGATCCCACAGCCTGAGTCAACAACTCTGCCCCAACAAAGCAGCTCCGAGCTTTCTTTTAATGCTGCACTGCTGTCAGCCTGCATATGAAAAAATAAATAATAATAAAACTGAAACCTTTCCACTTGATTACTCACTCGGCTTGCAGGGGATCGGTTGCAGTGGCAAGGTCATCTGGGGGTCAGAGTTGACCTGGAGGGGTTGGGTGGTGGGGTGGAAAGCTGGAATCATCACGTAGGGCATGTTCACCTGCTGGGACAGAGCAGGACACGTGCACGTTACAGACAAGCCCCATCCGTCTCACACATTCATTTATTAATCTCCCACTCTGCTCCTTGAAGTGATTCAGGAAGATGTGCGAAAGGTCGTGAGAGGAGCTGACCTGGATCTGCTGCTGAAGCAGGTTGATCTTGTGCTGCTGCTGGATGAGCTGCTGCTGCTGCTTGGCGATCTGAGACACAGAAAAACGAGACACACAAGTGAGCGCTAGCCTGTATAAATTCTAACGATCAGCCATGACGCACGCATGCGGCGGTTCATTTATTCCCAGAAAAAAGCTGGCGAGTGCGTGCGGTGTTCTCCTTCTGTGGACTTGTGTGAAAAAAGGCACATTAGACAAAGATCTTTTTTCAATTTCGGCCATCTAATTTGCCTAGTGTTATGGAGCAAGAACACAAGCACCAGTGCACACAGGGGCTTTTCGTCTGTTTGGTCAGAAAGGCCCTTTATATTCTTTATCAAGATAATACACAGCAGAGAGACAGAAATTTGTTTTGAGATGTCCACATGTTTGCATGTTCTGTTGAACTGGGTGAGTGATGCAAAGATCTGGTAGAGATACCTGTTCTTGCTGTTGCCGAGCCAGCTCCATCTGCTGCTGCTGTTTCTCCAGCAACAGGGCGGCCATGTTTCTCTGCTCAGAGTGGGCTCCCAGGAGCTGCTCCCTCAGACCACTCAGCTGGTTGATCATCATCAACAGCTGGAGCTCCTTCTCTGCCAGAGATTCGGGGGTACCTGGTGGGAGGAGTGGGAGGCTTTGTGTTTTTATGCAGGATAAGGCCGTTTTTTTTTTTTATTCCTTCTTATTCCGTTTTTGCTTTAGTAATGTCTCCAACTATCACCATTATTATACCGGAGGGATAAAAAAAATACTATTCTCTTCTTGTTCTTACAGTTTTGTTATATAACCTCTCATGTTTTCCCATTTTTCCCACAAAATTTCTCAAAACATGAAGCTTTTCTTCTCTTTATAAAAGAAAAATCATATTTTTATGGTGAATAATATTTTTCAGTTTTACAAAAAGATATTTTTGCTTTTATTAAATTAAATTTCACAAAATACAAAACCTTTGTCATTTTTATGAGACTGAGAAAAATTTCTTGTAATTACCTAAAAAGGTAATTTTTTCCTCCACAAAACAATATTTTCAGCAAAGTTTTTAATGTTAAACTTTCCCTCTTTTAAAAACATCTTGTTATAATAACAAACTTCTCAATCTCACAAAAACCTTTCTAACTTTCACAGGATCATTTTCAAATGTAATATCTTGTCTTTTATCTCCTCACACCCTCCGTGGGTCAAGTTTCACACATTCAGAAAAACCAAAATCTCAAAGAAAAAAACCTGAAGCTTCTTCGTAACATGTTGCTTTATGTTTCCTATATTTCAAAATCAATTGCTATCTTGTAATCTCATAACTGCTAGAAAAGGATGTTGAAAGCGTTGAAACTGATAAGCATCTTTTTTCCCCATTTTGCAGAAACAAGCTGTTATACCAAACTGCTTAGATCAGAAACTGTAGATAATGTTTGCAGGACAGACGCGTCCTCACTATGAAAATGAATCTTTCATCGCTGCCAAAACTACAAAGCCAATTCCAAAAATGTGTCAAATGTAAATCTCATAAACTTGTCTTTTATTCACTGTAGAGACACATTAAATGTCTGAGCTGAGAAACTGTAAAACTTCAAAATATCTCACATCTCAAAAAAAAGTTGGGATGGGAGCACCAAAGCTGGGGAAGCACTTTCCAGTTAGGTTAACTGGCAGGAGGTCAGTAACATGACTGGTTATACAAGGAGCATCTCAGAGATTCCAAGAAGTACATCAGAGGATAACAAATCTGTAAAAAAACTGCAGCTACAGATTTCAGAATAATGTTTCTGAATGCAAAGTCAGAAAGATTATAAATATACATAATATCATTAAACGATTCAGCGATTCTGGAGGATTCTCTGTGTACAAGAGACAAGGCAGGAGGCCACCTCTGAATGCTCGTCTATCTTCGGGCCTTCTGAAGCTGGACTGAAGCAAAGCGCAAAACTGTTGTTAGATCAGACAAATCGAAATTCTGAAAATCACAAATGCCACTTCCTCTGGTCTAAAAATGAGAAGGACCATCCAGCTTGTTATGAGCAAGCAGTTGAAAAGTTTGCATCCCTGATGGCACAGAGGTGAATTTATCAGTTTGCACATCTGGAGAGGCACAACTAATGCCTCAAGGTGAAACAAAAAACGCTGAAAAGAAGACCCAGGACTGCCGAGCAGCTAGAGTCTGCTATCTCTCTGCTCAGTTCTACCAAGTGGTAAACATGGTGTGGCAAATGTGGGTTTATGATAATCATTACATTCATGTGCAAACAAATACTAAAAAAAGGGATCAAATAATTCAGTGAAATGATTGAGATAACAGCAGCACACATGTGCTGTGAGTGTGGTTATATCAGTGAGACGGGCACAGTGACAGCCAGCACTGGATTTCACTGGTGTGTGTGTGTGTTATCACTGTACATATGATAAATATTACATTGTTAACCCCAGAACACACACACGAGTTTTGTAACGCCATCACTACACTTTGTCCTTAATGTAAATATGTAAGAAAAATTTCCCCTTGTGGGACAATTAAAGGATTATTCTATTGTATTCTATTCTATTCACTTTCGCATGGGTGAAAATTTAGGGTTAATTAAGCCTTCACACACACACTGGTTATGTTTTACCTTTAAAAAGAGGTAGAAGAAGAAATATCTACATATCTTCCATCTAAATGTCAAACCAATGGTTTGCCACATGCTGCTGTATGCACCAAGCTGTTATATATGATGCTTTTAAATTGATAAAACAAATGAGAAATAGAATAGAAAAGCTGTAATTCATACGGTCTAATTGTATATGTACAACATTTGTAGTGTTTGAAACTAACCTTTCAGCTGTCCTGACCCCACTGTGCTTTTATCCAGGAGTTTGTCCTTCCAGTCAGCATTCAGCAGCTTCTCAATGGTAGGCATCACTGTTAAGAGAACACTAATGGTACTCAGCGGGACCGCAGTGGGCAGCAGTAGATGGCGTGAAAAATATATTCTGTCAAATAAAATACATCTAACACTAAACTACTTTCTGAGCCTCTCTTCTGCTTTTCTAATGGCATTGATTGAAGAAGACGTTTGAGGTGTCGAAGGGCAGAGGTTGTTTGTGCATCAGGGAGAAGTTCTGAGTGTTTGAGTGGATCAATATTTGGACAGAGAACAATTCAAGGTCAGTGACTGGAGCAAATTTGAGAAAGATTTAAGGCAAGGAGTGCAGGCTGGTTAAAGACTAGAGGGCAACGAGAGTCTTGCACGCGGCTCAGAGAGAAGCCCTTCACTCCCTACCAAAGAAATTGAACACAATCACACATACAAAAAAAAAAAGCCCCTGAACTCGTTCAGGAATCCAAACAACACCCCCGCTTTGTGAGACAAACCATCACTTCCACACATCGATTTTAAGCAGACTGCATTGTTTAATGCTGAATAGCAGCAGAATGTAGCGCTCTCAAACACGTAAGATATGGAGTCATCAAAGTCTGAGATGGGAAAATTATATGGACGTGTGTGCGAGTAAGAGAGAAAGACTCCCACAGAAGGTAATAACACTGAGGTGCAGAAAAGAGAAAGGCTGAGGGCTGAATTGATACTGTCTGAAATCCAGTAAATACTGAGGCAAAACTGTTAAGTGCCAATCCGACTACATGCTAACATCCAAACAGCTTGGATCTAAAACGTTACTCTCAAGATACACAACTGACAATTTTAATGAACTTAAGTATTTATGCCTTCCTGAGCCTGGTTTTATATTAATAATAATAATTAATAATAATATATTATAAGTTTCTTCCTGTTAAAATTGAGTTCTTCCTTCCCACAGTTGTCTAATCCTGGTTTGGCTACTAACCGTACGACCGTTGCTGTAAACTGGCATTATACAAGCAAAACACACATTCAATATTTGCATAAAACACGAGTCAAAAATGACATACTTTACATGTCAGTGACTAAAGCTTGTTTTGCTAAGCTTATATCTTCAGGCCTCATGCTTGTAGGCAGGCGTGACAATGATATCATCTAATTGTCGGTATCTGGCTGTCTGCGAGTATTTGTGCTGTCTCTTATAAAACTGGGAAAATATTCTTTGCAGAACATTTGTAAGTAAAATTAATGTATGTATAAAGTACTTTGCTAAATTGACTTAGCAAGTTTCAATGACTAACATTAGGGCCACCCTGTTAAATGAAATGCTCCTGGTAAATACTCGACATTCAACCCCAAATTGCTCCTAATAGCAGGACAGTTTCTTTCCTTCTTGGGAGGTTGACTTTGTTCTTTATTCCGATCCCTGTGAGCTGTTGCTACAGCAACAACAACTCTACTGGGGGTAAACAGATAAAACCAGCACAAGACATCAACCCATAATGGTACAGTCAGTCACCAAGTAAATTATAAATAAGAGTATGATACAAATAAAACTTTCTCTTGAGTTAAAAACAGCACGCAATCAAACAATCAAGAAATAATAAAACTAGCAATGAATCCTATAATTACATATTATTAATATGTATTAATTCAATAGGCTAATGAACATCAACACCATGGCAGACAGAACTGACTCTCGGTTTGCACCTCTGTGGTTGTAAATAAAGTTTTGAAATGGCGTTTGCTTTTGACAGACCTTCTTTGAAGTTGGATTGTCCCTCTGATCGATCATGCATCCTAGGTTCCTTCAGTCCCATGGGGCTCTGTCTGTGAGGCAGGTCCTTCCCTGGAGATCCCTCCTGTCAGGACAGAAAAGAGAACCTCAATTAAAATCTCACCAAGAACATGCAAATATACTTTATATTTTGATATACCAATCTATGACACATTGTTGACTTCCTAAAATTCCCTGTCATGCCTTTCGTAATCCTTACTGAAGGGGAGCGAGACAGTGGTGGGGTCAACTGGCGAGCCTCGAGGGGCTGAGTTCCTGACCAATCACGCGAAGGAGACGTTTTACGAAGTTCGCCGCTGGTATCCATTGCAGCCCCTCCCCCAGAGTCTTCACGTTCTACTTTGACACCAACGCCTGCCATGTTGACATCCCCACTGGAGTGAATGTGAAGTGCTGGAGGGCTGGGCTCAACCATTCTGTTGAAAGACAAAAAAAAATACACAATACTAGCTGTCATTTGGGTGTGGTGAGGTTTGGGCACTGGGTAATCATCTCCCAGTTCTAGATTTGGGAGTAAACATATTGACAGCAAAGAAGAAAAAATAATAGAAAATTTGTTGGTGGAAAATTTCATCCCTTGCTGTTCAGATATTTTATTTAGACTAAAGCTAAGGACGAAAAAGGAATCCTTAGAGGTGTGTCGGCAACTGGGCTAGAGACTCTTACAACTATGAAGCTTTATGAACGGTCATAGGGAAAATAAACAATATGGTCTTAAACAGAAGTTTGTAATCAAATACTGCTATAGAGCATGATTAAAGCAAAGAGGTGTAAGCTGTGAATAATAAATAATGAGTACTATGAGCATTTATACTGGATACCAACACTTATGCGATCTTTTACTCCAAAAATAATTCGGTTTAGCTGTTTCCCCATTATTTTGATTGCTGTTACTTTTACAGGCATGCACACAAATATTCTACCTCTCAGATAGCCAAACCATTTGGTTGCCATTTAGGGTTTTGGATATTCATTTTTGTTCGTTTGTTTGTTTTGTGACATTTACAAGGTTCAAGGTTCAAGGTTCTTTATTTGTCACATGCATAGTTATACAAGTATAACACACAGTGAAATGTAGCCTGACACGCTCCTCGACATGTGCAAAAATTGGGGGGGGGGGGTGTAGAGGAAGAACATTATATATATATATACAGACATATAGTATGTACACTGGGTGAATGTGCAGTAGTAGCAGCAAGCAGGTGAATTCTGTACATTAATATGAATAGACATCTGACTATTTTACAGGATAGACAATATAAACATATTTAAAATTAAAGGAATTGAAATGTACATTGTGCCTTGGTTTAGTGTCTGGAAGAGTCCTGTCTCAGTCAATTATAGATGATGTGAGAGGGCGGGTGTGTGTGTTTAGGGCACGGATGGCTTGGGGATAGAAGCTCCTCTTGAGTCTCTCTGTCCTTGCCCGGAAGATGCGGAACCTTCTACCAGATTGCAGAAGTTGGAACAGTTTGTTGTCAGGATGGGACGGGTCCTTCAGTATCTGCGCTGCTCTAGTCCGGCATCTCCTGGTGTAGGTGTCCTGAAGCGGGGGGAGAGCAATCCTGCAGCAGCGTTCTGCTGTACGGATCACTCTCTGGAGAGCTTTTTGGTCCTTCACACAGCTGTTCCCAAACCACGATGTCATGTTCTGTGTGAGGATGCTCTCCACAGCGCCTGTATAGAAAATCCTGAGGATCTTTGGAGAGACCCTGAACTTCCTCAGTTGTCGTAGGTGATACAGGCGCTGCCTAGCCTTTTTGGTCTGGATCTGAATGTGGGCAGCCCATGTCAGGTCTGAGGAGATGTGGACACCAAGATACTTGAAGGACTGCACCCTCTCCACTGGAGCTCCATTGATGATGATGGGCTTGTAGTCTCTGTGCTGACCCCTTCTGAAGTCCACCACCAGCTCCTTGGTCTTGCTGACGTTCAGCTGGAGGTGGTTGTCCTGGCACCACGATGCCAGATTCTTCACTTCATCCATGTAGGCCGCCTCATCGTTGTTGGAGATGGCACCCAACACCACTGTGTCGTCAGCAAACTTCACAATGGTGTTGGAGCCATGGGTGGCCACACAGTCTGAAGTGTAGAGGGAGTAGAGCAGTGGCGAGAGGACACATCCCTGAGGGGCTCCTGTGTTGATGGTGATGCTGTTGGAGAAGCACCTGCCCACCCTCACCACCTGAGTTCTGCCAGTGAGGAAGTCCAACACCCATGCACACAGACGGCTGTTGAGTCCCAGATCCCTCAGCTTTGTGAACAGTCTGCAGGGCACTATTGTGTTAAACGCTGAACTGTAATCAACAAACAGCATTCGCACATAGTTACCCTGTTTCTTGTCCACGTGGCTGAGAGTGGTGTGTAGGACGTGGGCGATGGCATCCTCTGTGGATCTGTTGGATCTGTAGGCGAACTGCAGCGGATCTGTGGTGTCTGGGATGGAGGAGGAGATGATGTTCTTCAGCAGCCTCTCAAACACCTTCATTACTACCGAGGTCAGTGCAACTGGCCGGTAATCGTTCAGGGATGAGGGTTTGCTGTTCTTGGGCACAGGGATGATGGTGGATCTTTTGAAGCATGTGGGGACCACAGACTTCGCCAGGGACTCGTTGAAGATGTAAGTGAACACACCTGCTAGCTGGTCAGCACAGCAGCGCAGCAGACGGCCGGTGATGCCATCTGGCCCCGCCGCTTTCCTTGTGTTCACTCTCCTCAGTGCCGCTCGGACGTCATGCTCCGCGATGCTGGTCACCGGTCTCTCGCTGATGACGTCACTGAGAGACCGGTGACCAGCATCGCGGTCACCGGTCATCAGCTATTCTGCCTGACCTCCGTCAGCACCCAGTCTCTCCCAATGCTCATCAGGCACATCTTCCAAGCCCAAAAAACAGTATCAGGACAGCCTTACACATCAGTAGTACCTCACATTATCCCTCCAAGGTTTAAGTCATCATTAGTGATATCCCTAACCCTAAACCCTGACTCTAAGCAATCGAAATATGTACTTTTTTATTACTCTTGCAAGTTTTAGCATATCTAAAATTTTAAAAAGGACTTTTGTAAAAAAAAAAAAAAAAAAAAAAAGATTCTTATTGGTTTTCCATAATTAGATACAATTTTCTTATATCCTGCTTATAACTTAATAATTGCTACAAATAGCTAAATCAATTTGTGACATTTCTGCCTCTTAAAGGAAACCCTAATTTTGAGGTGGTAAATTTAAGAAAAAAAGGTGACTCCTGAATTCAGTTTTGAGAGTTAGGTGGTGGTTGTGTTAAAGTGTGTGTGTGTGTGTGTGTGTGTGTCTCCCTCAGTTTGTGACAGTGAATAATGAGAGGTTATAGGGGAGGGAGACAGACAACGCCTCAGTGAGGAAGAAAAGCAGAAAACTGAAGAGGGGACAGGTTGAGTGAGAGAGGTTTGAACCAGAGTGAACTTGAACAAATCAACTCAGGGTTGTGTGCATACGTGTGTTATTTCCCAGCTCTACAGCAGGAGGAAAGAAAAACACAGCAGACAGCAGAACAAAACAAACAGAACACACAAGGGCAAAAAGTGCACATATATATAAAGAGGCAGAAAAAAAGCCATTGTTGGAGCCGGGGAACAAAGGAAGCCGAGACAATGGGGGAGAGGCTGACAAAAGCCGCCGGCCGCAGGAAACAGGCCGGATAACAATGCCAGCGGAATGTGCCGACCAACTCAGGAACATGGCAAAAAAAAAAAAAAAAAAAAAGCGCCACCGTTCTGCGGAAAGCATAATAATGATTAGTGCCCCCCCTTAGCTTGCACACTGTGTTTCCAAACAAAGCCACCTGTCTGCCAGGGTCCAAGACTCCAAACCTCAGTGATGTATATGCATGCGTTTGTGTGTCTGTGTGTGTGTTAAAAGCTACAAAACACAGGTAGAAACGTTGTGCACCGAACTCAGCTGCCATGTGGTCACAGAAGAGTTGTTTACAGTCTGATTTTAGCTCCAAGTAATGGATAGAGAGTGCAAGCATTTGCAGGAACGTCCGTGAAGTCTGTTTGTTTCCTGAGACCACAAGGACTTGTCTGCAGATAATTTACATCGCAATGCACCAACTACACTACGCTCCAGGTGGCAGATTTCAAAGAACTATAACAGGAATGAATAATTGGCCGTCAGCTGTACATGTCTGCAACGGAGCATAATTCAGGTGAAAAACTCAATGGGTGCAGTTGCTCTGCAGTTGGTACTAGTCCAGCAAGCAACATCAAGCAAATCTAAGGTTATTATGTGGTGCAAGAATAACCACAGAAAACTATTGAGATACTTTGTCTACTGGAATAATGTTTAATTTAATCTTCAAGGAAATTGGCAGAATAAACAGCTAAACACTTGAATTTCACTCACTACTATGAGCTTGTTTTTTTAGGAAATCCTGACAACTAGATTAAAAAATCTTTAAAGATTGATATTTGTCTTGAACTATAAATTCAGTTCGTCGATAATAAATGCCACACTTAATTTTCTCAGCAGATGACGTGGATTCCTATGACCTCTTGAGAAAGGATAATGACAACTTGGACCAACTTGAAGAGGGCGATTTCCCTTTGCAATTCTACAAAGGCTGCAGTGTCAACCCTGTAAAGTGAGACACGTCCCTTACTTACCTGATGAGTTTAATGAACATATTTTGTTTATGAGAACACCAGCTCAACAGTTACGCGGCCCTCTGGGAACACTCCCGAAGCTCCTGACCGGCCCCTCTGCCAACGCCAAGCAACATGAAAAACACATTTCCAGCACTCTAGGAAACACACAGTAATGTTGTTGGTGCATTTTAACACAAACCCACCTGCCTGGCTAGGCTCTAAACCTGTGTGAATGTGTGTGCATTTATGACTCGTTGTGTTTTCAAATCACAAAGCGATAAAAGAAAATCTAATTTACACAGCTGACGGTAACTAAAAAGCACAATAAACACACCTGCAAGCAGGGGGATCACCAGCAATTGAACTCATTTGTTGCCACCTGTTTGATTACTCTTGGTTTAAAGATGATATCACACTCATTTGTATATCTTTCATATTAAAAAAACAACAACTGTGATTGCGCTTCAAATTTTACTGCCTGATTGCATTTGTTATCTGTCATATTTGGGAAAAGTTACCATCAGCTTCAAACCCACAACACTGTTCATCAGCCTAATCCTGTCTGACGTCTGCTTTCAGCTGTGGTGTGTAGTTTTGTAGGGTGTTGGGAAGGAACGATTGTGGAGGGATGGAGGTGGGAAACTGTTATAAGCGAAAACCGCAGCAGTCACCGTCCATGTGGTGGCGAGGGGCTGATTGCCGGAAGAGAGGGGGTTGGAGGGTTGTGCGCAGGCGGCAGTGGCAACATACCGAGCTGAGTCCCACACAGCAAGTTATTCCTGGGTCTTCCCTTCACGTTCCACAGGGGCTGGACCGCAGAGCTGCCACAGGTGGCTTTCACACGCCTCTGCACATACTCTGTGTGTGTGTGTCACCAAGTGCAGAGGTATGCACAGAATCTCAGAAGGCCGCACTGTTGTTGTCAGCGAGGAATGTGCGTCCAGGTGCAAGCATTTTTACAAGCACAAAGGTACTTCAAAAACAATACAATTTGTGCCTTAGGGTGAACAATGCAAACCAGTCAAGGTTATCAGGTTATCGCTTGCCTTCACATCTCTCTCTAGTTAAACACACACTTAGCCTATCTGTACTGACTGCACCTACGTGGAACCTGACCTTGTGCATACATGTATATATGCGGTGTGTTGCATGACTTAAATAGCACTGGCTTCTTCTAAGGTTATCTGATTGAGGCCTGTTTTTCAACCACCTACGGTGTTATTCAGCTTTTATAGGCGCTCACCACATGCTGCTAAGAAATCACAATGAAACAGACCTCAGAGCAGCCAAGAGTTGTTTTTTTCACGTTTACTGAAAAATATTCCAATTATAGTTATATAATAGACATGGACATGATGATGTGTAGACTTTCAGCTTTCATTTGAGGGTACCCACATTCAAATGGGAAGAAGGTTTTAGGAGTTTCAGCTCCTTAACATGTGCCACCCTTTTTTTAAAGGGACCAAAAGTAAATGCACAATTAGGGCTATTTCATAGGCAGGTATGGGCAATTCCTTTGTTATGTCATTATCAATTAAGCAGTAAAAGGCCTGGAGTTGATTTGAGGTGTGGTGCTTGAGTTAGAAGATTTTGCTGTGAACAGACAACATGCGGTCAAAGGACCTCTGCATGCAGGTGAAACAAGCCACCCTTATGGTAAAATGGTAAATGGCCTGTATTTATATAGCGCTTTACTAGTCCCTAAGGACCCCAAAGCGCTTTACATATCCAGTCATCCACCCATTCACACACTGGTGATGGCAAGCTACATTGTAGCCACAGCCACCCTGGGGCGCACTGTCCGGCTGCCGGACACTGGCACCACTGGGCCCTCTGACCACCACCAGTAGGCAACGGTTGAAGTGTCTTGCCCAAGGACACAACGACCGAGACTGTCCAAGCTGGGGCTCGAACCGGCAACCTTCCGATTACAAGGCGAACTCCCAACTCCCAACTCTTGAGCCACGATCGACCCTTAAGCTGAGAAAACAGAAAAAAACCCTTCTGAGAAATTGATACAGCATTGATACAGCGTTTGTTACATTCTGAGAAAGACAGAAAGCACCGATGAAGTCAGCACCACAACACACAATTCTGGAAAAATATCCTTTGGATAGATGGAACCAAGGTTAACCTCTACCAGAATGATGCCAAGAAAAAAATATGGAGAAGGCGTGGAACAGCTCATGGTCCAAAGCCCAATGGCTTGGGTGTGCATGGCTGCCAGTAGCACCAGGACACTAGTGTTTATTGATGATGTAGCACAGGACAGAAGCAGCCGAACAGATTCTGAGGAGTTCAGAGACATACTGTGTCTGACTGATTGGGCAGTGTTTCATAATAAAAATGGACAATGACCCAGAACATACAGCCAAAGAAACCCAGGAGTTTATTAAACCAAAGAAGTCAAATATTCTTGAATGGCCAAATCAGTCACCTGATCTTAACCCAAATGAGCATGCACTTGTTGATGACTAAACTTTAGGGTTAGGCCCACAAACAAACAGCAACTGAAAGCTGCTGCAGTAAAGGCCTGGCAGATCATTAAAAAAGAGGAACACTGCACAATGCCACTGCTGTACTTCTAGAGTTCTAGGGTTCTTGGCCCTCAGGGTCCCCCCATGCAGTGCTCCGAACGTGATTTAAGCGTCTGCCAAATGCTGATTGGTTGACAAGGAAGAAGCGTGAAAAGACGTTAAAGATCAAAAGTACAGCATGAAAAGCACAGACAGTGGCTGCAGTGGACACTTTGCATAGTTTAATTCTTTGTTCCACTTCAGCTCTTTGTATGTTAGAACGTCACTTTTCGCTTCAGCAGTTTGACAGACCAACAGTGACACAAGCAAGAATAGCCCATGGACTGGCTGAACGACATACTTTGTTCACTGACGGCCAGACCGACCATCCCTAACTATCTACACACTATGAGCAAGCTCCTCTTGCTGAACCATAAATTGACTGGAGACCCGAGAAGTTGCATACTTTGCCTTGTGGCAAGTTGCATCTCTTGGTAACATGCTCTTCTTTGTGGACAAAAATATTAAATAATTATATTAAAGAAAGTATTCTATTTCTATATCTGCAAGTTATTAACTTAACCTAACTGCTTAGAAAACAAGCAACTGCAGTTTTTGCTAGCCAAAATTAAAGAGACGTATGATTCCACCTAGCTAAACAAACTAGAATAAAGCTAGCCAGACCTAGCGTTAGCTGATAACTACCACTAGCTCTGGCTAGCTTTGTTATTAATTAATAATTCCTAGCTCTAGCGTCATTAAAATACGATCACATTCGACAAAACACGTAATTAGTCTCTGACAGGAAGGATTCGGGGAGTTGATCCTCTGAAAGCAGACCACAGTGGCCTCGCTATCCAACCACAGTCATGGCTGCGCTGTTCCAGGACTACCCGCTGCGAGCTGAGCGCTCCCGCCACAACAGACAGGGAGGGGCTGGAGAATGACAGGGAGAGAGCATACCTCTGTCCTCTGACAAAAATGGCCTCCTTTCCTTTGAGCACTCAAAACACTGAAACGTTATACTTCCCATGACACAAGAATCACTTCACACAAAACCTTCAGTTACCCAACAAGTTGTAACATGTAAAACCCAACATTTCCCCCCAGGAGGCTTGGCAATGCAAATCCCTTCTGTTGTTCTCCCTTTCTTTTCTTTTCTTCCTTTGTTTCTTTATTCTTTTCTCACCGCTTGTTTTTCTTTTCACCTTACCCCTCCCAACAAGAGCAGGCTGCTGGGTTTATATCGTCCTTGTCGCTTTCTAACTGCTGCCTGAGGCAGAATAGCACAGAATGCACAATAGACGTAAGAGAGAGTGCCAGGAGCCATTCTCAGCAGTAGCGAGCAGCAGGATAAAATGTTAGACATCTAAAGCAGCCTACTTGGTGATAAACAAATAAAGACATTCTCTTTGTCGGTAGTGAGACTGACAGCTGTAATGGCAGAAGGTTCCTTCTGCCAAATGCAAAAAACAAAAACACAAAATCACTTACTTATACTTGGCTCAGGCACAAGAATCTATCAGGTCAAAAAAAAAAAAAATGCAACAAACAAAGAAAAAGGTAAAATAACTCAGACCCTGATCTGCACGAGTTTCCGTAGCCAGTTTCATCTCTGAAAAACAATCGCATTCAGGAAATTTTCTCACTTGTTGTTCAATTGTCAGCGGTGTCCCATGACCGAACTCACACTATAAGTTTCCAACCTGCTGTGCAGTCATGTTAAGACAAGTGCGAACCAATGTATAAACAAGTGTTTGTGGATATGTTTTGCAGCTAGCACTATTTGATTAGGGATGATAAAACAATTTAGCGTTCCGCACCAGCTATAGAGCCAGTGTGCCCACAGGGCCTGGCTCGGCCTTATCACGGCAAGAGCGTCAAGCAAAACATTACTCAAGCAAACCACATCACCAGTTCAGTCAGTGGTTGTGCTTCATTAGTAACACGGAGCATTAAAAACACACATATTCATTTTTTTAAAGAAACATGCATCTCCTACTTTGATCAGTGTCTATTTAAAGGAAAAGCAAGACTGAATTAAAAGATGTTCACAAACACTTACACAAGCACACCTTGGACTCTCACCTATCCATCTACCCTCTGTAGCTGTCTGTACTGACCTGGTAGTGCAGAGTGGAAGTGAGGAGATCCAACAGCGCTCCCTGACTGGAAGAACTGGAAGAGATCTGCTGACACAGGTCATAGTGAGTGTTTCTCCCTCACCGGTAACGCCTGTCTTTTCTACTCTTCTGTTACCTCTGACCAGCCCCCCCCCCCCAAGAGGGGAAGTACAAAGAGCCTGTTCAAATCCCATCGTATAGCCGCCGTGTTTGCATAATTAACATGCTGTTTGCAGGTAACCTTTGCTGCTTACAGACGTGCATGACACTGATCGGACCTCAACCAGCCAACAGGTTTGATTGCGGTGTGATAAGCACATTCACGGGCTTTAGACACTTTCGAACACAGTCGGCTTTATTCTAGGCTTTTTATGATTTCCAGGATGTGTGGCGGGGTGGAGGGGTGGGGGGACAGAAAAATGCCGGGTGGGTGGTTGTAAAGGTAAGGGAATAAGGCAACCGGTCACAACGAATCAAAGAGACAAGCAAACGATTTTAAAACGAAGCAAAAAAAAAAAAAATTCTTTAAAAAATCTTTACCCTACTATTTACCAAAAACTTTTTAATCAAAGCTCCGATTGCTTTATCGTGATCAGATCATTTGATAAAGCACAAATTTCAACATTTTGATGTACAATGCAGTATTATAAAGCCCCCTCCCTCACTGTTACCTCTCATTTTACATTGTTGGATGTAGTTTGGTCTCTGACTCCTGCGTGCAAGTGGGGAAAGGAGCTCCACAATTAGTTGCCGTAAGTGCACAGTGGTGTATAGTGCAGAGGTAATCTGATCGGACACACTCAAGCTGAAAATGTAGGGAATTCTGGTGTGATGCGAGATACAATATCAGCCAGTTTGGCAGCGCTGCGAGAGTAGTTTTTTGAAGAAAATAAGTAAAGCTTCAGTGAGGTAACAATGTTTAGTCAACTATGTTGTAAATAGATACAAGTAAGCAAACGCACCTTTATGATGTTCCACAAAGGTTACATGGGAGACACACATGATTTTACTTGCCCTCTTTTGTTCCGAGCACTAATTATCTCCTGAAAGATAACAAGAAGCCGTTCCATGTGGTCCATATAGCAACGTGATGATGTTTGTCATTGTGAAGAGAAAATGTGTCGTTAATAAGAACCTCTGCAATGCCATGTGTCTGTCAGCGTAAACAGTTAAAGGTGCTGGTGGGGATTCAACCTCAAAGGAACTGGATACTCAGTTATTTCCCAGCACAGAATAGTTCTTGTTCTACTTGTCCCGTCAGGCATGTTACTTTATTCTTTACATTAGGCGCTGACTACAGCCAAAGTGAGCCATTAAGCCATTATGCTGAGGTGCATCGTAAACACGCCGTGTTTCATGACCTGTGAGTGGCCAGTACCTTTGTCCATATAGTATATTATGACTTGATGTGAGGTACAGAGTATCTAGAAAGTTTGCACTCATGCAGCTTATGGATGCATGGCAGTGTTTTCAGAAATTTTATCACTCAGTCCGCTCATCTAAATATAATCATCCCTGACTTGAGAAAAAGAAAATAAACATCTCAATGGCCTAAGGATGAAAAATTCAAACTCTAGAAACCAGTGGATGATGTCAGGTGAGCAAGAAAAAAACGAAGACATGTACTGCAGCTTATTGTGAGCATTCCTTTGCAATTTGTCTCACAATTGCAAATCACACTTTAAACTCCTGAATTTCAAACATGCACACAGTTTTACTTGACTTACACACCTTTTCAAGCTCTACTTCTCTGGATCTCCAACAGTTTAAGTCACTTTTATTTAACACTACCTGGCTGCTTTCACATTCAAAAGCTGCTTTTCAATCACATTTCAAGGCCGTCCAACACAACACTTGTACTGAACACTTGTAAGATCGCGCTGAGAGATGAGGTCTCAAAGATTTGTGAGAGTATGTTTTGGTCTTGGATTTTTTTATTTATTTATTTATTTTAAATATTGGAGAGGTTTGGTAACATGTGGGTACACACACACACACACACACACACACACACACACACACACACACACACACACACACACACACACACAGCAGCTTCCTTGTGTTGCTGACTGGGCCTCATTAGAGAATGAGCTCTTAGGACTGGAGACACAAAAGCCTTGCTCTCTTCCTCTTTCCTTCCCCTCTCTTCTTCTGTTCTCTTGGCCTTTTGATGTCAAGAGTACTGAACCATGGTGCATAGTCCAAAGAATAACCTCATCAAGCATACACACACAGTTTTCCAATTTTTTCAAGTTTCTCTTTTTTCCTTTTAGTGTGCAATGAATGCGCGTGTGTGTGTGTGTGTGTGTGTGTGTGTGTGTGTGTGTGTGTGTGTGTGTGTGTGTGTGTGTGTGTGCGCGCACATACTATAAGGCCTGATAAGTTGCTGTTGTTCTGTGGTCGTTGGTCAGTTCATCACACACAAAGAGCAGTGTTGGGAGCTCCCGCACTGTGATAGAGTGATAGAGACATCACAAAGACTACATTTTACTCCCCTTTTCCTCTTGCAGCTCAGGGGCTGCCCCTCAGGGGTCCACCCACTGCACTGAGCACACACACACACACACACACACACACACACACACACACACACACACACACACACACACACACACACACACACGCCATTCCATTACATCTCTACATCACCTCGTACTTGCAAATGCAACAAATATAGATTTAGTGGAGGTTACGTAAAGAGACACAACATGAATGAAGACATTTAGCAGAGATGCATATTAATTCGTACACTGTGGAGCAACTTTATTGTATGAAGACTGAGCTCTGTTTGGGTTGGAAGTTTAAAATCCATATTTAATAAAGGGAAGAAAATAGTTACAAGAAGGGAACACATCACAATAGGGCTGTGCGATATGACCAAAATCTCATATCCCGATATAAGAATTCTATCGTCCCGATAACGATATAAATCACAAAAATGTAACATTTTCTGTAAATTCTGTGAATCTCGGGCAGCTCGACTTGCGTGAAGTGTTTCCAGCTTTGCATCGTGTAGCTGGAGTCGAGTGTTTTAACCGATGCATGAAACGATACATTTTCAGACATAAGTTGTAACGGCCGCCGTTTTCTTTGTGAGTATTTATTACACAGCGTGCTGCGGGGAAAAAGCCTGTTCTAAGGTTTGAGTCTAAGGTTTATTTTTTAGCACCTGGCGGCTCTTTTTTACTTCTCATCCGTAAATAATCTGCTCTTTCACGTGATTCAGTGTATTTTGAAAAGTCTCAACAGGATATTGAGCTTTATTGTGAAAGGCTTATGTGGAACATAAACAAGCGGACACGCAATGGTTTTACCGTCGTTGTTGCTAACGACAACGCATAAAAACAGGCACTTGTCCATCTGTAGTGTGGTTATATAAAATATAAGAGAAAGAGAGAACTTTAAGAAATTAATATAGCCACTACAGTGACCATCAAAACGATGAAAAAAATATTGCTGTAAACAGTTTATTTTGCGACACCACGAAACAAACGATAGCGTAAAATGAAACGATAGACGTTTTTATATCGTCATCCGATATATATCGTTATATCGAACAGCCCTACATCACAATACATTTGAGAATCAGCAGCGGCACGAACGAGCGAAGAAAAAATGTTTTGCATGTCAGATAAGAAAGCAAGAGGATTGAAAATCTCATACACACACCATGAGCGTGGCAAGAAAAACAAAATAATTCTGCTTGCTGGCCCCTGAATAGACTTCCTGACAATCTGAGGTACTAGAATCATTCTATGCACTGCTCATGGTGTTTGTGGCATACATGAAGTAACCTGCAGTAGAAGAAACTCATGGGGAAATATATTCTGGCTGTGAGCTAATCAAACGAAATGACACACAAGTATACCTATATTTATTCGTACAAAGTAGACATCAAACATTTTCCTAATTTACCATTAAATGAAAAATTCTGCTATCAGAAATTTAAGATAGCATATCTAAAGAGTTTCACTTACAAGAGTGCCAAATAGTTTAAATATGATACTAAATGCTGCAGCAAATACATACTGTATTTTTCGAATTATAAGACGCATTAAGCGAAACAAAACAGTCAGATAAGTCAAACTTTACTCAACTCATTCTTCCTGCTTCCTCCACTTGCGTACCATTGATTCATTAATGTTGAAGTCTCTCGCAGCTCGTCTGTTCACGTGTTGTTGCAGTTTATTAATGACTAACCTGGTATTGTGGATGGATTATCTCAGTCGTTCTCCTAAATGAAGTTTGGTCCGTTTACAGCATCCTGCCATGCGATTGCATTTGTCCCTAACCATCGGGAACCCTCACATTAATTTTTATCGAGTGGAAAAAAGTTGGCTTTCATCCTCAAGCTTCACTGTGTTTATGCTATGCTAACATAGCTGTGTAGCTAGCCACCATGTAGCACATGTAGCTAACTTCCTGCTAACTTCTAACTCAGTTAAATTGAATAACTTCTGTTTTCATGGATGCCTGGATGTTAGACTTAATTGTTACACCTGGTGAAGCAGCAACGCTGATCATTTTATTACAGATGAAAGAATTTAGACAGCTTTTTACTCTCAGTGTTTGTTTGACTTCAGGATCTGAAGCAGACGGAGTTTTGGACCCAGATTCCTCTTGACTACAGTAGCCATAATGTTCCGACAATCCATCAAGAGGTGTGGCTTTGTAGCTTACCAAAGTCATACTAAAACATTTTTTGACAGATTTTTGAGAGCCCAACCAGAATTCATACATAAGGCACACCAGATTATAAGGTACACTGTCGATTTTTGAGAAAATTAAAGGATTTTAAGTGTGCTTTATTGTCCGAAAAATACAAAAGTACAAATAATCTCCAGTCAATGAGAATATGTCATCTTTGTTTTTATTGTATTGTTCCTCTAAGTCAACAAGTCAACACTCATTCTAAATGAGACATATTAAAAACTATGTATTTTCCCCAGAATAGTACATGATGCCTTTCTCCACAATACAGTTTAGTTTTTATAGGGCTGGGCCATATCATACCTTTCACGGTAATACCGGTATAATGTTGGGCAACGATAAGAAAATGAAATATCGCGATAGAATATGGATAAAATGCGCATGCGCAGTGCCTTTGTTTTCATACGCACATGGTGGAAAAAGCATGGTGGCGACGGAGAATGAGAAGGGCGAAAGCGGCTTTCGTCCATCAGATACACAACAAAGCACTATTTTTGGTAGAGCATGCTAGCGGGCTGTCGTTATTACCGTGTTTTTTGGAAAATACGGCACACTTCTGAAAATCAACAGTGCCCCTTATAATCCCGTGTGCCTTATGTATGAATTCTGGTTGTGTTTACTGACCTCGAAATGATTTTATGTGGTACACGGCACTCGAAAATCTGTCAAATGTTTCAGTACAACTTTGCTAAGCTACGAACCCACACCGCTTGATGGATTGTCGGAGCATTACGGCTATTGTAGGCAGCAGCCTCGCGGAGTGATACGTACTGTGCTTCAACATAATATTACCGTATTGTGTGTGTATAACCTCTTTTTAAGTTTTGTGGATATTATACATGGTTATGCTGAGGATATGTCGGCCAGTTTCCACTGGAAATGCTTTTTGGTTAAACTGTCAGCAAGGAATTTGCACTGTTACGTTTTTATATAACTTTAATGCACATAAAAAACAGCTGCTTGTTTAAGTGAAAATAAATTGATGGGGTTTTTTTTTGCACTAATAAAGTTGTGGAGTTGTAAAGTATTTTGTCTAGTGTCAATTATATCATCAGTTATATCATTATCGCAAATTTTCAAATGTATATCGTGATAAATATTTTTGGTCATATCGACCTGTTCTAAGTGTTTACATGACTTAGCGATCAGAGGGTTAACACATATTACCTCCTTCTATTGTTGTTGTTATGGTCAACTGTAACCCATGCCATCTTAACCAAATATAGAGCTGAATAACTAGTTTTTGCAGTTCCCATCACAAGCTCCCCATACAAATCCTAACATCAGTAAGATGGAAACATTAGTGGGACAGCTGCTTTCTTAGTAAATGGGCACCATCACCTCAAAGCAAGAGGACAAAGACGTGCACGTGAGGTTAACCGTAGATAAAGTGTGTAGAAGGGGACAGCATAACATCTACCAAAGTAGGGTTAAAATGTGACTTGGAGTCAAAAGTGCTTTGATTCATAGTGACATCACAATTTTAGCTGACTATACTGTAAAATAAATGTTGGTTGCCCAATGCGGCAGCTATATTCAAGCAGTACCAACTGCACATGAAATTCCCTGGGAAAATGGAGGCTCAAGTGTGCAACCAAAACAGGAAGAGGATTGTGCTTTTCACAGGTAAATGAAATCACGGACAGTTGGAAAACCATAATAACTGAGCAAACTCTGGTTGCAAAAGCCTGAAGCAGGAGTAAACCTTAGTTTGGCTTGATCTGAGACTTAAGGCTTCAAAACCTACATTTAGTTTATTTCTATTAGATCAGCAAGTAAAAGAGTCTGTCTCCTCTTCAGCCCGACAATAGAGGACGGAGATATCGTCTTTGCTAATAACCATCACATTGATTTTATGGACATTTCTTTAACAAGAGATGGGCGGTTCTAAATATCAAGGCCTGGTTTGCATGCTGCAGAAAAACAAGCTAACTCAACATCAGTTAGTTACTCTAATACTCCACACAATGAAGTATGCATTTTAATTAGATGGGTTTAACATAGACGTTACCAGAATACTAAGAGACAAGTTAAGATCATCTTTCAGTCCCGATGTATGATCGGCTAGCTTAGATAAGGCGTGCCCCTTTGTTTTCCTGCACCGATGAGCTCAGAATAGTAGAAAAATAAATGCCTTACTTACTAGGTGATTAAAGTAAATTCACATCTCTTAAAAATGCATTCATCTCAAAAGCCATGATGTATTCTCTCCATCTTTTCTGGTTTTATCAGTAAAAAGTTGTGATATCTTATCAAACTGCTGCCCTGGTATCAGGACCTGCATAATGCTGAAATTTTGCATGTCAGCATTTGTCCATCTGTCACATAGGTGTTTTTATTTGTAACTTATAATAATACATTTACATAGAGTTTGAATAACTGATTAGCACCTATAAATGAGTTCACCCAAACTGAGTCATCTGCAGATCTTCAGCAACGCTGCTTCTGCTTTTGTTTCCTTCCTCCCTAAAAAAAATTATCTGTATCTGCTGAAGGTTTAACAAGGACTTAGACTGAACACGCACTGCGTATGAGTCAACACAGACCACAAAGATGTGCTTAGTTTCTTCAGCAAAACCACTAAGACTTTTGTCTGTCGTCAAGAGATCAGGGACAACTGCTTGATTTCAAAAGCAGTCCCATTTCAGTCCTTCTTATTAATACAGGAATGAGTCAGGCTTTGTCTTAAGCTCTGTGTGGTATTTGTCAAACAGCTTCAGTCTATCTCTGATAAGAACAATCAAGAATTTACATTTAAAGATGAATATTACTAACCCCTGACATCGCTCATTAAAGGAATCGTTTTGACTTTGCATCCTACCTTGGTTTGCATACTACTGTCTTCTGTTCGTTTTCATCTGTTCTATTGAGTGACGGTGTAAGGGGTTGTGGTTTCTCTTATTCATCTTGTTGCGGTGTGGCTGACTTTCAGCAGAACTGATAAGCACAAGCTTTTTGTGTTTCTCTTTTAACAAGGTAGAAGCAACCACAGCCAACACTGGTGTACTCCAAAATAAAAGTTTGGGTATTTGTTGCCACACAAAGTCCCAATTTACTGCACTTTGTTACAATTTACAACATACAGTCCGTGTATTTGACTGCTAAACTAAAGCAGACTGATGCAGAATGGAATTACTTTCTCATCTTTGTCAGATAGAGCAGCATGCGCGAATACAGACAAATGCATGCCATCAATTTAATTTCTCTTTTCCAACAGAAGCAGCACAACTGTGAGGGTTTTACAAGCACAGAAAAACAGCGCGGGGAGGTGAAGAGGGAAAAAAAAGACTTTTAAGGCAATATTGAAAAGATTCAGCTCAACAATCTTCCCAGTCAACAGGTACGTGAGGCGAGGTAAGAGCACAGTTTAAAGTTCACAGGCTCTCCAGACAGCAGCTGCTGTGCTGCTTCAATGCGCTGCTTTCAAGCACGGATTGTTTGTGATTCTCAGCAGAATTAAGTGTTTCAGTGTCCAAAACACTAAAAAAGGACAAATCCATTAGTAGTTGTCCATATATGTAAAAGAAATAGATAAAATAAACATAAGACTTATGTGTCTGTGTTTGTCTGTTTTTATATGGAATATAAAAATATTCCACAGTACTACTAATCATGGTAACACCACTGTACTGAAATATATCAGCCGTGACAGTGATGCCTATATGTTCTTACAGCATGCACCTCCATAGTGTATTTGGCTGAAAGTTAACATTTGTAGAATATTGACTAGAGTAGAGCTGACCTTTGCCTATATGTGCTTCAATGGAAAATTATGGAAGAAAAGAAAGAAAAAAATGAGAAAATAGTAATTAAAATAATTAAAAGTTGTGATTGAAAACTACACTAAAAAATTGCGTTGTGTCGTAGTCTTTTTTGGCAATGGGATGACTTAAATCACTCAAGTGTAGAGAGGTGGACGCAGTCTGCAGCAAGAACTGTGCAAACACAGGAAACTGTACTACTAGTTACAGTATTAACAAATCCATGTTATACACTTTATGTAATTGTATTATAAAGCATTTCACTTTGAAATGTCACTGTCATCAGTACAGGTATACTGTGATGCTCCTACCACAATACCCTGTCTTTTTTAATACAGCCAGAGCTCTCTTGCAAATGAGGTTTTATTCAAATCATATGGCCAACAAAAAAATGGATTAAAATAGAATTCGTTGTCACCGACTAAAATACTCCAAGTATACAAATTTGAAACTGATCTCGCTACACAGTGTACTCCATTCAGTGACAGTATAATGCACGCTTCTATTGTTTGTTTGTTTTTTCAAAATTTGCAGATGATACATGTACTTTTTTTCATTTTCTACAACATTTAAATGCATGATTTACTAGGTTTTCTATAATATGGTACTTTTTACACATTGATGCAAAGTCTATGCATTCGTTTTCCACTACAGCCATCCATATGAAAATACTCCAGAGTGATAAAAAAGTAAGTCTGAGTAACATTTAGAGTTAACTCAGTTGTTAACTTTATGTGACTGTATGTCTCCAGTACACTAACATCAACGTCAAACACATCTAACCCGTCCTCTGTGTTTAAATCCTGCTTAATACGCTTCATAATGTGCTCTCTCTATGACCACTGCCTCTCTCTTTCTCAAAAGCTTTCTAAATAAGATGTATAAATAGGCTGATGACACAACCGTGCCCTTCACAAAGACACCGAGGAGAGAGAAAAGAGAGGAGAACAGGACTCTGGCTTTAGTCACAGCCCCTTTTATTCTCCTGCTTTTCAGAAGCACAGGTTAAAAAGCAGCCATCTTTCTTTTCATGTCTCACTCTCGTCCCTCTTTCTCCCTCTCTCTCGCTCCCTTTTCTCTCTTCCCGTTGCGTTCACCGAAACAGGTCGTCTATTGTGGCGGCTAGCGAAAGGCTACTGTGGCATTTATCAGAGGAGGAGGAGGAGGTGGTGGTGTGGTGAGTGGGGAGAGAGAAGACAAAACACACTCCCAATAAAGAGATAGAACAAGAGAAGGAGAAGAAAGGATGTGTATGAAGGCCACTTTTTTTCTCCTCTTCCTTCACAAAGCCCCTCCACCCCCATTCCCTTTTCCACCCCCTGCTCCTTCAGGCTAGCTCAGACAAAGGAGGCCCGACTCTCACAATGTGCTCTCTCTCCTTTAGCCTGGCACACTTTATATCCTCACTCCATTTACTGCTTCTTGAGAGCACCCACATGTACATAACGTGTGTGTGTGTGTGTGTGTGTGTGTGTGTGTGTGTGTGTGTGTGTGTGTGTGTGTGTGTGTGTGTGTGTGTGCATGTTTTCAGGAGTTTCTAATGGTCATGGTGGTAGCAGTAGTGGGGGGGAGAGGGGGGGTCTATATTTGCAGAGGGTCTCATAGACCAAGAGGCCAGGACTCTGAGACGTTACTATGGCAACGCCTTTGAGCAGTAGGAGCACAACAGGTGATTCTGCTGAGGGACTGTTTGTTTCGGCACTGGCAAACTGCAGGAGGTCTTTGCTGCGTGTGTGTGCGCGCGCACACGCGAGTGCATATGTGTGCTTCAGCTTCACAAGTACAGCTGCGTATGCAACAACTTAGTGCCATAGATCTTAACCAGCTCCAATAAGCTGGAGATCATGTCTGAAGTAGCTGGCTGACCGCCGTAATGACACAGTCCGCCTCGCTACGCACACAGACCCAGCCCATGGCCCTGACTACACAGCACATACATCAAGATAGTGCCTGAAAATAGGAATACACAACAGAAGCCACTGCCTCTTATGTTAGGGCTTACAGAGAAATCCATTCACATAGAGAGGCCTGTTCAAGAAGGAGAAAGAGAGATGAAAGCAGGAGAACAGAAAGCAGTAGGGGAGCTCTAGATATTCTACAGTCAGGATATGCACTTACTGGCCATTTTGTTAGGTACACCTGTTCAACTGCTTGCTAGGCTACATGTCTAATCAGCTAATTGCACGGTAGCAACTCACAAATGTAGACACAATCAAGACGCCCTGTTGAAGTTCAGGCTGTACATCAGGATGTCGTAAAAACTGGAGTTCTACTGGGATTTTGCCCCACAGAATGATCTGAAAAACAGAAAGTGGGAGAGCATGCCTTGTTGATGTCAGAGCAGAATGGCCAGACTGCTTCGAGCTGACCTCAAATTACCACTTGTTACAACCAAAAAGCATCTCTGAGCGCACAACAGGTCAAACCTTGAAGCAGATGGGCAACAGCAGCAGAAGACCTCGTCGGATGCCACTTCCGCCTGCTACAAACAGAAAAACTGAGGCTACGATTCGTACGGACTCATCAAAATTGCACAACAGGAGACTGGAAACACACAGCCTTGATTTCTGCTGCAACATAACAGATTTGGAATTTGTCAACAAGAACAAGAAAATGGATCCATCCTGCCCTGTATCAAAGGTTCAGACTGGTGCTGGTGGAGTAGTGATATTTTCTTGGCATACTTTGGGGGCCCCTTTGTACGAGTTCAGGGTTGTTTAAATGCCTACCTGAGCAGTGTTGCTTAGGATGTCCATTTATGTCCACTACCTATCTTACGATGGCTGCTTCCACCAGTATAATGTGCTACAACATTTTCACTGGCCTCCATAGTCACCAGATCTCAATGCAATGCACCACGTTTGACAAAAGGGGTCCAACCTGACACAAGCAAAGTATACCTAATAAAGTGACCAGTGAGCATATACCGTGTGTAAAGCAACTACGACTTATAGTTTAATAATAAGTGTAAAAGCAATCTTGGGGCTGAGCTTGACTGAGTACTACCAGCTGCCTGCACTCAGTAACTAGCTGCCTACAACACCATGTTTTATATAGCAAAAGTTTTCACTTGCTCAAATACACTGAAAGAGTTTTTGATCTGATGCGGCATCATAGATGGCAGCGATACAAAGACATTAATAAAACCGTTATGGTGTGTTAACATTACGGTAAAAGTTTGGTTGGATACATACAAAACGGCTTGGTGATATGGAGTAAAATAGTTACTAAGGTAAGGTTAGCAGGTCTTCATTATCACAATATAATGTAATAACAAACATGTAGTCACAGCCACAAATCAATAGTCAATGTTTGTTTGTTTTTTAAAACCCAACTGTCTGATGTTTTGTTAACCCATCCATCCACTCTGACCTCCACCCCGTGCAGACCCTTCTTCTTATCTGCATTAACCACAAAAAATGTGGTCATTTGACTTTTGGGGAGAAAATGAAAAGGTTCTTTTCATTCCTTTTTCTTAGATTCAGTAACAGCGTGCTTATCTCCTGGGCTGCCAGATGACAGAGAAGAAAGAAGAGCCCAGGTAGAAAAATGGATTTGCTGCCTTTCCTATTAGATGTGCAGAAACAGCTAAAGGTTAACTTTAGGCTGACAAACAGGACTGAACACTTTTTGCCAAGCAGATTATTTTTGAGAGGGTAAGCTTGTGTTTTTCCACACTTTTCGTTTTGTGAATGAATAAGGTGAAGAAAGCCAAAAATCAGCAGTTGATGGAATCTGCCAGCAATTACTGTGTTATCGTTTTTAATTCCTTTGTTTCACGGAGCTCTGCTGTTTTCACAACTGCTCTGACTCAGGCCCGCTTTTGCACCGGCTGACATGCTCTTTCAACGCCACAAACACACACACTGTACTTTACTGTGGCACACACCTGTGCTGCTGCTGTAAATACTCACTAGAGCACTAAATGCATACAAATCCACAGCTGAAAATAGTCCCAAGACAAGTGCACTATTTCCTGCTGTTTGTGCCCAGCTGTTTTAATTACAGAGCCTTTTTTTTAAAAAAAGAAAAAAAACAACTTTAAATGCTTTTTTCCCCCAATTTTGACTACTTCTAGTTAAATACTATTGCTGACTAATGAAGTAGCTTAAAGAGTAAACTAAATATAGCTCTAGGATTTGAAAAGAAAGCTGACCATTCTTTCCAGTTAGCAGGCATCTTTTGTTTTTGGAGGTGACGGGCTGATAAGGTGCTTCAATGCCACATACAGAAATTTATCTGGGTGGTTTTGCCTTCAATTGTGTTAAACTTCAGGCTGCGATAAAACTGAAAGAAAGTGAACAAGAATTAAAACATGGAAAACTAAATCCTTATCTCATCTCAAAGGAACAGCAGTAAGAACAGCAAAGGTTTGGTGTTCGGAGGATGACGGTGTCCACTGCTGTAACTCGGCTTCGCTTCTCTCTTTATTTTGCAGAGATACAACAGCTTGGATGCATGTGAGCGCATGATTTTAGACAAGTTATCGCGCTCAGCTGTGGAGAGTGGGAGATAAAAGCCAGAAGAGTGTCTCCTGCATTACCGACGATGTGTGTCTGCGCCCCTATGCCCCCTCTTTCATTTAACATTAATACAATCTAATGTTACCCCACAAATGATAAGTCATCAAAGAAGTTCAATGCAGCGGAGGAGCGCTGGCCTGTTTTCCATGCTGCACATACACCACAAAGTCAAATACGCAACTAACTTCTAGCAAACCGGCACATAATGGCCTACTGTCGCTTTAGATTTCATTGATTTTTAAAAAGGAAATGCAAATCATGCTGGTGGAGCTGTTGCGGAGCAAACAAACGGTCTCTGGTCATTTGCAAATGGCACTATAGACCCACACACACACACACACAACAAACAGGTATACAGTTTTGTGTCCTGAATTTTTTTTTTGAAAATTTAGGTTTCACATAACAACAGAGCAGCGTTGTGCAGGAGAAAGTCATGTAAATGAACCAGGAAACCGGTGTGTTTTTATTTGTGTGTGCAGGGCTCGTCTATCAATAGAGTGTTTGTGAATTCTCTCAGAAATAAACAAATCGGCTGGAAAAAGGGTGGGAACAAGCCGATTATACCTTTATCTTTAACCGTGGCAAACAAAAACAGACGTATGTCCATGTGCACTTCTCTGATAGCCATGCAAATCTGTTGGTTAATTCTGAGAAAGCAGTAAAAGGCGCTGAAACGTAATTTAATAAGGCCTTTATGTCACTCAGCAGCAAAAAAAATGAATAAACTGTCAGCGAACCTGATCAGTGCAGGCATTAATGCTATCTATTAAGCCAATAATAACCTCTTTAACGCACTTTTATCTTGATGAGAGTGGCACAAAATCCACTCATCATCATGTTTATTCCTTTTTTGTTCTTTGTACGTTCTTCAAATTAAGGGGCACGAAAAAGTCTACATAAACCTGCTCATTCACGTCCCGCATGCCGAACAATAGAGAGCCGTTATGCGACGAGCATTATGGGAACAAGAGAGACAAAAGAAAAACTCGCTGCATACTTTCCAACAAAAGCCTCCCTCTCCAGCGCAACATTCAGCCAAACACACCTAAGTCCTGTAGGAGCTTGTATTCTGACATTGCGTGCTGAATGAACACACGTGCATGCAATGCAGGCGTGGAGAGGAAAAGTTCAGAAAACTTTTTTTCCCTCTCTCCTTGTTGTGTGTTTTTCTTAAGGGATTAGAAAGTGATCAAAAGTAGCATGAGAAACACGGCGCAGGGGCCAGCGTTCGAGAAGGGTTCCGTTCTTTCTTCTTCGGAGATGATTTACAGCTGTTGATAAATAGCCTGCTGTGGTTTCGCCCCCCTCCTCTGGCTTTACGGCGCGTTTTTATGGGCTTATGACAGCATTCACGGATGGGTGAGCGCACATTCAAAGCACAGCTGGCAGAATGTAAATGAATGACATGCCAGGGGTACAGCAATCCCGTCGATATATTTTAAAAAGATAAACAAAACAAGTGTAATGTGAAGCTTTTAGTGATTAGATGCTTCAACCGTGCAATCAGATATAAGCCTGCAAGACAGTCAACCGCGAGGACACAGTGAGTTTGGTAAAAGAAGGCTTTGCCGAGGTTGAAGCAGGTATCTTACCTTGAAGGTGTGTGCAGATGTACACAGCAGGGTGTGTGTGTGCGCGGCTGCAGTATCTCTGAAAGTGGCCCATCACCAGTGTAAGACTTGTGTTTTATCACCCGCCCAGGATGAGTCTTCCTGTGTGTGTGTGTGTGTGTGTGTGTTTCCTCTCAAGTGTGTACAGTTATCTTTCTTTTCTTTCCTGTACCAAGGCAACAGGTGGAAAGTGTCTTTAAAAAGTCCTCTGAAGAGTGATGAGCGATGTTAAGATGAAGCAAAGGCATTCAACCAACCTCTCCACCTTTGTGTTTCCTTCACAAAGACATGACTTCTAACATCTCCACCTGAGATCCTTCCATCTCCACTTTTAATTACTGCACTCTCTCACCCCGTTTGCTTCAGAGATAACAGAAATGAATACAAGGAGCACCTTGAAACTTCTCCGTTCATCCGCTCTATCAAAAGCTCCCTCTCTTCGGCACGTGTGCTCGACGGACCACACTTTGGTCTTTGTGATAGTGATGTACAGAATCATTAAAGACTACATGTTCACGGGTCACGATGGCTTAACGCGAGGAAAAAGAGGCTGTTAGATAATGCAAAAAAGCCCATTGTGAGGCACAGAAGCTGACTGCGATATCACGTTCCTATCAGGGACATGGTGAAGAATTAACCAGAATAATCACACTTTATAAAAGCCAAGCACCTTCGTCACCAGAGAAGCCTGAACACAGGCAGGAATTTACACAGTGTGATCTTAAACAGAAATATTTCATCAAATTAAACTGAATATCTAAGCACTGTTTTTACCAGAAAAAAAACAGTTTTTTTAGATATTCAGCATATTTTCATTTAAGAAAAACAGCAAATAGCATCAACAGCGCCATCGATTAATCAAATAATCCAAATGCACTCAAAAACAATTCACTGAACATGATTTAAAGCATTGCAAGAGTTGATTAACTTGTTGCCACAAAACACAACAAAGCAAAGTTATTACTGATCTTGGTGACTGACACCTAATATGTCACAGTTTACCTACTTTTTTATGAGTCTCTTCTAACTGCATTCAACAGATGTTTCCTTTAGGCAGGCACCAGGCGGGAGAGCTTTTGAACACGCAGCCATTTAAACTGGTCTGCACATTATTTCTGCACGAGGAGCCAAATTACTTTTGCTCAATTTAACTTTTTGTTTTTGCAGACCAAAAGATAAGTCAGTGAGACGTTTTACGGGAGATACACCTATACACAAGTCAGGTGCAGTAAGAGTAAAAGTGGGTAATAAGAAACTGAAGCGCAGATCTGAGAGGCTAGCCTTGACTCAGAAAATAATAATAATATTAATAGTAATAATAATAAACTTCATGTATGCAGCACCTTTTAAAAACAAAGAAAAAAGGGCTTTACAAGATAAGACAGAAAAAAAGGCAAATAAGACATTTAAGAGTAGATGAAGGTGGGACATTAGGTATAGTGTTGCCATTACATAGTTTGTCCAACAGTGGGCAGCGATGACGCCATAAAATACTGCGATTTGAACGGATTTTTGTCAAAATTAAAAGGTAGATATTATTTTGTTTTTATAACAATCAGCTGGCTGAATTTCTTTTCTAATAATGTTCTATAAACACAAAACATGATTTTATATGTTTTAAGGGATTGTTAAACGTTGGCTTTGCAGAAGTATCAATATAAGTACAAGTCTCTAAACTCTATCACATGTGAACTTATTACCACAGTAATTAATTGATATTATAATTAAAGAGTAATTAATTAATTAATTAATTAATATTATAATAATTATTAATATTATGTTAATAAAATGATAATAACTACAAATACAAATTTTTCGATATCTAACTGTGAATTTTTTTTTTTATTTAAATTGTTTGAAAATGTTTTCTTACATTTAAAGCTGTCATATTTTAGCCAGCCAACATGCAAAAGTAGGGAAAGCAGTAAATCATCACATCAGAGATCAGAAAACATGCAACTTTTTTGAATATATAGTTAAATCAGTGTTAAGTCAGGTAAACTTTACTATCAAAGAGCTGTTTTGTTGTTTTTTTTAACAATTTCTGACCAAAAGAAATCTCAAACATGATTGGGCCTTATTATGAACCTGCTGCCCACATAAAAAAAACCCTTTCAACATTACTAATAGGTGTGAATAATTTAAATCTTTTACCACATATAACAATAGTACAGCAGGCTGGAGGAATATTTTGAATAATACTGTTTATGAAAAAAATGTTTTAACTGTTTACTTTTTCAGGTTTATTTGCCAAAGTAAACAAATTCTTTATTGTCATTTTGCATTTTTGTAAAACAAAACTCTTTCAACGCCAATCTTTTTCACAGCAGCATATGGAATAAATAAAATAAAAAGAATGAAAAGGACTTAGGCACTACTAAACTGGCTATCGCTAAGTTGTCTTTGGTGGAATTGTGTATGACTGCTCATTACTAATTAATAGAAACATGTAAAAGCGAGAGTCTATCCATCCATTTTCTTCCAACTGAGGTCTTAGAGGAAGAGGCAAGTTACACCTTGAACAAGTGACCAGGCTAACGCAGGGCTAACACACAGACAACCAAGTTCCAGAAAAGGGGAGAAGGCAGAGTACCCATGCAGGTACAGGGAGAACATGCAAACTCTACACAGAAGGGTCCATCTGCCTGCTGGAGTTGAACCCAAGACTTTCTTGATGTGAGGCAGCAGTGCTAAACACTGCAAAACTTCTACCACAGTTCTAAAATGTTTGTCTGTAACTATCCTCTGCAGGGCGCTTTGAATCTGATTAGCTTTAATATATTGTACACAGTTTAAAGTATCACACACCTCGAGGGACTGTTGTTCTGTGCTATGACACAATATTTTTTTAATGTGATGAAGAATGTAAAGAACCACTTAACCCCCTCAGGCTCAAATTAAACTTTTTGTTGCTAATGCACAACTAAGTCCTGCAGTGGTACTTCTGAGTAAAAAAACTCATAAAATATGTATGTGGGGTAATCAGGTTGTTAGTTTTTAACTGTTGCAAATCGGCAATGCCTGCCTTGAGAGGGTTAAAGGAATAATTTTTTTTTAAAAAATATTCATTTCTACTTTTTATCTAGAGATGGACAAAACAGCCACATTCAGGACCAGCTGCAGGTTCAAGACTCCTGGGTTAAATAATGATTCAGCTGATCGACTGTCGACTATACTACACTATGTTATTCATTTTTAAATCTCATTGTCCAAATTCTTTGCACATGAAAACTAATTTAATTTGTTCAGTTTGGAGGTTTAACCCTCAGGAAGATGGATTAACAGCAAAAATTTAAAGCACAGTGAGCTGATGTGATACAATGATATGACTCTGTCACCGTATATTTAATTTCTAGGTTGCTGCACAATATAAGTGAAGTCCTTATGCCGACCCGTCTGAAGAGTCGGACAGACAACATGCTTATACTGTCGCTCAAGCGGCAGAGTGATGTAGTGATGTATGTAGCGCTCATGCTTGTTGCGATTCTTCCAAAAGAGAAAATGCAGTGATGGTGGGGTTTTTTGATTGGCTTGGCCTCACACTGCGCTAAAGGACAGGCTGAGGAACACACGCACACACACACACAGACACACCATTATTCTCCATTGTGCTGTTTATCTGTGGACTCCTGGTTCAATAGGATTCAGAGAACAATGTCCAGAGGATACAAGAGGTCAGGAGGAAAGACGAGGAAAAAACTTAGTCTGCTGCCCTGATGGAGACATCCAATGCATAGGAAGTGGTGCACACACACACACACACACACACACACACACACACACACACACACACACACTGGACTGGAGCGCACAAATTTCAAGTCTAAAAAATTGGTACAAACAATGACCCACTAACAGTAGATTTATTGTAAACACGCCTGCTTACAACAATTTGTTATCACGCTTCACAGGAAGACCAAGTGTGGATGTGAATTCATAAACTTTAATCTTCTTTACTGTGCCCAGTATAAATTAAACCCACAAAAACCTACTGACATCTCTTTTCAATCATGACATGCCCAATCTTTCACAAACACCTACAGGACAGCAGCAAGTGCAACAATGACAACAACAACGTTTTAGAGAACATCTGATGCTTAGCTCCATTTATGGTACAATATTGATAAATGAGCCCAAACTGTGGCTACAGTTGCTTTCACAATTAACTGATTCATTAGTTGGTCGATAACACGCCCATTAAAAAAACCCAGGAGTCCAAGGTTGACATCGCTTTTCTGGCCTAACAAGGATCCAAAACTGCCAAGCATGAGAGCGCAAAGTAACAAACTGTCAGGTATTAGAAGCAGCTAATGTTCTCCCTTTCACAGTCAGCTTGAACAACCAAACTCTGATTACATCAGTTTGTTCCTGATTCTTTATAACGTTACCTTTCATTTGTGGTTTGCCATGTAGGTGGAAATTCCTAGTAAACAAAGGAAACAAATATAAACTTCACTCCACCCCTATAACTTTATTCTTATTATAAAACAGTGGTAACTACTTTGAGCAGTGCTAGCACATGAACTTAGCAGACACCTGTTTGCTAATTAGAAAGCAATATATGACGAGGCTGTGGCATGAGACACGACAGTGCTCGGGCCAGCGAACAAAGCACGAGTGAAGGTGCAGGTCACCTTTCCCCCAGCATGAACCCGTTCACCTGGGAAGACAAAGCTCCAAAAGAGAAGGTGGGGCCGGTGGAGGGATAGGGAGGGGGTGGAGGTGAAGGGTGAAAAACCAGTCCTCGAGGTTATGTGTGTGTGTGTGTGTGTGTGTGTGTGTGTGTGTGTGTGTGTGTGTCAGAAAGAGAGAGGAGAGCAGGAGTACATTGCTGCTGACAAGCAGACTCTTTACATCTGCATTGCTTGGTTCTGTTGTCCACCGCAGAGATTGAAAGATAGGGCTGGGCCATATTATACCGTTCACGGTAATACCGGTATAATGTTAGGCAACGATAGGAAAATGAAATATCGCGATAGAATGGGAGTAAAACGCGCATGCGCAGTGCCTTTGTTTTCATACGCACATGGCCGATTGTTGAGTGAAACAGATGAACCAGAATTGGTTTGTAAAAATGGTGCAACTTCAGTGATGTGGAACTGGTTTGGTGTTTGTCCGTCAGATACACGACAAAGCACATTTTTTTGCAGAACATGCAAGCGGCCGTTGTTATTGTCATATTTGTCGGACTAAGATGCTCTTAAATCTGGGAGTAATCTGGGTCCTAAACTCCGTATGCTTCAGGTCAAACAACACTGCAGCATCACTGAGAGTTAAAAACTGTCTAAATTCTTTCATCTTTAATAAAACGATCAGCATTGCTGCTTTACCAGGTGTAACTATAAAGTTTAACTTCCAGGCATCCATGAAAACAAAAGTTATTACATTTAACGGAGTTAGAAGTTAGCAGGAAGCTAGCGGAAGTTAGCTCGCTAGTTTCGCTAGTTACCTAAGCATGATATAGCATGTTCTGACGGAGAGATTTCTGAAAAAAATCAAACGTACAGCTCTGCTATCACTTCCAACATAAATGAAGACAGGAAACTAAACAGCAGTGACGTTTGTAGGGTTACTGAAGTTGGGCTAGCTGGTATATAATGATGTGCTACGTGATCGCTAGCGACACAGCTATGTTAGCATAACATAAACAGTGAAGCTGGAGGACGAACACTAACACTTTTCCACTTATAAAAGTTAACGTGAAGGTTCTTCATGGTTAGAGACAAATGCAATCGCATGGCAGGATGCTGTAAACGGACCAAACTTCAGTCAGGAGAACAACTGAGATAATCCATCCACAATACGAGGTTAGTCATTAATATACTGCAACAACATGGGAATAGAGCAGCTGCCAGAGAATTCAACATTAATGAATCAATGGTACAGAAGTGGAGGAAGCAAGAAGAATGAGTTTAATAAAGTTTGATTTATCTGACTGCTTTGTTTCGCTTAATGTGCCTTATAATCCCGTGCACCTTATGGTGTGAAAAATACGTACTGCACACTGCAGTTTAATGTTGCAAAGCACCTCTTTTTAACTTCAGTGGATATTATACATGGTTATGCTCAGGATATGTCAGCCCATTTCTACTGGAAATGCCTTTTGGTTAAACTTTCAGCAAGGAATTTGCATTTGCACTGTTACATTTTTATAAAGCTTTAATGTACATAAAAACCAGCTTCTTGTTTAAGTGAAAATAAATGGAAGGTTGTCTTTTTGCGCTAGTAATGTTGTGGAGTTGTATTTTGTCTCGCATCAATTATATCGTCGGTTATATCGTTATCGCAAATTTTCAAATATATATCGTGATAAATATTTTTGGCCATATCGCCCTGCTCTATTGAAAGATAGTGTGTGTGTGTGTGTGTGTGTGTGTGTGTGCAGTAAGCTAAAGTATATGAAGATGCAGCATTAAACTAGCCTCCAAAAAAGAAAGAAAAGAAAAAGAAATGAAGGGCAGCAGGGGGTGAGAAGATGGGACTGAAGAGTGAAAGAGGACAGAAAGGAGATTGACAGAAAGAAAGGTCAGGGACTCCCCACTGATGGACAGCTTTGTATGCAACCAGCCACTGTAAAGACGAGCACACACACTCACACTCCTTCCTTCCACACACTTTGTACTCGGCACTGAGATGTCACCTCTGAACTGTTCCCAGACCTGTGAACCGTTTCCCACCTTGCTAATGCCTGACCCTTTTAACATGCTGAGAACCCCTGAACATACTTAAAGGAGCCTAAGGTGTCACCTCTGACATCACTGACCCTCAGGGCTCCACTGCTTTACAGACCAGACCGCTGCAACACAGTGCCACTGCTTCCCACCCCACAGCTTTATAAAAAGATATTTCTATGCTGGCAAAATTTCACAGTACAACAAGGAGAACTTTCCTCACTCTGAAACTTAATGAAGTTCTAATTATTCACTGCCATACTTCAGTGGATCAGCTAAAAATGGGGCTTTATGGAGAAAAGAAGGGTGTTGAAGTCTTTGCTAAAACGTTGACACCTGTGCCTATTCTCGGTGAACCTGCTGATATCCGCTCATTTGCATCTGCCAACAGAACTGACATCATCCCCATCACCACCGCCATCATCATCATCATAATAATAATTTCCCACACCACTCGATAATTGTGTAGCGGAGCAGTGAGGTCGAGAGCAGCGCTCATTTTTCCACATAATTATGCATTAAAGTCAAAAGTCAAAAGAAAGCGTAAATGGAGAAGCTGGTGCAAGTTAGACTAAATGGGAATGTTGGGAAAGTTAGAGGTTGATGGATGAGGTGGAATTCCGACTGATCTGAGTTTGGGAAGTTCCTTCCCAAGTTCTTATTAACGACAGTGGTTAATATTTCCACGAAGAGTGACCATCAAGCTTCCACTCACCAGTCCCGGTGCGCCCTGCGCTCTCCACCAGAGAGACAGGAGGGGGGGATAAACTTCCGTCCTCCTCCTCTTCCTCCCCCGCTTTAATTGCTCACCGCATGCAAAGCACGGTGGTTTGGGACAGACGCTTCTCCGCACGAACTTGTCCTCCCGGTCCTTCGGAGTGGAGAGAGCCGGCTGCTGTTTGTGGTAAGATGACGGTGAGGAGTGAGAGGCAGGCGGAACACTGCTGCGATGCGTAAATGTTTTTGGAGACGGGGAGCGTGCACACTCACTCACTCTCTCACTCCCGGTGACTTTCTGTTTGCTTGTCTGGGTTTCCAACTCTCACCGTCCCCAGCGCCCTGCAGCTCACCTCCCACTTAAAGGGAGAGGGACTAATTTCCAGGTGGCGGCTGTGAGAACACTTACACACACACACGAGTGTATCAAGGGAGAGAGAGTCGATAATCTGTTACTGGCTCCCGTGTCTATTGAAACGCACATTGACTACACTGTTAATGACTATTGATTGGAGAGTCCTCACCAACTGACGGCCTCTTCTCTCCCTCTTAGATCCATAACCAATCCAATAAGCAAGACTTAATAGCAAAGATACCGGCAGGGTCGTTTAACTTTACAAGTACATATAAAATAAATAAATAAATAAATAAATAAATAAATAAAGAGAGAGAATGCAGTTAGTAGTCAAGCTAATCTGTTATCAGTGATTAGTTGGTCGCTCTTTAAAATGTCACGAGATTACAGAGCGTGTAAAGTTGCGCTTTCAAACGTCTTCGGGACTGAGTAAAGATTATTAGAAGGGGGAGAGGTGATCATGAGTGAGCCTGGGTTGATTCAAAGAGTGATCTTTGTTGACAGAGGCTTTCTTTATTCAGCTGTGCCATACTGCAAAATTTGGTATTGAGCCAATACCAAATAAATGCCACAAAAATGCCACTAAATGCCGATATCACACGTTTTAAACACTGTGATTTTTTTTTAAATGTGTCAGACAAACAATGAATAAAATAGATCTGACAGTCAAAACAAAAAACACGACACAAAAGTGTTTGTTTCTGAGTGTTTGTTTGAGGTGTGTTTTTTTTTTAATAAATACATGAATAAAAAAATATTTAACAGAATTCAGAGGTCTGCTACTGAATTTAAAGTATTGATACTTTGCCACCATTGATCTGATACTTATATCAATATTTTAGTATTGGTATCAATACTGTCGATATTCAGTTCGATTTGACCGCTTGTCATTTTTAAAATTTCCACCTTTTGATCAAAGAAGTCTGTCATGCTTAACAAGTGTGGTGTAAAACTATTCCTATATTTTTTTTTCAGGGCTTTTCCCCACTCCATGTACAATATCCTGTAAATCTGGGACTCATTTGACTCTTAGAACTGAAGAAGCTTCTCGGATGAGAGGTTTAACGTCTTCAAGCAACTTAAAGAAGTCCAGACACTTTTCTTTCTAAGCTCCTTAGAATATCCTCTAAAAGTATGCTAACAGTAAAGTGCAAATACTTTTGGTGGGTGCTGTATGTATCCACTATTTGAAACACTTTCTACCTCTTAGCTCACTAGACACTGTCTCTTAGTCAGTCACACTTTTAAGACTAAAAAACAAACAAACAATTAAATGAATGAGAGGTAAAACTTGAGGGGGTAGGGACAAATAAGTAAATACTTCTGCCTACTCCTTTTCAAACAAATAATGGAATAATACTTTGTAATGATTGTGAAGGCACATGTTTGAAATGTTTGAAATAAAAATGAACTGAACTGAACTGAACACTACTTGCCATGTGTTGAATGAAACTGTACACCTTCAGCGTCTCTTTTTATGCGTGATGAAGAAAAAAAAACAGGAGTTTGACTCCTATCCAGATCACTTTTTTTAAAAAAAACAAAAAAACTTTAGGGTAAGTAAGGGTTTTGCAACAAAATCACGCTCGGCAGTGACAACATAAAGAATAACCCAATGACTGAGGGCAGAAAAAACAAGAATAAATCATAGTGATGGAAGTTTAAAAGTGAAGAACAGAAGTGTTAGCTGTGTTCAGCTGTTACCATACACGGCTGGTTTGTTTTACACAGCAGGAGCACAACTACATTACAAATATCCAGGTAAAATGCTGGATTTAAAATTTAGCAGATTTCTTGTAAACATTGCTGCAAGCTAACAGCAATTACCTTGTCTCTTGCTAGCAGTGTTAGCTGCATCAAGCAGGGATAATTCTTTATCAGCGGGCACAGCATTTACTCCTCAACGTTTGCTTGAAAGTCTTAGTTTTCAGCTCTGAGGTTTGTGTGTTTATTTTGTTTGTTGGTAGTAGTTTTAATAAATACATTCTTTCAGATTAAGGTAGGAGTATATAATGCTAGCAGTAAGCTAGCAGTATAAACTACCAGTAAACTAGCAGTTTAAAACAGCAGTATATAAAGGTAGCAATAAGATAGCAGAATAAGATTAAACTAACAGTGTTACAATGTTACAAAGGTTACACGTCCATGTCCATGCCAGCACCAGCAGATGCTGTTTATTTCAGACAGAAACATGTCAGAATCAGAATCAGAATACTTTATTGATCCCTGGGGGAAATTATTTTTTGTTACAGTGCTCCATTTTAAACCAACATTAAGACAAGACAGACAATACGCTAACTAAGAATAGTACAATATATACATATATATACATACATACATACATAAGTCACTTATAAATAAATATTTGGAAAAGAAACATGTGTAGCTGTAGCAGCAAACAGTGTGTTAAGTGGATGCGTTGTACAGGGAGATGGCCACAGGCAGGAATGATTTCCTGTGTCGTTCAGTGGTGCTTTTCGGTAATCTCAGTCTCTCACTGAACGAGCTCCTGTGACTGACCAACATGTCATGGAGTGGGTGGGAGGTGTTATCCAACATTGTCTTTATCTTGGACAGCATCCGCCTCTCCGACACCACCTTGAGGGAGTCCAGCTCCATCCCCACAACATTGCTGGCCTTACGGATCAGTTTATTAAGTCTGTTGGCATCTGCGACCCTCAGCCTGCTCCCCCAGCATGCAACAGCATAGAGGATCGCACTGGCCACCACAGACTCATAGAAAATCCTCAGCATTTTCTGGCAATGTCGAACCCCTCAATGTCTGCACATTGAAAGGTGGCATTAAGTAGGTGCGCAGTGGGTTACAGTGTGACGCTTACTGTCCAAGCATCAGTATGTGATGACTTCGGAGTGAGGACAAATCAGTATTTGTAGAATAGAATAGAATAGAATAGAATAGAATAGAATAGAATAGAATAGAATTCAACTTTATTGTCATTGCACATGCACAGGTACAGGGCAACGAAATGCAGGGCAGAAAAACACACATTGAAATAAAAGATAAAAGCCTAAAAGTCCTGTGATATATGCTAGCACCGCCTCCCTCCAATGAACTGGAAGCACTCGTGTAGTAGTTAAGTATTTACTGATATATAAGTTAAAATTACATTATGCTTTTTTTATAGTTATGCCTCTGTCAGTGCGCCCCAGGGCAGCTGTGGCTACAATGTAGCTTGCCATTGCCAGTGTGTGAATGTGTGTGTGAATGGGTGAATGACTGAATGTAGTGTAAAGCGCTTTGGGGTCCTTAGGGACTGAGTAAAGCGCTATACAAATGCAGGCCATTTACCATTTATGATTAGTTACAACACACGTTTTTGGATAGGTGGAGATTCTCTACTGTGTCACCTACCAGTCTACCAGACTTTATTAACGTGTAGCAGGGGCACTGGCCTTTGCCTCACATAAATTCAAACATTTTTGGACGTAACACACACAACAGCATCTTAGTCTCGCACCATTTCACTGTAACTTCAGGCTAGTTCAAAAACGCTCCGGTTCCTTTCACTGAGAAACACTTTGCCGCTGAAAACAATCCAGGTAGCAATCCAGGTAGTCGAATTTCCCAGAGGAACCCACCCGAGGGATTAATAAAGTTCTATCTTATCTTATCTTATCTTAATTTGCATCTCCCAGAGAATGCATTTAAGAATCCAATGAGTTTTAAATGATCACAGTTTATATTGGACACACTGTGGCTGGCTCCAAGAACATTCTTCTTCCTCTGCCTCTGATGAAGATTATATAAATTAACTTATCTTTCAACCATCATATGCAAATCTTGTGTTTGAGCAGTGCTTTTTTTGTACTGTCCTTTAATTGTGAAAAGTTGTCATCAGTCCGTATTTCCCATGTGATGGTGAACAGCCAAGCCTGCCATGACTGAAAGACATGAATGTGGTTATGCTCTACAGTAATGTTATCTTATTGTATCTGTGTGGCTAACTGTGACAGTGTTGTAGGTAAAGAAGCAAGAATCAAGCCAACATCACATAAGTGCGAGTAAAGAAGTGAAGACCTCATATGAAGAAAGAATGAAAGGTAAAGAAGGAACGAAGGACTCTCTGAGGTCATGGGAGTGCACACAGTGAGGAGCAGATAAAAGGAGGTGCGGCTCTGTGGGGACAGAAAGAGGGAGAGAGAAACAGAAAGAAAGCGAGAGAATGAAAGAGAGGGAGAGAATGAGGTAGAGAGAGGTTGGCTGTGCATTGGGGAAGCTGATGTGCCATTTCTAATCCCTCCTGTTCGTGGCTTTGTGCCGTGGCCCAGCAGGAAGTGGGAGCTGGGCAGACAACAATTAACAAAAGAGCTGTGAAGAATACAATTAGCCATCAATGGCCAACCACGGGCCTTTGTGCCTGTCACCATGGAGACGGCACAACACCACTATACCCAGATTACAAAACCCTTTTCTACACTTCTCTTTTTTCTCTCTCCATCTCCCCTTCTCTCCTGTAGCCTTTTCACTTTCCCTGCACTTTATTCTTCCGCTTTTTAACCATTGTCCAGCGTTTCTCTTTAGTTTTTTGTGTATTATGTACAGATATTATATGTCCCGCTATATAAGTGGACACGTGCATCCTTTATCTGTGTCATCTGGCTACTTGAAATTGAAGCACTTACTAATCATTTTTCCTAAAGTTCAGCTGACCTGTCAGCATCAATGTAGGCTAATATCATTCAACGATCCTCAACAGTGTCGCGACACCTCACTTTATGTAGTAAAGCTTTCAGAGACATCGTGAATTGAGGCGAAACCACACTCAAAGAATCCTGAATGGAAATCTATGGGAGATTTCTGCAACAGCAAAGACTGCAAATGAAGTATGATATGACTTTTAAGTGTAGTCTTTTTGAGAGTTGGCAGTCATTATGGATTTTCAAATGGCAAATGGGCTTTATCAAATAAGTAATCATGAAAGCCAATTTTGATTGTTGTATACTCTCTAGAATACCTGGATAATACAGCGGATAGTTGGATTGTTAAGCGTGTATGTTCTGGATAGCTTTCTGCTCAGGCTATAGAGTTAACAGCTCTTTATTTGTGTATGACAACCTAAGCTAAGTCTCTTCTTCCATGTGATTTTTCGGGCAGCAGTGTTTATTAAAGCCAAGCATCTATGTTTTAGATCCAAATCTGCAGCTACTCTATTCCATGAACATATGTGGGTCCACGTCTAACACAACAGCTTCCATACTGTGTAGGAAAATTTCCGTCTTCAGTTGGTTGCAGTGAGTAGCGGACTACCAGTTTCCTGAGGTACGTTCCTGAGACGCCTCTCTGTCTCCGGTTCCATCCGAAGTGTCTCATCATCAATTTGATTTTGTTCCTTGTTTGGGGATGTGGTTCCAGCCAACCATCAAACTGAAATGATTTGTGACCGTCGTCATAACAGCCCGTGGGGTAATCCACCTTTGCCACCATTTATCTGCCGAGTTTCCGAAAAATCAGACTCGCACGGGTAAACAAACTGGCTGGAGCAGATAAATGTGCACAGTGATTAGATCAGTATTCCAGGATGAAGATCCATCGCCGTTCCAAGGGCAAATTTCCACATTTTCCTTTAGTTGGACTTAAAAACAAATATTGCAAGTCATGCTTAAAAATTGTGTATTTGTGATGGCTGCTGGGAGCTTGTCAAATATAAAACTTTTGCATTTTGCCTCATCTAACTCTTAAACTATTTTTGTACATGTACTTTGAGCAACTGGTGTGGTCTGCCTTGTCTCTCATGTAGCTTACAGCAGGAGTTTGTCCACCTTATGAATTCTCATTACTGTAAACGCTCTGGTTTGGGCAGGGGTATGATGACTGGATATGAAGCAGGAAGGCTGCAGTTCCTTGAGGTTATCTCAAAGGTCAGTCACATGTTAAAATGCAAAATAGCAAAAAAATGAAAACTCTGAAGTGGTTTTTTAATGGTTTAAAGTTGGGGATGTGTCTGCTTTGACTCACGGGAATGCTGACACAAGAAGCTGCTACTGGTTTGTGCTGCCATTCAGCATCAGCAACGAATGGCAGCACAATTGTTTTGGTTCTTCCTTGATTTACTTTGATGATTTGTTTTCTTTTGTCTTGCTTTTAACTTGCTGTCTTCTTCTACTCTCCCATCCAGGTCGCCGGACACGCCGCTCCGGTGTCAGCGCAGAGCAGACACACTTTGCTCCCCCTCCTTTTGTGTTTAGATGTTGCGCCGTCACGTGACGTGACTTAGATGCTTTTGGGGTTGTTAAGTTGTTTACATATTATTTATATTTTTTCCAGTTGTTGTTTTTGTTGTTGAGAACTTTTTATCTGTAATTTTTGTATTTTAGTTTCTCAACAGTACTTGCTTGATCTAATTTGCTTATTGGTTTGCTGCACTTTTTATTTAAGATTTAAGAAAAAAAAGATAAAGCAAGTTCTATTTAATTATAAACTTTGTCCTAATTATATCCTAGTTTTAACTATTTAATAATAAAAAAGGAAACATACAAAACATTTAAGGTCATGAAAATTAATTGAGACTCAGCAAATCAATGAGGCATGCACTTTATTTGTTGAAAAGTATCGGTATCGTTGATATTTGCCGGTATTTACTTGGTATCGGATCGATACCAAAATAAGCAGTATCGCAAACCACTAGATTCTGTTCATCTGGACGTAGTGTTTTCAGTGGGAAAAATGTTTCCTCACTCATCCAAGTGACTTCTGCCTAATTTCACCTCCTCACTACGTACGACTCTGGATACTGTAGCTCCTGTGAAAACTAAGGTCTCTAATCAGAAGTACCTGACTCCGTGGTATAATTCTCAAACACGTACCCTAAAGCAGATGACTCGTAATCTGGAGAGGAAATGGCGTGTCACAAATTTAGAGGATCCTCATTTAGCCTGGAGAAATAGTTTGTTGCTTTATAAGAAAGCCCTCCGCAAAGCCAGAACATCTTACTATTCGTCACTGATTGAAGAAAATAAGAACAACCCCAGGTTTCTCTTCAGCACTGTAGCCAGGCTGACAAACAGTCAGAGCTCTTTTGAGCCAACCATCCCTTTAACGTTAACTAGTAATGACTTCATGAACTTCTTCACAAATAAAATTTTAATCATTAGAGAAAAAATTACCAATAATCATCCCACAGATGTAATATTATCTAGAGCTACTCTTGATGTTAAGTTAGACTCTTTTTCTCCAATTGATCTTTCTGAGTTAACTTCAATAATTACTTCCTCCAAACCATCAACGTGTCTTTTAGACCCCATTCCTACAAAACTGCTCAAAGAAGTCCTGCCATTAATTAATTCTTTGATCTTAAATATGATCAACCTATCTCTAATAATCGGCTATGTACCACAGGCCTTCAAGCTAGCTGTAGTTAAACCTTTACTCAAAAAGCATCTCTAGACCCAGCAGTCTTAGCTAATTATAGGCCAATCTCCAACCTTCCTTTCATATCAAAAATCCTTGAAAGAGTAGTTGTCAAACAGCTAACAGATCATCTGCAGAGGAATGGTTTATTTGAAGAGTTTCAGTCAGGTTTCAGAGCTCATCACAGCACAGAAACAGCTTTAGTGAAGGTTACAACTGTCGCCAAAGTGCTTGCTCAAAGGGGTCATATGATTGTTGGGTTTTTCTCTGTATCTATGAAGCGCCTTGAGGCGACTTTTGTTGTGATTTGGCGCTATATAAATAAAATTGAATTGAACTTCTTCAGTCTCAGCTTATAAACAGTACATTTACACAATAACTGAAACCAGCCCACTGAATGAACAATGGGCTGTGAGGTCAGTTCCTTGATTATTTCTCTAACCTCCTTGAGATTTTTCTGCCTCAACTTCATCATTTTCCCCTGTGCCTAACTGTCTCCGCCTCTCCACCCTGTTGCCACCTGTGTCTCGTTGTGTAATCAGCCTCTTATAGATGTATATAGATGTGTTTCTGAGCTTTGTTTCTGTTTTCGCTCCAGTATGTTTTTTCATGCTTTTTTGCTTCTTTGGTTTTATTCATATGGAGATTGTATTAATAGGTTTCTGGAAAAATTTCATTTTTTTTCCATTCACATATTTGTGCAGAAACATTTTTTTTTAAATCTTGACCTTGGAAGAAATTTTTCAAAATGCATCCATTTTCAGTGATCCAAAATGCTGTTTACATGTGGACAAAAGGCCCAAAAGCATAGAAAAAGCTAAGCCTACCAAAATACCTGTTTACATGCAGACACAGCCTTAGTATTAGTGATTGAGCACATATGTGTCACTGTGTTTCACTCAGCTCTAAAAATACAACATCCCAGTAGCCAATATGCTGATGTGAAATGTTGAAAATGTCAAAATGCCAGCAGTAGATGTGACAGTTGCTCTACCTTTTATATACACACTGGACAGCAACTCGTTTTCTGTGCAAACTACTGGTACTATTTTTATATCATTATCAGACTTTTATCGCAAACTATCTATTATTGTATTATTATTGTCCAAATCACATTTATATAGCACAACTGAAAAAGCTTGTTCTCCTCAAAGTTTCAGCCTAGTTTTTGGGACAACCAAAAGCAGCCAGTCGGCTGATCTAAGGGCCCACGAGGGAATATAAGGCTGAAGTACATCAGAAAGGTATGGAGGAGCAAGACCATTTAATGCATTATAAGCCAATGTTAGGACTTTGAAAGTAATTCTGTGATAAATAGGAAGCCAATGAAGAGAGGACAGGATATGTTCGTGCCTGTGTGTACCAGTTAAGAGATGGGCAGCAACATTTTGAACAAGCTGAAGACGTGAGAGGGATGCTTGGCTGACTCTAGCATAAAGTGCAAGCCGAGTTGAGATAAAGGCATGTATTATTTTCTCCTAGTCATGCCTTGACAAAACAGGCTTAAACTTTGCTATTTGGAACTGGAAAAAGCTTTTTTGCAACACAAAACTGATTTGTTTATTAAATTTAAAATCAGAGTCCATAATGACTCCCAGATTTGTGACATGCTGTTTGATGTATGACCCAAGTCAACCATAAATAATAAGGGATGGATGGAGCCTGGATTATTAGGTGCTAAAGGCAGGTAAATTTGGCAATCGTCTGCGTAGCAGTGGAAGGATATCTCATGTTTTCTAAGAATTGAGTACAATGAAAAAAAGAAGAGGACCAAGGACTGAGCCCTGAGGAACCCCATGAGAAAGGGGGCTGAGTTGGACAAAAAAATGTCAATATTAACACTGAACTTTCTGTCACTCAAACAGGAATGAAGCCAATCCAGTGCTGCACCTTTAATGCCAACCCAGTTTTCCAAACAAGAGATAAGAATACTGTAGTCCACAGTATCAAACACTGCAGTGAGATCTAAAAACACAAGATCCGCAGAGCTTCCAGAATCATTAGCTGTAACAATGTCATTAACAACCTGTAGGGGTGCAGTTTCAGTGGAATGTAAATGTTTAAAACCTGAATGAAAAACCACCACAATAACATCAGTATCCAAAAATGTAATAGATTGTGTAAAAACTATTTTCTCCAATAACTTTGAAAGAAATAGGAGTTTTGAGATCGGTCTAAAATTTGAGCAAACTGAGGGAATTATTGAAAAATTATTGTAAAACCTAAAAGTTTAAACTATCTTTAAGCCATGGCAGTTGCTTTATGGGAATGCTTAGAGAAGACTACAGGTAGACCCTGAATAGGGACCTGGGGTTGAAGCTTACCAACATTTCATTAACCTGCTGGTTACCACTCATTATGTGAACTTGTGATTAATGAGTTAAGTTTTAATACCCTGGTTACTTATTTTCTCTTCAGTTATTAAAATACACCCATACTGCGGATGAGGCCAATAGCTGGGATAATGATACTGTATTTGTATGTGCAGGTGCACTCTCAATGAATCTCAGTGAGTCAGCAGATTTAACAAAGACACCCTGTAATGATATACACTTATCTGCACCCTGACATTAAAGGAAAGTAAGGATGTTCCAAACTGATTCATAGGATCGCAATCATGGCTAATTCAGGCATTTTGATTAATAGTTCTGGCTGCGCTGTCAAAAACACCCCACTGTGCTCCATTATAACTCTGTCCACACAGTGCAGTGTGTGAGCGACACGCTGTAAAAGTATATCAAAGCAGCAGTCAACTTTGGTTCATGACTTGACAGTGTGTTTTGTTCATGCTGAGTGTCTCCTGTTCAGATGTTCTTCCAACAGATGTGCACTGACAGTCTTGGTAGCTAATACAGACACTCTGTGACACCGTAAAGAAAGTAGGAAGTATTAGTATTGGAAGCAGTCATTTCTCAGACCACTAGTTTTTGAGTAGTAAGTTTGAGTTTCTAATAAGATAATGAGGTTACACAGACCAGAAATTAATTAGAAATTATTTACAGATGGGAAAATAATTATTTGATTCCCTGCTGAATTTGTTAGTTTGCTCTCTCACAATGAAATGAAGAGTCTCTAGTTTTATGGTAGTAATTTAATAGAAAGAGACAGAATATTAGCAAAAAAAAATCCAGAAAAAATATACTACATTAAAAATACATTAAAAGTTATACATTGATTTGCATGCCATGGAGAGAAATAAGTATTTGATCCCAATGGAAAACATGACGTAGTACAGTACATGACCTGGTCCACTGGCCCCTCAATGTGGTAAAGTCATTCTGTATCCAGAAAAACAGCTCCAAAGCATAATTTTTACACCTCCACGGGGATGTTTTTTGGGGGCCATTCCTCCAAAACACAGTGGTTTGAGTTGATGCCAAAGTGATGAACTTTGGGGGTTCATCTGACCACTGCACTTTCTCCCAAGACTTTTGCAAAACATTTAGACGGCTAACTTAAAACTGACGTGTACATGTTCCTTCTTGAGCATTGGCAATTAAAGATTTCAATTCATTATACGAGATCAATCCGAAAAGTAAGGTCTCCAAATCTGTGGGGACGTAGAGAAACTGTTTGTACGGCTGTTGGCCACACTGTTGTGATTGGTGTTTCCCCTACTCCCAAACAAGCCTGCACAGCTTCACTGATATGCTCAATCTTGGCTTGGCAGCCCTATGAAAATGGAGCTCCCGTTGAACACTATCGACAAGAGCAAAGTTCACGCAATTATTCGATTTTTGAACGCAAAACGTTTAAAACCGGTTTTCATTCATCGCCAATTGACAGTGCATGGACAGTCGTGCGTAGATGTCAAAAACGCTCGCGAGTGGTGTAGAGAGTTTACAGCCGGTTGTGCTGAAGTTCAGGATAAACAAACAGCAACAGGTTGATTGCTCAACGCTTCCTGAAGGACATGGGGGCAAGCTGGTAAGACATGGGCATTCGAAAACAGCATCTACAAAAATGCATTATGTAGAAAAGAAATAATTCTTCAACCTTTAAAATATTATAGAAAATAAATGGGTGTTTGTATTTCTAAACACATAGGAGACCTTATTTTTTGGATTGCCCTCGTAGCATAGTGTGCTATAGATAGCGCTCTTGGTGAGTTGTCACCTTCTGCTGTAGCCCACTGTGTAGGTCTGCAATCTACAAACCCTGATGTCCTTTGACAGCTCTGTGTTCTTACTCATGGTGGTGGAGAGGCTGAATGGGAGTAAGTAATTCTGTGCTTTATATAGAGTTCAGATCAGGAGTGTTTGTAATCGATCGATTGATTGTAATCTGTAGGTCACATGGGCACACAGCCAATCTGTGGGAGAAATCTGCTTTGGTTGTACAGGATCAAATATTAATTTGATTCAGTGACATGCAAATTAATTTATAACTTTCATGTAATGCATTCTTTCTGGATTTTGAGTTTAGATGCTGTCGCTCGCTATTAAAATGAAACTACCATAAGAATTAGAGACTGTTCATTTCTTTGAAAGTGAGCAAACTTACAAATCCAGCAAGGGATCAAGTAATTATTTTCCCCACTTTAAAGTTATTTAATTTTTAATAAGAAATGTTAGAAAGGAAAGCTCAGTTATTCCAGTGCTAAAGGAAATGTCTCACCTAGAGCAATCGACACATAAAGCTTTTGTATTTGATTTTCATTTAGTCTCATAATCTTTTTGGGAATGTCATCCATCCATGTAACTTCTAAGTTTGCATGGTTTCACATGATATTAGGGCCTCATCCCATATTTGCATATTTTAACATAAACTTTATGTTGTGCTTTCCAGGAGAAGCCAGGTTTTTGGCTAATGTAGTCAAATTGTGAACACTGTGAACATCTAGATTAGGGACGTTTATACTATGGATCACATACTTTGTCTTAAATGGGTTGGACCAGCGTCACTACATGATAAATGTGTAAAATTACAGAAGACATTCTAGTAGCTCTTTGCCGATAGTATCCTGTAATATAAATATAACATTTAAAGTTTTGTTAATTCTCAGAAGATTTTTTTCTTTTTAGATGTGGACCCACTGTAAAAAACAAACAAACCTCTTTCCCTGGTGGGCCAACGCACTTTTAGGTGGGTTGAAGGGCAGCCGTGCACCAACCCTACAAGCCCTGACAGCAGCCCTTTCATTTATTCTCATTGTCGACACTGTATTTCCCAATTAAATCTCTTAACACAACCAAGCCCACCTCTGCTCTGCGTTCCCGCAGCTTGCTGAAAAGAGTTTAGTTTGGATGAAGTGGCAAAAAGGTGGAGCTCAAGAGACAGAAAAAAAGAAACTTGACATAGATGCAATAAAATGTGTCAAAATAACCAACATATTAGCTGTCAGTGATGCTGCTGCTGCACCATCAACTGTAGTACCAGCAACAACTAGTAACAAACCCTCACAGTCACAGGAGGCTGCTAATGCTAGCACCAGATGTGGAGAAGGGAGGAAGGCGGGACAGCAATCCCAACAACAGAGTGAGGAAGAGACAGAGGAAGGTGAAACTGATGTGTTAAAAAAATAAATGGAGGGACATAATTAGGAAGGGAGAGATTCAAGGATTCAAGTAAAATGAATGGCTATTTTGAATATGAGACACTACTGACAGATAAAGTCCATCCATCCTCTGCTTACCCTCGTCAGGGAGAATATCCCAGCTACCATAGGGTGAGAGGCAGGATAGACCCTGGGCAGGTCGCCAGTCCTGGTGGAATCAAACTCAGGTCCTTCTTACTGTGAGGCAACAGTGCTAATCACCACACCTCCATGCTGCTGAGAGATAAAGTGCAGCACTTAACTGTAACATGCTGCAGTGCAACTGAGAAGACGCACAACTTAATCTGTATCTGTGCCAAGTTATGTCATCAGTTTCAGGTTCAACAGCCATCAAAGCTCCTTTTGATTATATTACAAGATGAGGCACTTTTGACAGCTCATTTGGCTCCATCCCCTTATATGACTCCACACAATCCAGTCCATCCTGTACTGGCACTGATGGTTGGTGCCACGTAGGTGTAAATCATGAAGTCAATGCAAAACAATATCTAACACACATGCCAGCACTCATGGTAGATTTCACACAGCAAAAGTTGCACAGTGATGGTCTAAAACTGAAGCAAATGAAGTGAAACTGTGAGATGCAGAGATGTGAATGTAAGCTTTGTTAAAATGTCGCACTGAACTTTGTAACTCTGATTAGGAACATAGTACATGCAGGTCTGCGCGGATCTCTCACGAAACGTTCCAAACACAGACACATTCAGATTTTTTAGTTGAGGCAGAACATTTTTAAAGATATTTAAATGTGCAGTCCTCATGTTTGGTAAAAGCAGTTGTTTGCTTTTATGATAATCAGATATACAGTGTGCCTGTTTGACAAAGAAGCTAACAGTCCTGGCTGTGCTAGCAAGTCTCACTGTGTATACTGTTGGTTAATTTTTGGAGCATTTTAATGGAATTACCAACAAAAATTACATTACTGCTTAGTTTGTGATGCAGCTGGTCTAAGAAGTGTGCACTATGTTAGTGAGTAGGGTTAGAGTTAGGGGACTACTGGGATTGGTGAGCAGTCATTCTGTTTATACTTCTTTAATATCTGCTGCCTGGGGCACATGTGTAGTTGGTGCATTGTACTGTAGTTTCAACAGATGTCTCTGTGCACTCATCAGAAATTTTGCAAGCACACTGATGTTTACATAGACCCGTGTGCTCACTGAAGACAAAACCTCTGTTACTGGGTCCAGTCTTCTGGAGATGGAAACGATTGTTTTTAGTGTCGTGGTCCTGGGTACCGAGTATTTTGAGTTTCTGTTCTGGACTTGTTCTTTGGAAATTTGAGATAATTTATGTTCTAGTTATGCATTCGTTTTCTGTATTTCCTGGTCCTTTTTTTGTTATTTGTATTTCTTTTTCTTCATTTCATCTTTCATTGAGGGCGATCGTGGCTCAAGAGTTGGCAGTTTGTCTTGTAATCGGAAGGTTGCCGGTTCGAGCCCCGGCTCCGACAGTCTTAATCGTTGAAGTGTCTTGTCCTTGGGCAAGACACTTCACTCGTTGCCTACTGGTGGTGGTCAGAGGGCCCGGTAGCGCCAGTGTCCGGCAGCCTCGCCTCTGTCAGTGCGCCCCAGGGTGGCTGTGGCTACAATGTAGCTGCCATCACCTGTGTGTGAATGGGTGGATGACTGAATGCAGTGTAAAGTGTTTTGGGGTCCTTAGGGACTGAGTAAAGCGCTATACAAGTACAGGCCATTACCATTTCATTTTTGTTTTTCTATATTAGTTCCCTTTCATGCCCAGTCGCTCCCAGTCTCCTCTTCATGTCCTGTCATCAGTGTCTTCCCACTTGCGTCTCCAGGTCTGTGTTCTGAAAGGGTTCCCTGTCTTTTCTAGTTAATACATTTCCAGTTCTGGTTCCCATGTCAGTCATGTCTGTCAGTCTATCTTCAGCCCGTGTCGTAGTCTGGGTCTCATTGTGTGTTACTTTCTGTTTGATTTTAATAGTCATCTGTCTCATGTATGTGTGATGTTCAGTTTTTCCCATCTTGTCATCTCAAAGGGTTAAAAGCTTTTCTATTTGGATGCTCCAAAAAGATGAAAAATCAATAAAAATGGGTAGACATTTACCCAAATGAAACCCCTGGTGGTGACATGGTGGATATCAAGAGGGTAAACATAGTCTTCTTTTCCTGTTTTCCAGTGAAACATCTAAAATATTATACGTGTGCGTGTCCCCATGCTGAGCTGAGGTTGTGTATACTGCAAAACATTTGTGACATCTAAAGTGTGTGAAAGCCAAACAAGTTCTATATGGAGACTTAAAACATATGTTTGACACATCTCGAGGCTGGACTTGGTGTCTTCTTGTTGCCAGTAATTCAGCATCTGAATTTTATATTTTTTTTATAAATAATACAAAACCAGGTAATTAAATGTTTGTTGTGATAAAAAACATGAAATTTTTACTCAAAGCACAGTATTTGAATGTGACTTCCAGTATATCAGGAGGGGATCTTTCATGTCTCCTTTTATGTTTTTGTGTCGCTGCTGGATGATTACAGGTGTAAACTGCAACCTTGAAAAGAGGCTTGTTCTGCTTTCTGCTTTCAGCGAGGGTTTTTCTTTTCTTTTTGTATTCTTTTTAGACACCATTGTGCAATTTTGTTAATGGTTTCAGAGCTCAATAACATCTTGAGTGGGCATTTACTATTTTGCAAACTCAAACATTTGGTTTTGTCACCTATTCTAAAAAGCATGCGCTATTGTGTGTAGCCAAACACCGGAACAATGGAGAGAAACTGTACTCTCCTGAATGACTGCCTTCAGCTGTCGGCAACAGCACAAAGCTTTGATTATTATTATTTTATAATGTTTTTGAACCATATAGGCTTAACTTCCAGCTGCAGCTTCTACAGTACCGTTGTGCGTGGTGCACAGCTGTGCACAGCTGTGCAGGAGCTTCAAAAGTTTTTCTCCTTTCATGGAGAAACATGTAGTGTTTGGTTTAAGTTGGCCTTTGTTCTTGTTCTGTGCTAAAATGCAACAAAACATCAGTTAACGCCTTTTTTAAAAAGGGGCCCACCACACCAGTTTGCCTGTCTGTCAGCTTCTTACACAACTTCGGGTTCCTGTCACACCAGAGAGATTACATTCCACGTTATTAAAGCCAGTTTTGGTAGCAGGCGTTAGGCCCACAGGAGAGTGGACCAAGCCCACCTGGTGCCCTATTCTCCCTACATAAACAGATATTTTTTTTAAGCATTAGACAAATTGGCCCCTCATCCAGGACTCGGGAGTTTTCCCAGACAGCATGGCTCCTAAGATCACTCAGGCAATCAAACCCCTTTGCAAAGGTAAGGTGGTAATTTGTGGAAGGTAGTGCAGTTTTATGTTGTAATCAAGCATTTCCCTGCTAAGCAGCTTCACATGTATTTATGCATTACTGTACCTTACGATATAAAACGCTACGAGGGGACTGTTGTTGTGGTTTGGTGCTATATAAATAAAACTAAATTGAACTGAACGATATCTCAAATGGAAATATATTCTTTACTTCAATACATATTATGGTTAATTTTCTAATTAAAAGTTTTCAACAGGGAGGGGGGCTCAACTGATGTTCCTCAACTCTAAACAGTCTGTAGTACAAAACACAACACGAGCTTTCATTGTAAGCATGAGGCCAGAGCATGATCCTGGAGCCGTTCCAGATCTCCCTTGACAAATATAAGGCCCTTCGGTACGCCACCGAAGCTGTTTATATACATAAACTACCTGAAAGAGAACAAAAAATGAGCAAAGGGCACACGCTCACAAAAAAAAAAGAAAATTCAAGAAATACTACGACGGACTGAAAACCAGTTTCTTAAGTAGCAGTGTGCTATAGCAGCCCAGTCATTTAATTCATTCACAAACAATAAAGTTGACACGCCTGGCTGAAAGACGCTGCGTGACAGGAAGATTTCATTCGGATATATTTTAAAACAACTCTCAGCTGCTTGCATTGTTGTGATGTGATTGCAGCCCGTCCTCCACAAAAGAAAAGCAGGAGATTGAGACTTGTGAGCAACTTAATTCATGAAAATTTAAAAAGCTATTACATTTAGTTTCATTGAAATTCATTATCCTGTGAACATTACATCGACGGCAAAAGTAAATCCACTGACTGTGAACAGGTTTCGTAATCTAAAAAACATTGTGGTTCCTGAATAATTATCATGAATAACAACACTTCAAAGACATCTGCTTTTTTTGTGTCCACAGCTCACACCCTGTGCATGTGTTTGCACCAAATGCTATGCACTAACAAGTGCAAACATGACGTGTTGTGCCACCTTTGCAGGTCTAAAAAAATGCCACCTGTAGGATCAGAGAGATGTTTGCACAGTTTGTGCACACTCACACGTTATTAAGAGGCCTAAATATGCAGCGCATGCACATTAAACAACTATAAACCTAGTTGGTGACTGGATATGCAATCCCAACCATGGGACACTGCATAAAATGTAAATAAAACAGAAATGCAAACACATAACTCAATGAGAGACTGTGCTGAACACAGTGTAGTAAATAATGCCATACTGCCATGAAACTGCTTGAATTAACACTGAAAGTCTGGATTTCAATCACTGAAATTGAAAATTGAAAGATTGTTTGAGTTAAAATTTCACTCTGGTTGTACAGAGAGGCACAATGAAGAGATGTGTCAGAGTACGTGTGGACAACCATATATTTAAGAAAACTCAAGGTAAATTTCCACAGATATCAAGACAATTGAATATCTGAATTGGAAATAAAGTATGAAATAAAAAAGATTGGGGAGTAATGTGCAGGTAAATATAAGAGCTAAATTAAGAAAAATGTGAATTTCTGTCTCATTTTACCAAAAATAGCTGCCATTTAAAATATTGTGACGTGTTTCTTGTTTATTTAATACGTATATTTATTCAGGTTTTAATAATAATAATAATGGATTGGATTTATATAGCGCTTTTCAAGGCACCCAAAGCGCTTTACAATGCCACTATTCATTCACTCTCGCATTCACACACTGGTGGAGGCAAGCTACGATTGTAGCCACAGCTGCCCTGGGGCAGACTGACAGAAGCGAGGCTGCCATATCGCTACCAGATATTGTTTTAGTGAGTTTTGTCAATGTGGGTCTCCCATTGGATCACCTTTAACATAGCTAACCCCGCCCATAAATAAACAACATCACATTATTTACAGGTGATTATGCTATTTGCTGTTTCAGAGGGCAAAGAGATGACGGCAGAGTCTCTGAGGTCAGTCATTATTATGTAATGAACGCCAATCCACCCATAGATGGAAGGATTGATACTTTATGGATCCTACAATGGAAATTATTGAGTTACAGCACTATGAATCTAAGAAATGGGTGCATGAAGGTATGATACAGAAATGTGTGTGGGATCATGTGTTTTACAGAGCAGCAAAAAGTAGTTTTTTGGAAGAAATTTATACAGTGTGTGTGTCATTCGGGTCATTTTCTTTGTACGCCAGTTGCAAAGACATTTGGAGAACCATTTTGTAAAACGAATAAAAAGGATTCTGATAGCACAGAGTTAGGGTTATGGTCGTTATGCATGATGACTTAGTCCTCAGAAGGTTAAACGCTAGGAGACTGCATGTGTCTCAAGAGGTGAAATAAGTTGCTGTTACTACCAGATAGAAAAAGAAATATTCACAGTGGATGTTATTTCAGAAATGAAACAGTTTCATGAGAACACCATGAACTGTATAAAATAGCACCACAGATCTAACTTAGAAGTAAATGTGTGTTTTTTTCTTGGGGTGGGGGACTCAAGCACATCTGGTGTAAATCATGGCATTGGTAGGAAAGACACGTCATTCTGTTGGAAATAGCCAACAGAATTCAGCTTTTATCTAAAGCTGTGCTTCAGTTTTGGTGAATGAAAATGTAGAAATGTATTAGTTTGGTATTTAGCACTAATTTGCAGATTTGTGCGCACTGCACCCGGAGAGTTTAACTTTGCATCCATGAATTTATTAACACTTGCCAACAAACTTTGCTATAGTGTTAATAGATAATTTAGCACTCAACCCTCTAACCAAACAATTCATAGCGTCTTATAATGTATCAAAAAGTTAACATGGCAGCATGTTTAAGTTTGAAAATGTGGTGTCCAAAAATGTCATCATGGTGGCTGCATCCATATTTTATGCAGACTAAGCCCAACAGAGAGTATGGGAGATTGGTTTCTCAGACTTAAATGTAATTATTGGTATATTGCTGTTTCATTTCTATTTCCCTGGTATTTTAATAGTAATTTTCTGTTTCTGCATTAATATTACTGTTGTCCTCATAATATTATAAGGAGCTGCAAAGTTACAACTAGTTTTAATTGAACAAAACTAGTGCTGAAGAAAACGAAGGCAATAAATATAGTTGAACACTCCATACAATGTTATATGAATATTTACAAAACAATCCATATTCATATATTTCTGGGCATCCTACTTGTGTTTTTACATGCTGGTAGATATGACAGCACATTTTCCAAATATCCTCACCTCCTTATCATAATAGGATACAGCTTTTATCAGATACTTGGGGGAAAAAAAGATGAATACATGGCAAAGTGGCATTTACATAACCGGGTTTATTATTCATGTTCGCCTGTTTGGTGTTTCGGTGACAGACAGAGAAGTTAACTGTGACTGTGTGGGGGCAGAAGTACAGTTCTAGTAACAATCAAGCTGTGAAGTGTAATTTTTGTGTCAATTATTACCAAAATTTGCATTTGTGCCACCCATCCGCTCACATCAGCACAGAGCACAGGGTCCACAGCAAATTCACATGCATGCATTAGCGGCCCCTATTTAAAGCTGAACTCTTTGTATACATTGGCCAGCTGATCAAAGTCTCTCCTGCAATGAAATTAAAATGAACAGGGTGTTTGATTTTAGGTGCATGCACACGGCCGTGGTGTGAATGGTTGCAATCCAGAATGGAGCTGTCAGTTTTTGTACCATGATACGGCGGGAACTGTGGAGGTGGCAGCATACATAAATATATGTTTCCTACACTGGCAAATGGATCTTTTATGATTCAGGAACCACAGTCGTCAGTGTTTTTCCCTCACAAGCAAACTCAACTTTAAGTTGCCATCTGTAATTCCAGTGTTATGAACCAGCAACCCATGTACTCCCATCAGAATATGTCACTTTTTAAAAACATATATTTGCATACTTATTTATTTTTAATGATGAGCCTTCATCAAGAGAGATGCAGAGTCAACGAAAATCAAACAAGTTTGTGACACCAAACTTCAGCTGTTGGACAAACGGTCTCACATTTGAGTCTAGAATACTTTGATATACGGGGGACTTCATCAGCAACCCAGTGATTGCAAGGTACCTAAATCATCACTCCTCCATGACTGTTTGACGGTTGATATGAAGTGTTTATGCTGCTGTTTGGTTTTTGCACAACATGACGCTGTGCATCACAGCCAAACATCTCCACTTTGCTCTCGTCTGTCCGAAGGACGTCAAGCGGTCTTTTAGTCTGTTCATATAGAACTTTGCATATCTTAGCCATGGTGCCATGTTTCTTTTTAGCTTTTTCCTGGCAACCCTTCCAAACAAGCCAGACGCGTCTTTTCCAAAATATATTGTCATGAACTTTAACATTTAACATGCCGATTGAGTCCTGTAGATGTTCTGAGAAGTACCTCTTGGTCTTTTGCAGTTTCTCTGTTGAATCTGACCTTGTGGTGAATTTACTTGGACTATAGCTGTCAGGGTTTGGTCTCTTTTGATAGTTTGCCCCTTCATGAAACCTGTACGGTGATTAAACAATTGGAAATTGGCGATGTTGACAGCCAGCTGTGCGGGCATGGAAGGCTGGACGATTGAATAAGCAAACTGGACCTGTCTACCATTTTTGTGCCACTGTTGCCTTATTATTGCCTTGTTATTGTTACGAGATAGTCTATGGCTCATGGTGTACCAGTCTTAATCTATTTTTAAACAGTTCATCATGAGTACTATAGCAGTGCAATCATTTGCACTGGAGCACTGTTTCACACTACAGTACACCAATGCTTCTTATGTGTCCCCACAAACATAAAATGCCACGCTGTCCACATAAACCTCACAGTTATTTATTCTGATGCACTTTTCACAGCGTCGCAGCAGTATTCTCCCTCTTGCCTTTCAGGTCGAGCACTTTTGTACCTGCTGATGAAACCTGACAAACCTTACTAAGCAGTGCCAGCCGCCAGCCAGCTCTATTTCTACTGTCAGGCCGGCCACACTACAGCACCCCCAGACACTGCAGCTGTAGTTTGTAGCATATTCTTATATTACCGCATTCTCCACAGCCTCAACCTCAACCTCTGTACTCTTCAAGCACCAAAGTTTCCATAGTAGTGAGCCAGCTTGTTTGGATGATGAAACTTTAATGATTCCCAAGAGGTAACTGAGCTGTTGCAACAGCAAATAATAGGATCCAGCAAAGAAAAGGATAAAATAAAAAGGTATACGGTTGAACAAGTTGGAGATATTTAACATACAGCAACCTGTGAGAGCAGAGTTTAAAAGAAAACTCTTGAAAGTATTGACTGATTGGGCACGAAAACTCAAAGAAGCCACAGTTTAGTTGAGTGCATGTTTCAGTTGACTATGTCTGCTTTCTAAATCTAACCACATTTACTACAATTTTAATGATCTTAACTCATTTAAATGGTTCTGTTGCATTCTTGGTAGATGTGCTGGTTGTTATGTAGCAGTTTTCTATTCTGTTGCAGAGCAACTTTGCGATGACTGGATCCATCGGTGTAACTTTGTGCTGAACAATGGGGGGGGGGGGGGGGGGGGGGGGGGGTCAAGATCTCTGTCTAAATAAATAAATAAATCTGGGTAAATTCCCAGATGATTAAACATGCAACTACTTTGCTGGTATTAACTGAAATGAGTAAAGAAAATCAACAGCCAATTTATGCAAGATAATTCATAATTTTATTGGGGGGGTTATATTGGTTGGGTCTGATTATTGGAGGGGGTCATAACCCCCCTAGCCCCCCTGGAAATTACACCCCTGACTGGATCAGACAGGAATTGAACGACCAGTCATTCGATTATTATGTGACCTGCTTAACCACCCACACACCAACTTCTCATGATAACAATAACTTGGCTTTGTCATTGTTGAGTGTCATTCCTCTGTTCTTCCTCTTTGTTTTCTGTCATTTGTCTGCTGGCTCTTAATTAAAACAAGAATCAAATGTCTGAAAATAAAACAAAGGACAAAGGAAATTCTTCCAGAAGTCTCATGCTTTGTTCAGCTGCAACATTGCAAAGGTAAGTCATGCTGCTGCGTTGCCCGTTCAAGCATGCAGGTAAGGAAATTCCAACAAGTTGATTCTGTTCATCTTCACACAGTGCGGTCGTTGAGAGGCATTCAATCACTCATCCAAGTGACTGACAAAGAAATTGAAAAGTTATCTGTAAATCTCAGAGTTTCTGTACCAATATATCCTTGAAATGGTGATAAAAGGTGACGTGACCATGCACTCGTGTCTTCAACCCAGTTGCAGATGCAGCAGCATAGTCAGATGAGACTGAAGAAGTCACTTGGATCAGTGGTGAAACATTTTTTCCTTGGAAAACGCTGCATCCAGATAAACATAATCAGCTCTCTGGGATGCTGCCGTGTTCATTTTAGAGAGCAGTTTTGTTTTGTTTTTTGGCAGGTTGTCTGTGTTGCATGGTGTGATCTCGGGGTGAATTTGCTGGATTGTCCACTCCTGAGAATTTGGCATTGTGTTAAAACACATCTGAATGCTCCAGACAAGCAAACTTCAGTTTTTATAGATAATGTGCAGCACATACGTGTCTTAATTCCTATGGAAGGGTGTAATTAGTACATGAGATGTTAGTGTTTAGGACGTATTCACTCACTGTTTCTACGTTTGGCATCATGTTTATTAAATAAATAATAAGATGATATAAAATGTCCTGTGGTGTTTTTCATCTGAGATCATATTTACAACATTTGACACCTAATAAGGGACAGTTTATTTGTTCTGTGGTATTTATGGAAAAATTGATACATAAATAGTTGTGTAGATTGCTTATGACTGTTTCAGTTCATTAATCTGATTTAATCGTTTTATAAAAACCAACAGATTGAATCCTTATTTAATATCACTGTGTCTCTTTATCTGCACCACAGTTACTTTTTTGTCACTGACATTTCCTTTATAAAGGTTCATTTTATTTATTTGGACTGATGATGATTCTTTTAAGACAAACTCTCAGCAGACTGACAGCTTTGGTGTCTGTAAGTACACATGCTGTACTTTGTGAACTTTATTTTACGTTTTAAATCGATTAAAAAATACCACCACCACTACAAATCTTAATACAGATGGGAATTGAGAACTGGTTCCTAGTTAAGATAAGATAAAATAAACTTTATTAGTCCCACACATGGAGAATTTGTTTTGTTACAGCTGAAAGTAGACAGTACAAAGTTACATGGCAAAAATTACGGTAGAAAAACACTGGAAGATAAGATGATAAGAATAAGACTAAAATGCTGTACACAATAGAATAGAATAAAATAAAATACTATATACAATAGAACAAAAATACTATACACAACTGAGTAAAATACAACGCTGTCAGAAAAAGAGAATTGCACTTAGTGATCAATTCCTTTGAATTGTTGTCTGCCTATCGATCCCACTTGTCAGGTCCAGTTGTATTTGCGCTACAATCAGATTATTTCGGTTCCTGCACAAAACAATGAGCGCACAGTTTTCATCTTTGCTTTCTTTTGTGTTCATAGCTAAATACTAAGAGAAAGATCACGTGTGTCCTCATCAGGACAGGGACTTGTGTTGGTGTGTGGAGCTGTAGCCTGTAGGTTTATACTGTTAGATGTTAATGATGAGACAGCGTGTTTCAGCTCAACAGGTAATGCCATGAATTGTATAATGAATATTACACCATAATGCATTACTCTTAAGAAAAGTGCTCTGTGTAATATGTGTAATAATTCCTTTTTTTGCGCAATGACCTCAACAATGATCACGACAAAGAGGGAAAATACCTGCAACATGCACAAAAATTGGACCACACAGCACATAATGTCTTTGCTGCTTAGAAATGGTGCCGACTCTTAAAGCGTCTCAAATAAGAATCAATAAGAGAATCGAAATCAGTAACTGATATGGATCAATGAAATTGGAATTGCTAAATTCCTTTCATTTCCCATCTCTTTTACTAACCACGTCAACAACCATAAAAATAAATAAAACATAATTCAGATGTTTTTTTGTGTGTTACTTTATTATGGATTTAAAAAATGTAAATATTCAATTTACAGAAGAATTTCTGTGCTTTGCTGTGACATTTAAGACTGTGGTGCTAGTTGCATTAGTTTTCTCTGAGATGCACACAGCACGATGTATAATATATAGAAATATAAATGATATTACATAGGGCCAAAAGGCAAACTTCCAAGGAACTCTCTGTAGACCATAAAGCTGTGGGTACAGGCAGGAAATGACCAAAACACTCATGAAAATGGAGCATATATATATATATATATATATATATATATTTACACAGTGAGTTTAATAGCCGACACATTATTTCTCTGATATTAACTTTAATATAGGAAGAAAAGTGACTTTTGGCTTTTTGTGATCTCTTAACAGTGTTTCAGTTTGCCTGAAACGCGGCCGTGCTGTATGACAACAAATAGAAAATATGTTATTAGATCAATTATGAGTTTTTTTTATGCACACTAACACAAACCCCTCTGGCCACAGTGACAGTTAGTGGAGGCTTGTTGTGCATGAACAGCCTGTGGTGATCTACATGCCACATGTCATAACAACTCTGACCTCAACTGAAGTCAATTACCCACACTGTCTTCCTGTGTCCCAGTTTGCCCCTCTTTTCTGGGGTTGTTAGACTCTGATGGTAGAGATTGGAATCAGGTCACTCGGCTGCTATCTCCACTCACCCATTAGATAGATATCTGCTCTATCTCAGCGCTGCTGACTGCACAGCTACCTGCTGCTACACTCTGCTCCTCACGCACACACATATATATGCACTTTACAACTCAAACCGGGCATGGTTTGGGCATGGGAAGAACCTGCACATGAATAAAATTTAAAACACCCATTATTTGCCGAGTGCTGTATTTTCTTTTGGGAAAACTTTGCGGTGTCCTGCACTTTTTAGAAAGATAGAAAGAATAACGTAGGCAACAGAACGGACTGATTTTTGGCGAGATGAAGACTGCTCAGTTCACTAATTGATAGTGAGAAAAGCACACTACAGTGGATAAATACTGACATGCTATTCAAAGTGAAATCCTGCACGCTCTTCATGGGCCGTGATTACTGGAAAGCACAGAGGGAGACATGTCATCCATACAAAAATGACCCTGACAAAGACACTCTTGAGTTTGTTGGGTCACAGAACTGGTTCAAAGCACGGAAATAGATGTGAGAGACACTGGACTAAAGAGAGAAGTAGGCCCACAGCCACTGCAAAGGGGAGATTTTGGGGTCACTGTTTCCACTAGAGAGACTCTGCCATAATGACCGATAAGAACATTGTTTATATCTGTAATATGAGCCCACTTCAAGCAGTGCAGTTTTGTTATCAGTCAGCAGTGTTAATGACAGTGAATTTTACACAGTCTGTTGATTTATGTTAACTTCATTTCATCCATCAGTCCTTTGTAGGGTTTGGGTCAAGGTTAACCCTCATAGTGATAACCCTAACCCTTAACCCTGACTCCAACCTTGTGCTATCAGACTATGTAATATTTATTCTTTTAAAAATTGTTCTTCTAAGTCTTGACAATCAGTTTTAACTAAAACAAATCAATAATTTTCCCCCAGCACTATTTGCTTGTCTCCAAAATGGTTAGAACTTATGGCACCTAATGGAAGCTTAATAACTGTGAAATGAAAATTTGGGAAAATTTTGAAAATGTTTCATATTCTGTGACCAAATACCTCAGCAGACTCCAGAGAGTCTCATTAGGTGAAAAACCTTTTGTATTTCTGTCTTTGGGTAAAGTGATAAACAGCTATTCAAGGGTTTTTGCTGCTAAATCAAAAGCCATGTCACCGGTGTTATTACGGATGCAACCTGTAGTTATAGCCAAAGTTATTATAGTCAACAACTATCAACTAATTAGACGTGAAAAAACATTTTCGTGAAGTAAAATCAAAATAATATTTTGAAAAAAAGTAAACTAAATATAACGAAATCAAATTAAAATAACTTTTTAGAGAAAATCTCCTTAGTTTTTGTTAGTTTGTTAAAAATGTGGAAACTTTGATGAACGTGTTTATTGAGACTGAACGTCTAAAAGACTGCTTTCAAAAACAGTCTGTTTGTACTGCAATACTTCTACTGGTTTTACTACATTTAGCCTCTGACACGTGCCCTCCATACAATGATAATTAGAACTAAGAACTTAAAAACAAACACTGAAATAAATTAAAGCTAAACTAAAAGTAAACAAAAACTAAACCGAAATGGCCAAACCGGCTCTGGAAACTAACTGAAACTAAACTAAAATTTAAAAAAGTAAAATAAAAACTCATTAGAAACGTAGTTAAAACTATAAACCAATCGGAATTCCACAAATACACATATTTCAGGAATCTGTGCACATGTTGGAATTCCAGTGAAGCTAACAGGCTAATGGCGGCGTTAACCTGAGAACACTGACTTTGTTTCTGTGTCCAACACGAGCGATGGCCCTCTTATGATTGTCTTCTTAACAACTTCATGATAAACGTTAGCTTTCATAAGAACGCTGAGCACAGTTCAACTTTTTAAAACAGTTTACAGCTCCTGAAAAACGCCAGGCTTTTCATTGTGAGCGTCAACCCTTTACCTGTTCGTTGCAAGTGTAGTTTCCTGCAATAATGTGACCCGTGACATCCACCCTAAATACGGACTGCACCATGCACACCAGAAGGAGGGAGGGGTGGCCCCTGACTGACAACCCTCTGAGATAAACACCAACAGTGGAAAAACCTCATAAGATTATTCTGCTTAGCTGACACAATATCACAGCGATAGTGCAGATCTGCTTATGTGTGCATTTAGAGCGAGCACGGCCTCTACACCACCCTCCAAGAAAGCGACAAACAGCACACACTCATACCAACACACACAGCAAACCGCACGGGGCGGCTGAATGGGACTCGAGACAAGCGTTGGGTTTTTTTTGGTTTTTTTGTGAGCGTGTCAACGTGTTACAGATGCTCCCATCCGATAAGCAAAGTCTGCATTATTTCTGAGAAGCGAGCACACCGCAACACCCTGTTTTCCGACCCCTCATCCGCTGAATGCAGCAAAACAACGCTGCGGAAGCGTGTCGAAGGCGAGAGCTGCTCTTCGCAAACATTACCCTATAGAGATACGCAGGCCACAATGACCCGATTGAGCCGATAGCAACATGCACAATGTTCTACAGAAAGCCTCCAGAGGACGGCGGGGACGCTTCGGAATCGGCGCTGGCTGAACGTCCCAGGTCAGCCGTGATGGGGTCAGATACTCGGACACCCATCGCCCTCCTGCATCTCCTTTTTTTCTCCTTGTCGTCCCTTCTGTCGTTCCCATCCTCTGCGTAGCAGGTTACACTTTGCCCTCCACTGATGGAAAGCAAATTACAAGCAGCATAAAAGGCCTGCTCTCTGTCCACGGGCACATACACGAGCACACGCACGCACAGCCTTGCACAAGATAACAAGGCCTCTGCAGGGGCGAGGGTGCGCAATGGCTGTGGTGGGTAGGTGGGTGGGTGATTCAGGGAGTTGAGGATCGAGGAGAGGTGGAAGGGATGGTGGTGGTGGTGCGGGGGGGCTATGGCACTACCCCACACAAAGGCAGCCCTGAAATAGCCCCCTCACACAATGAGACCTGCCACTCTGTCTATGAGATAATGTCTAATTGAAAACACTGCAGCCATTGTGCTCCTGTCACCGGCTCTATTGTCCAGATAGCCCTCTCCCCCCCACCACCTCTCTTTTTCCATTGACGCAGCGCGATTGTTCCTTGCCATTGTGGCAACCCTACCCTCTCTCCCTCTCTTTCTCTGTCTCTCTATCTCCCCTTCTCTCTGTATTGTTATAATTTCATTACTTATTTGTTTTTTGTTCCGCTTCTCCTTTCACTCCCCTGCAGACCTTTTGTTCACCATATTTAGGCACTTCATTGGGATCTGCTGCCAATGTGTGTCATTGTGTGCCTGCGTGTGTGTTTCTGTGTGTGTGTGTGTGTACGTGTGTGAGCAGGTGTCAGTTTCATGAGGAGATAAAAACAGGAAGCAAGATAAAATAGCTCTCTGAGATGAAATAAAGCCCTTGCAGGCATCACATAGAAGGGGAGAGATTGGCTTTATCCCTACACAGCTCCTCATTCTGGCAATATGAAGCATGGCCCTCGGGCTTCATGTAACTTCAAAGTACAAGCGTTTATGAGGAAAACAGACATTATCCTGAACGAATTACAGTCTGCGTGGAAACTGGCTTTTATTGACATTGTGGCGTCCTTCCAGAAACGATGGATGACCCGTCACCTAACGACGGGGAAGAGGCAAGCGGGGGTCATGAATCACTACGTGGGAGAAGTGTGCCAGAAGACCGATTAACTAATGCTGAAAAACGTCCTGCCTTTGAACTTAAAGCTGACTTTTACATGGTTCTTCTCAATCTTTTGTTGCTCATAGAGTTTTAAGTGCTAATAAGCCCAGAGTGTTTGAATCGTTGATAGAGACCCGTGCCGGGTCTGTTTACCTTTGTGGTCAGGGAAACAGGGAAATGTTGACAAGAATAATATTTTGACACTTTTAATAGAACTGAAATCCCAACAGCTATGAAAAGGCCCAGGATGCTTCATGAGGCTAGGTGCTGTGAAACAACTGTAACAGTGAAATTGTGCCTGTGGCTGGAGGCTAGCTGTCATTTACTTTATGTGCTAACAGGTTAATTAATGAAGGGGCTGAATTATTGAAGTTTTGACTTCAATTTTTAGGTTTAGGACTTGCATCGTCATTGATGATGACTTACACCTCAGATGGATAACGATTTTTTGGGCATGAACATCATGTCTTTATGCTTTGGAGCTGATAGAGAGCTGTAGTTCTAATAATAGGGTTTGGACACGGCACAAAAGAAACGAACAAAAAACAAAAACAAGAAACCTCCATCAAGGTAGCTCACTATAATAGGTACTGACTTATAAATAACTGGACATGAATAACTTGAGCCTATTATATAATATTTCACAACAGTATATTTGTAATGAATTAAGCAGCTGATTATCTTTCTCTTGACAATACTTTCTTTAAAGATGTAAACACATTTTTGGAGTCAAGTTGAAAGAAAGGCAGAAGTGAAATGTAAAAGAGCGGTCAGGGGTCAAATATGACATATTTTAAATCTTTAAATGGTCATTTTTATATGTTGGCATTAAACACCACATTTGTAAAAATCATAGTTTCCAAAGTTCTAAGGCTTTTTGTTCATCTTTGACCAATAAGTCATTTGGTTGACCTTGAAGACATCTGTGGGTGTAAGGCAAATTTAATGGACTGTTAACATGATCCCACTCTACACCCCTAAAAAGTCTGATCAGAATTTATTCAAAACTTTTTTAGTTATCGTGTTACAATGCTTCCAAAACCATAACCCCCTTGGCGGAGCGAAAAACACAAACACCTGGAGTCACAGACAATCTGTTGGATGCTCTGTGCAATCGTCAGAGCTACTAACACCATCAGTCTTTCTAAGATTTAGAAGCTAAGTAGATTTTTCTGTAGGACAAGCCCCAGCAGCTTGCAGTAAAAGTGTGCTCCAAGATTGTCACTGGGGTGAATGAACACCACTCCTTACTCTTAGACGATATTGCTTTTACATTGGTCCACATGTTTGGACGCACACAGCCATTCAGCCCGTTGGCGTCAGCATGTGGGACTGACAAACAACAGCAGCAGAGAATAGAGATGAATCCTCCTTCCTGTTTCTGCAAATGGAAGTTAAGTAACTCATTTAGCAGCATTTGTGCACCAACACGTCAGGCTGCAAATGTCATAGTGGTTGAAAGAACGGCTCCAAACAATGTCAATTATTCATTCCTATGAACTTTGCTGTCAGCTAATCATGTCAAAGGTATCTCCTTTGGCTCTGCGAGCTTCTTTGCCTGTGGGGAAAAGCCCAAAGACACTGGATTCTTCTGCCATTACACAAGCAACAATACAGAGAAACCTTTAACTGTGAAATTAAGATTACTTGCAGCCATGGCAGCACTTAACACAGAGTCTGTTTTATCTCAGCTCACATTGTGTTTTGAATGATCTACAAGTGGTCTGATTTAGGGCTGGGTATCGTCACTGATTTCTAGAATCGATTCAATTCCGATTCACAAGGTCCCGAATCGATTCGATCCACGATTCGATTTAATTCGATTCGATTCGATTTAAATCTGGGAAATTTTGACAGTCAGAGATATAATTCAGATCAGGACATTTACATATTTTTGTATCTATAAAAAGGAAGCTGACACTCTCAAGACTTTATCCAAGGTGTGAGCATCACAGCAGATGCCTTTGTGTCAAAGTAGCTGAAGATAAAACACAGAAAAACATGTAGGTGATTTTCCTGGCCTGGGATTTTATAAAAATATTCTGCAGTACATCAAAAACGAAAGAAAACCATTAATTAATCAACATTACCTCTGACGTTACAGCGGTTTTATTAGAGACACGGCTAAGCATTTTGCATTTTGAATAATTTTAAAAAGTTTCAATTTGTTCAGTATTGAACAGCAGAAATGAGGTTTTCTTTTCGGAAGAATGTAAAAGGGGAAAAAACAGCGGCCGACAGCGCTGTAAGCAACAGTAGACTTGTGTAACAAGCAAGCGAATAATGAAGAAAGCAAAACTGTTCGAGAGAGAGGGGGGGGGGGGGGGGGGAGGGGGAGGGAGAGAGAGAGAGCTGCGCATCGCAATGGAAGCAAAACAGTAAAAGAGTGAATTCATGACGATGTTTATGTGAAGCGTTTGGATCTTCTTTTGCTGCTGGTTCGGTCAATATTGTTTGGAGAGAGATCAAACTAACAGCTTTAGAATCAGCGCATAAAGGGCGTGAACACAAAGCGCGGACCCGGATCAGCGAGCTGTCGGCTTTCAGCCCCGACTGTGAGAAAGGCGACATCTAACTGATTCTGATCCGCGGGTCGCGCTGTGTGTTTAAGTCTATGTGCAGAATCCCTGTACCTGCTCTCATTTACTGTTTGGTGGTTCTTGAAATTTTGTGAGATGTCACCAGAGATTCTGGCATTTCGGACAAAATAAATTTATATTAAAAAATCGATTCAGGATTTTAATGAATCGATTTTACGTTATCCAAGCCAGAATCGATTTTAATCGATGAATCGATTATAAAAACCCACCCCTAGTCTGATTGTTTTAAAAGGTGTTTTACTTGGTTGACATTCACTAACTGTCTCAACTGAACTAGACAGGTTTGTTGAGTACACACTGTCACTATATTTATAATGCACAGAGCAGAGGGAGAACAATTTAATTTTAGTGAGATTTTAAATGAGAATCACATCAAGGCCAGTGTGTTTTAAAGGAAAGTGTTTTACTGACGTGTTTTAGTTTAATGATTTAACGCATGTTTCACACTCGAGAAGGGATAAAATTGTGTTAATAAAAGTAAATAAAACAAACAATGCATTCTGGATCCATTTTTACAAGAAGCCTACTACACAGCTAATTCCTAACAACCTTCATAAAACCAAACTTTCCACAGGTAATCCGCTGAGGTCTAAGTTGTTGTAGGTGACGACCCCAAACCTTATCCTAGACAATCAAAATATGTTATCTTTGCAAAGAAATCAATATGAAATGGATCGACCCTGACCCCATTTTGATTCTTATTGGACTATCGGGACAATCTAAAAAACTTAAGAGCACACTCCTATGTGCAACGTCATCCCCGAACTGCTGTGTTGTTTCGGAGCGGTGCGCCGAAAACATGCCAAAGCGCAAGTGCATCTTTTCAGACAAACTGCGAAAGAAATTTCCCTCGTACCATCCCGGTCGGAATAAATGGGAGGCGTAGTGCACTGTGTGCAGAGCTGGCACAGACTTTTGTGTGTCTAACAAAGGTGCCGGAGATCTTGTTGCTTACATGGACACAGAAAAACATAAAAAGGCTGTGCGAGGCGAAAATTCATCTAGTAAGTTGACTGAGTTCTTTGTTACACCTGGGAAAAACTAGGATGCTGTTGCTCTGCAGCAGAAGGTGCACTGACATTTCATACTATGAAGCATCACAGTAGCTACAGATCCATGGATTGGATGTTGTTGCTAAAAAAAGAAGGGAAAAAAAGCTTTTCCAGACTTTAACACAGCTAAAAAGTTCAGCAGTGCCCGCACCAAGACTGAAGCTATTGTCAATGGTGTGATAGTGCTACATTCAGTGAAAGTCACTCTTGAAGCTCTTAATGAAATCCAGTACTGTGGCATTTCTCAGACTTCGGTAACCATGGAACAGGGAAAATATTCCCAATCATACTTTGACTGGAAGAATGGTGGCGTGCAAACCAAATTATTTGAGGTTAGAAACGCCAAATGAGACAGCAGAAACCATTGCACAATACCTCACTGGTACCTCACTATAATTTTTCTTGTACAGATTATTTCTGTAACATTATTTAATTCCAGAGGTTTCTAAGTTATTTTTTTTGCACTTGTTGACTTGTACAAGACTATATGACATTTTTTATTTAACCATTCATTAACTGCACAAAGAAGGCATCTTTTAAATATGTTAAAATCTTCTTTAAACAAACAGTATTATTAAAATTCTTCATGACTGGGCCAAATGTCCTCTTTTTTGGAAATCAAAATATGGTCACCCTATCTTTTGGAAAGTGGCAACTACCTTATGGTAAATTAATAGCTGGTCTTTACTTATACAAATTAACTGACTCGTGTCTTCATGATGATGATGACTTCAACTTGAGTTCTCCCTTTTTATACCTACAGTGGTAGTTAGCTAGTTAGCTAGCTTACAGCTGCAGCAAAAGAGCTGCAACACGAGCCAACGTTTAAGGAGAGTCTAAATACAGGCTGTCCTAAAATTTTCAAAGGGTAGGCTTGCATATGACACATGATATGCAGAATATTAATAAAACATTCTTACCTACAATATGTGCAAATACATGTGATTGACACACATGTATTTGTGTGTCAATCACAGGTTTTAAATGTCTACCATGTTTGCTGGTGTTTACTCTATATTTGATAACTACTGATTATATTAATTAAAAAACATTTACTGTGTGATTTGATGGCTGCTTCTTCAATTGTTAATCTCTATTGGATTGAGATCTGGTGAATGTGGATGCCACTTGAGTGTAGTGAACATATTTCCATGTTCATGTAACCAGGCTGAGATGATTTGAGCTTTGTGACATATGTTATCCAGCAGCCATAACTGCAGCCATCAGACGATGGGCATGCTATGGTCATGAAGGGATAGTCACCAGCAATACTCGGGTAGGTGTGGCATAAATCAGTTTGTATATGTGGTCTTCTGCAGCTGTAGCTCAACTGCTTCAAGGTTCGATGTGTTGTGTTTTCAGAGATGGATGTAACAAATGGTTATTTTTGAGTTATTGTGGCTTTCCAGCTTGAAACAGTCTGGTCATTCTCCTCTGACATCTGGCATGAACAAGATATTTTAACCCAGAAATCTCTTGGTTACCAAACCAAATCTGGTTTGGGTAGACTAAACAAGTCAGTGAGATGATTCAGCCCAAAAAGACTGGGGAAAGAAAAGAAAACAGGTTTAGCATCACACATGCTTTAACCATCAGTCAGTACAAATGCTTTCAGTCATTCATGTAATGTATTATGAGACAGCATTGTAAATTTGTAAATTTCAGATTACCATCTTGCAGTGTAAATTGCTTATATAGTCATGTGAAACGGAAAGCTTTCAGAACTCTATGCAGTCCTGTGAAAAACTAAGTAAACTCGTACGGCTTTCATAGGAGGGTAAGTAGTAGCTGAGTTCCACTAATCATATGCACAAAACTGATCATCAGGAGGTGAGAGCACCTCTTTAAAAGCACAGGATTTGGCTGAAAAGGAAAAGAATCAAAGTGTTGGAATAGTTCAGTCAAACTCGATACCTCAACTCGACTGAAATGCTGTGGTGGGGCCTTAAGAGAGCTGTGCACAAACTAATGCCCACAAATTCATTGAACTGAAGCAATGCTGTAAAAAAAGTGGGCCAAAAGTCCTCCACAAGGATGTGAGAATCTAATAAAGTAATACACACAATAAGTACTTTGTTGCCTCAAGGATCTTTATATTGTAAAGACCTTAGAGTAATGGAGAGAAAAACCCACCAAGATGAACCCGTATGAGCACTTAGTGACAGTGGGAAGGAAAACCCCCCTTTTAACAGGAAGAAACCTCCAGCAGAAGCAGGCTCAGGGAGGGCAGCCATGTGCCATGATGTGGTGGAGGTGAAAGGAAAGAGACAGGATAAAGGACATGCTGTGGAAGAGAGCCAGAGATTAATAATAACTAATTATTAAATGCAGAGTGGTGTATAAACACATAGTGAGTAAAGAAGAAAGAGTGGATCGTGGTAAGCCTATTACAAGTAACTAAAGGGAGGATTCAGGGTCACCTGATCCAGCTCTAACTGCTTTATCAAGACGGAAGCTTTTAAGCCTAACCTTAAAAGCAGAAAGTGTGCTGTCGCCTGAATCCAAACTGGGAGCTGGTTCGACAGACGAGAGCCCCCCACGTGAAAGGCTCTGGCTGGGATTCTACTTTTAGATATCTCAGGAGTTAGTGTGAACCACGGCCTGTGCATAGTTTCTCACAGCACTGCATAGAGTCCCGTGAGAAACCTTTGTCACGTGACTCTATTTGCTGTGCATATTTCAGTCTAATAACGATCATTAAAAAGTTACTTTAAATATTTCCTGCACTGAGCAACAGGTAAATGAATAATATTTCATATCTAATCATTGATTACATCTTCTGTTGATCAGTGTCTGTGATATTGCTCAAGTTTTCCTTCCCCTCCTCTCTCTCCACTTTCCTCAAGCAGTGCCTCTGCTCACTGACCCCTTGCCACTTCTGGAGCAGCTTTGGCTGACGCGCACATCAGATTCAGTTACAGCCAAACAAGCTCACAATGAAAAATGCCTCCACATTTCCCCGGTTTCACAAACACTGTTTGAAACAAAAAGCCCTTATCAGACCTGTGTATTATTCACAGTGTTAATTGGAGGGAAAATAAGTGCATTGTGCATCTCAACGGTGCTGTTAAAACAAGATAAGGACCGCGCAAGCAGGTCCGACGCAGTGGCTATTGAATGAATTGTTTAATAGCGAAAGTGTGAACAAGTTGGGAACTGTGTGTTTTTTTTTCCTTTTTCTGGTGAACTGTGCTCTGGTGGGGCTGATGTGACCATTCTGGTAATCCCCAGGTAGGTGTCATTTATTTATTGTCACTAGCTGTAGCGTTATGTATTCAGGCAGCAAAGGTCAGCGTTAAACATGCGCACAAAGAAACACAATCGCCACCCGTGAAAATGCGATAACTCAGTAGGCAGCGGTAAGTGACACTGAACATAAGAGTGAAACATGGCAGCTAAGGAGACCCGCATGCAGGTTTCTTTCAATAGAGAAGTTTTGCTTCACTCTAAGCAGCTGTCGAGCTCGGGCCGCAGTGAACCTCACCCCCGTGTTCCTGACAAGTACGGCCCTCTAATAAAGTGGCAGCATTGCATGAATTAAAATGGTCCTCTTTTATCTTCAGGCTTTCAGAGAAGTTTCAGCAGCCTAACGGTTGTAGTTGCTTCGATTACTGAGTCAAACAGATGAAAGAGAGATGACAGATTAAAAAGGAAAAGATCATGAGGTCAGAACTTACGAAATCATTCTGTACTTACAAATATGTTTGGTGGTTCAAAACCACACACCATAACCCGGTTTGCAGCAAAGCGGCACTAAACTGAAGCAGTACAGTAAGAGCTGTTTCATTCACCCTGATTCACTTTAGTAAAGTCCATATTTGGTAACGTTAGGGCACAGAAAAGAAGTATATGGTTGCATGTGTTTCTATAAAGGGTTTCTGCATCACAGGTTAGAGCAGTGACAAGTCACTCCACCCTGTGCAAACCGAGGCAAACCGATTGTCCACTTTGAATAAAGCCAATAAACATGTCAGTGAAGCTGTTTGTTTGGTAGGGGCTTTACTGAACGCTGCCACGTCTCGGAGTGATACCATCTATCGCAGAGAAAAGCATCACAGAATGAATGAGTGCGTGAACAGGTACAAGGTTCACATACAGGTCGAACTCATCTGCCATCACAGTTTTACCCCAAAACTGCTGACTGACAAAGTCTTCAGCTGGTAATTATTAAAGATATTAGGTAACTGGTTGGTATCTATGTGCATTTAGTTTAGAGTCTTCACTGAGCAGTAATGTCCATTGCAGGGTCTTACATCATTTGACATAAACATGTCCTAAAGACAGAATTTGACAGAGTTAGTTGGAATGTGTTGATCTGGGTGAGTGAATGTCATAAAATTATTATTATTTCAACTGTTTAAAAAAATGCATTAAAAACATTTAGCATTGCATTATGGGATTTAAAGAACTACATAGTTTACAGGCTACAGATACTAGGGACTCCAATTACTATTTTTACTGTTTGCCATTTCTGAGACATGTTGTGAAACATCAGACGTCAGATATGATTGCTGTCAGAGCCAAAACGGAACCTTCAAGTTTTAAGAATCTTTCTAAAAAGACTTTTCAGTGTCATAAACAGGTGAATGACAAAATAAAACTGCAATGCAGTTCACTCATGATGTCAAGCGATGATCATCAGCAAGTTCTTGGACAGGAGTTCAAAATGCTGTAGATTCTTAGCAGTGCTTTTGACATATTGAGGTGGCTGTAGCTCAGGAGGAAGAGCGGGTCTCTCTTGATGATGGTTGGAAGGTTGATGGTTCGATCCCTCCACAGTCTACATGCTAAATATCCTCAAGCAAGATACTAACCCCAAGTTGCTCTGTGATGCATCCATTGGAGCATGGAGTATCTGTTAGTTAGAAAGCACTTAAAAGCAAAGAAAACATTACTTGTGGCATGTTGCACAAAGTGCTTTGAGTGATCCAGGAGAGTAGAAAAGCGCTATATAAGAATCAGACCACTTACCATGTTTTATACTGAACAGTAGCCACCATCAGCCACTGTGAACTGCAGTTGATTATGATGACCCAAGTGTACCCCAAGAATTAAATGTGTATTTTAAAAGTTATCACTATTTAGGCTTTAGACTGCATGCGCTTTGCTGGAGATCTGTTTTTTTTACCCACTATACACAAAATCTCTTTCAAGTTACATCGTTTAAATTAATAAAAAGAAAGAAAATTCCACATCAATTCTACATTACTAACTTTTGGTAGATAAAGGTCAAAGTTGAGCTAATCTGTGTCCACAGTCAGAGATATGGATCGAATAGACCCAGAAACACATCAGGTTTGATGTTTGTAAACTGTCAACACAACTGTCGCTACTTCTGTCCTTACCATGACTTTTATGCTTCATCCTGGTATGGTTACTAGTGGAGGGCACACAACACAAACTAGCTCAACTGGATTTTTCTTCTTTGCCAGAATCCAGAACACGTTGTTTAGCATAATTTACCAACATCTTTTTGTTGTCTTGTCCATTGTGTCATTTCAAACTGCATTCCTATTGATTGACTAACAGCCATAAGCCATACAGACAGAAAGCAACTCCAAAGGACTGTATGCAAATCAGCATATGATTCACAAGCTTGTGGAACCACTTTTAGCAGCAATAGCAACTTGAAGCAAACTTTTTTTTGTGTGTACGACTTTAACAGTCTCTCTCACATAGAGGAGTTTTAATTAACCCCTCTTTTCAATGCAGTTTAAGTTCATTGAGGTTTGTAGATGCGGCTCTTTTAAGATCCCACCACATCATTTCAATCTGGTTGAGGTCTAGGCTTTGTCTGGAACATTGCAACACCTTGATTTATTTTTCAGCCATTCTTTTGCAAAGTTGCTGTTGTTCTTGCAATCATTGTCTTGTTGCATGACTCAATTTTAACCAAGCTTTAGCTGCTAGGTAGAGCTTCACATTTGAGTCTAGAATACTCTGGTATACAGAGGAGTTCAGGGTTGACTTATTAATTGCAAGGTGCCCATGTTTGGTTTTTATCGAAAGGGGTGCTGTGAAAACAAGCTCCACAATGGTCTCGTCTGTTCAAAGGAAACAGTTGGAGAAATCTTGTTATTTTTTTTAGATACAACTTTATAAAACTAAACCACGTTTAATCTTCTTTTTATAGAGAGAAGCCTTTCTCCTCTATCACCATGAAGTGTGGCCAGATGGGCCACCCTTAAAACAAGCCATACTTGTTAAGTGTTTTTCTAATTGTGGTGTCATGAACTTTAACATTTAACATGTGAACTGAGGCCTGTAAAGTCTTACATGTAGCTCTTGGTATTTTTGCAGTTTCTCTGAGTCTTACACCGTCTGGCCTCTGGGTGAATTGCTGAGACAAACAATCCTGGGACGACTGCGACATTGTGAATGCTCCAGACCAGCAAAGTGCTAAAACTTCTTTTAGAGAGATGCTGAGACTTGATGATGATGAGCTAATCAAGTGCATTTGATTTGCAGCACCTCGCTGCTACTTACCCTCTTAATTCCTATGGAAGGTGTAAGGTGTATGGACGTTTTACAGGATGCTCTGCAGCCCACTCTTACTGTGCGATGTATGGCATGACTAAATATATTGCCATGATTGTTTCAGATTGGTACTCTTTAGTCTGGGACAACAGTCCATAATCGCAGTGTATTCCTGGATTTAGGCTACCAGCCAATAAAGCACGGCATTCAAAACAATCCCAGCAGAGGTTGGGAATCAGTTACTGTCATCAAGACATGTGACAGTTAAAAACTCAACCAACTGGTGAAACTGAAAATGCTCATATACCTCAAGGCGAAAAAGCAGCACATCACACCTTTAAAGCTAACCAATAATTTGGAGCAAGAACAAACACCCTTACTTTGTAAATATGCAGTCAAACAACATGTGACAATATTTAGAAAAAAAAATCCATTGTCAACTCAGACTTGCAGTCTCGCTTTGACTGTGGCCCAAGTACGTTATGAATATCCTGCCAGTCAGCGAGGCAGGAAACAGACAGCCAGTGGCTCACTCTACCAGGGCTGCAGGGGTCAAAAGCCTGTCAGGTGGTGCGGCGGTGGAGGTGGTGGGGGTCAGGCAGGTGAGCCAGTGAGGAAAACAAAGAACCACTACTAAACCCCCACCCCCTTTTCCTTCCCCTATCCCGTCTGCCTTCTCTTCCTCTCAGAACAATCACCACCAACAGGACCAGGAAGTGATGTAGAGAGGAGGTTGATCTAACCGGGGCAGTTCCTTTCAGATAGGTCAGACAGGGGAAGAGAAGGTAGGAAAGACAGGCGTGGAAATGGGAAAAGATAGAAAACATACACAGCAAGTGGTGGCAGAGTTTCCTGTTTGGGTGTGCGTGTGTGTGAGTGTGAGACTTTCCTATTTATAGAGTATTCCAGTCCTGTAGTGTTGTTCACTGATGACTAACGGTGTCCAGTATTGTTTTAAGCCCTGTGCTATTTCTTTTTTAAATATTCCTGCACTGTTGTGTTCTTTCCTTCATATCTGATCCTCATAGGTGTTATAATTATAAAAATAATGTCCGATGCCCAAGTGACCCTGACTGTGACAAAGGTCATGACAGCACTTTGAAGCTACCATTCTGTTCCGTGTTAGCAGCTGCCTCCATTATTGTTATTTTGACTTCAGGGCCTCTGTGGCTCGCCAGCATCTGCAGCGTCTCCCTTCGCTCAGTCTTCCTTGAGAATGTGAGCAGGCATGTGGCATTGAGAGTCAGTCGGGCCATTCCTGCGCTCATAGCACAGACACAAAGCATGTGGCACTTGACAGGGATGCCAGATGAGGGACGCACGCCACCACGAGCCGCAGCAGCCCCCTTGCCTTTTAAGACACACACTGAGGGGTTCCTGCCCTGAAAGGCGACACCTCGGCCTGCGCCACCGAGGCTCCTTGCGTCTTGTCTTTCCCCCCACTTGCGGACTCTTGTCTGTCCTCGGCTCCTCATTTCCGTCACACTTTCTCTTCCAGGGAGGGTAGCGCGGGGGGCAAGACTGTGTCGTATGTTATTAATACTATTGTTAACTGCACACTCAAGGCTGGCCTTCCTGACTCAGCTCATCATGTTACAGGTATATTGTGCACAGCAGAGAAATGGCCAATCCTGCTTTATATAATGCCATCTATATATATCGCGAGGAATGCCTTGGCCAATTATGGTTCGAAGCCGGCTGATTGTCATGATGGATCTGTCAGCAGACTTAAAGGCTTTCTTCTTGGACTAAAAACAGATGATGTCTTTTGACTGAGGTGATATTCTCCCTGTGAGCATCATTAAAAATGAGTAGACACAAGACAAATGCAAGAGACATTTACTTTACAGGCAGAAGAGATAGGGGTCTCCCAGTGATCGAACAGAACTGTTATTACTACTTTACTGATCGATTCTGACACTATAACTTTTGATAATTGTGCTGCGTGCTGGAATATTAGATGTGTTGGAGCGCCCTCTAGAGGCAGGTACCTGAGAGTACTATTGTTGGATGTTACTTGCAGATTTAAAGTTACTTATTGCAAGTATTAAATGATATGTATTTATTTATATTGGATTTAAATAAGAATTTGCTCTTAATCACTTGTCTGGTTAATCAAAGATCACACTGACTGACTGCATCTTTTTGTAGTACAAACCTCAAATTAAACCAAAATACAGCCTGGCCCTGTTTCAGTCTTGGCTGAGCCTTCTTTAGCACGATGCATAGACATCTGGGACATATAGTCAGAGTGGCTCTTTCTTCATATTCTGTTGATAGCTTTATTCATTTTGGAAAGTTTTAAGATATGTTAAAAGACTGAAATTTACCATAAGTACCTTTGAGCTGTGCAATGGTTTTGAGAACCCTGCAGCTACAGTAAAGTTTTTATGTTTAAGGTAATAATAATAAAACACACACAAAAGTATGGAGAGATTTAGAAATTGTTCTGATTGCTACATAAGAATTTAGTTTTACTTGAACATTAATTACTGATAGATGAATATTTTTTAAATTACTAATTTAAGTGAAGCTTAAACTTTTTTTTTGTATAGAAAAACTCTGTTATCATCATGCACATGTGTTGTCAGGCAGTGGACTGTTTTGCATCTTCTCTTAAAATGTATTAAATCTACAGCAGTGCTGAACAGATGGTGCTGTTCACTGCTAGCAGAGTGGGTTGGTTTTCCCATGGCGCCACCCAGTGGCGGTCCTAGCCTGTTTGGTGCCCTGGGCGAACACGCCCTCTTTTTTCTAAACTGAGCACCTGATGGCTTTGACCTTTTCTTGTCCATCTTCCACTGGTTTTAGTGTTGCACTACGGTATGAACATCCATCCCCCAACCCGAGGATCACCACAACATAACGTAATAGACCTACACCTTAAATCATAGATTGGCTTTGTCTAGACTCTAGGGTTTATTTCTGGGATTTTGCACAACCGAGGAGTCTAATCATGAATACATAATGGGCTTGGATTTACATCATTATGAATGAAATGTGCTCTATTTGGAAGCAGCATGTCTCCCTCCCCTTTCGACAGGTTGCGTGTGAGACTTTAAATCATCAAACTGTAAATTATACATTTTAAATTGTTATTGATCTCTTTACCCCGAGTCCTAAAGTGTATATTTATTTTCTTATTCTTCTTATATTTATTGTTTGTTTACTTGCACTGCTGTAACTGGAGGCTCGCCGTCTCGTCTCTCTATATACTGTACTTATATAGTGGAGATGACAATAAAGTTTACTTTGACTTCAGCAGCAAGTAGGTGCACCGAGGGCTCTCGCGCTCACTTTTCGGTATAGAATTTCGAAAAAACGTCGGTGCAGATTATAAGTCTGTATCATAATGTCTGGTGTTTTCGTGTTTGTTTGTTTTATTTTGCGAGTTGATTATTAGATGGTGCTAATAACCAACTGAGGAGGATGTCAGGATCTGAGGAGGAAGTGCGTCAGGAAGGTGAACGCACGCAAAGCTACTGGTCCGGACGGGATTCCCGGCCGCGTCCTCAAGTCATGCGCGGCTCAGCTGGCTGGAGTGTTCACGCACATCTTCAACCTTTCCCTCTCTCTGTCTGTAGTCCCAGCCTGCTTCAAAATGGCCACCATCGTCCCTGTACCCAAATCCTCCACCATCTCCTCATTGAACGACTGGCGACCTGTAGCCCTGACCCCCATCGTGAGCAAATGCTTCGAGAAGCTGATCAGGGACTTCGTTTGCTCTGCACTGCCTGACTCACTGGACCCTCTACAATTTGCATACCGCCACAACAGGTCCACTGATGATGCCATAGCCCTGACACTACATACTGCCCTCTCACACCTGGAGAAGAGAGACACGTATGTGAGAATGCTGTTTGTAGATTACAGCTCAGCATTCAATACCATCGTTCCCTCGAAGCTGGACAGGAAACTGCAGGATCTAGGACTGAGCAGCTCCCTCTGCAGCTGGATCCTTAACTTCCTGTCTGACAGACAGGAAGCTAAGTGGTCAGACTGGGCAGCATCACCTCATCCACACTGGTGCTCCACAGGGGTGTGTACTGAGCCCTGTCCTGTACTGGTAAACGGACTGATTCTTATATAGCGCTTTTCTACTCTCCCGGAGTACTCAAAGCACTCTATACAACATGCCTCATTCACCCCCACTCATACAACTCAAGTGCAACCTAAACTACATTCATACAGATTCATACTCCGATGAACGCATCGGAGGGCAACTCTGGGTTAGTATCTTGCCCAAGGATATTTGGCATGCAGACTGAGGAAGCCAAGGATCGAACCACCAACCTTCCGATCAGTAGCTGATCTGCTCTACCACCTGAGCCACCCCACTCTACTCACTCTACACCTACGACTGCACGGCCATTAGCAACTCCAACATCATTGGGAAGTTTGCGGATGACACTACAGTGGTGGGTCTTATCACCAAAGGTGATGAGATGGCCTACAGGGAGGAGGTCAGCGCCCTGACCCACTGGTGTCGAGACAACCATCTCACCCTCAAAGTCGCAAAGACAAAGGAGCTGATAGTGGACTTCCGGAGGTGCAGAGAAGTACACACCCCCATCACCATCAACGGCGCTGCTGTGGAGAAAGTGAGCAGCTTCCGGTTCCTTGGTGTACATCTGGCTGAGGATCTTACGTGGTCAGTACACACAGTGAAGAAGGCGCAGCAGCTCCTCTTCTTTCTCAGGAGACTGAAAAGATTCTGCAAGCCATTCTTATATTTTGCTTGTTCTTATGTTATTGTATTTTGCACACCTCTGTTGCTTGTGAAGCTCGCACACAAGAATTTCACTCACATGTACTGTACCAGTGTATCTGCACATGTGATGTGACAATAAAAGTGATTTGAAATCCCCCGCCGCCACGCCCTCTCCTCCCTGTGCCGCAAGCAGCAAGCGCAGCTCGCAAACGGAGGGCGCCCTTACTCCCCGCAAATGGCCGCAAGAACACCGATCGGTGCCTATGACATCCCCAGAATGCGCTGGCATGATGTCGGGGCAGCATGAGTACGAGCAACTTTTTTTTGCCGATGCCCGTTATGCCGCCCCCCACTACGATGCCGCCCCGGGCAACCGCCCATGTCGCCCATATCAAAACCCGCTAGTGGCGCCACCTGACTGCAGCGGTGGTAAAATTTACACACACTTGTTATTTGAGCAAAAGTGCAGATAAGAATTACTCTGGCAAGGACTGATTTGACTTCTTTACTCGCCAAAAGTGTAAAACTACAGGCTCTGAAATGTACTCAAAGAATACAAGTAACAGTAGGTCTTGAATGAAGGTGCGCTAGCTTTAAACTTCCAGTTCATCAAATGTCACTGAGCGCTCCTTTTAAAAAGCGCTCTTCTTCCTCCTGTCATGTCTTTCTTACATCTTTCTCCATCTCTGCGTGAAATTATCTCACAATCATCAAACTCATCTTTTCTCTGGTAAGCAGCTGCAGGACAACTGTATGACAGCCTTTGCTGCTACTGTCTGATCTATTGGACACTGTAAACCCGAATAAGTTACCAGAACTCAAAAAAATTGAGGCAATCGATTGCCTCAATTTTTTTGAGTTGATCAACTCAAAAGTCAAATTTTTCCAGAACATAAAAGTTTGGATTACATGGTACTTGTATCTTTTGAGAACGGTCAACTCAAATATTTGCAGTTAATATGACTTAAAGTTTCAAGTTTACAAATTCAAAGAAATAAGTTCACAGAACTTATAAAAAATAAGTACACAACTACAACATTTTTATGTTAACAAAACTCAAATGTTTATTAGTTTGTGTTGTCATTATTTTAAGTACACGTTAGTCAAATATGTTGACTACTTGATACTTAAAAACATGTGACCCAAAACTTAAAATTTTTGAGGCAATTGATTGCCTCAATTACACTGAGTATCGGTAACTTAATATGCAAAAGTCATAAACATCTGCCATTGAACAGTATCTTGACTGCTCCCTTTTAGCACTATGTTGAAATTAAATACATTTAAAAAAAAAAATTTAAATAAATTAAAAATAATTAACAAAAACATTTATAAATTAAAATAAGTAGACCAAAAATTGTTTAGTCAGGAAAACTGTCAGAGTAATGAAACATAATGCCAAATAATAATATCAAAATGTGCTTTTGGCTCTCTGGCTAATATCTGAATAAGACAACAAGGCAGCAATTTGAGTGAATTACAATGCTATTTGTTTTACATTAACCAGTATCAAACAGTGAAATTTAGGTCATCTTGCGCAGCCCACAATGTTTTGGAAATAGTATTACGAAAAACATTAAAACATACAAAACATTAGTGTTGCTTTGCATTATGTTAATGAGAACAAAGGCACGTTGTATAGTTTGGACCTATTGGCTGAACACCTGTAGAGTAATGCAATAATGTTTTGAGGCATTATTTAGATGAAAGGAGAGAACTTTGAACCAGTCTTTTATAATGCTTCACCCTGCATCCTTCTTTCAGATGAGTTCCTACATAACCAAGTCATTCTTGAGGGTCTGTAACCTGGGTGACAGTTTACCACTTTCTAGACCAAATAAAATCTTTTGAGTAAATTCTAAAGTGTTGGTCAGGCCTTTGGGGTAGCTGAGGTGAAGTGCATAGATCAGTCCAAACATTACCAGGAAGGCTTCACCAAATCTGGGGAGACTGAACACGGCATCACTTTCAATGACGACAGAGATTTTCACAGGTTGGTAGTGAACTGGACTTGTTGTGTCATGGTCACTGATGACAGTGAAGAGGGCCACTTCAACACCATCAAGCTCCAACTCATCAGATTCGTCCTGAATTAATGAAAAAGAGATACTAATCACAATCTAAACCAAGAAATACAACAGACGACATATAATTTCTCATTTTACCAACTCCCACTGAGATCCAATACCTCTTTTACAAGGGAGACCTGAGTCTCACTGTAAGAGGTGAAAAACAGAAGATCCATGTTCTGCACACATAAATCAGCTAATTCACCAGAGAATCAAGTGGTGTGAGATAGACTGAAACTAAGCTAAAGGAAATACACAGGAAAATGTTTTACTAAACATCTTATCACTTTCAACAAAACACCAATTCAGTTCATTCGTAGTGAGGAGACAGAAAAGACCATACATGGAAACCATATGGGTAGACTAAACAAAGGTAAGTCCAAAGAGTGCATCAAAATACATGTTTGTACTTTGATGCACTGTTTATATACACAGTAGTATCTGTTAGATACTTAAGGACACTCACAGTGCAGGTTCTGAAAAATCCAGAGACATCCTCACGCAGATAGACAGGAAGGGCGTGGAGAACGGTAGTGCGCTTGGTGTGGATATCATGGATTTCCTATTTCCAGATAAAAACAGAATTGTATATACTGGTGAGTTTACTGAACAACAACAAAAACAACAGTCAAATCAGAACATATGTCCACAAATAACCTGTTCACATCTTTAATACAGTCAGACAAATAGCAAACACAAAGTGGAGTAATAGCAAAATTCAAAAAGCTCATTTAAATCATTGAACCTGTCCAATGTTCCACTGGTTCAACCTATGAAAATGTGTAACAATCTATTATTACCTGTTCATTGTGAATTCTTAGAATTTCAGCCAGGGCATCTGCTGTCTGCTGTTAAAAATTTAGAGAGATTAAAATACTTTGTTTCATACTAGGCGACCGGGCGCCACCTCTAGAACAAGTAGTATCTAACTTTTTAAACAGCCTGCGACCCTCATTACAACAACTTAATGCTAGCTCTGCAAGCGCAAAGTTTCCTTCGGGGAGAGCAGCAAAGCACATAAAAAACACGGACCGACATTTCTGCTATTCTTTTCGACACGCACCCAAAATACAACTAAATATTCGTATTTTAACAATAAACTAATATCAACATTGAAAACTTACTGTAAGTCCAGTGATGCTAGTTGCTGCCGTTAGGTCCAACTTTCTCCAGTCGTCCGTGTTGCCTCTTTGGTGCTGTTCCCGCCCATATACCTTTACTTCTTCTGTGTTTCGTATTAATGCTCATTAGCGCCGCCTTCCGCTTCGGAGGGTGAATCAGAGATTAACTCGGAATAAAAATTGATTCCTGCAGCTGCTCAACACTTACGGAAAAAATTAAAAATATATATGTAGGACACATTGATAAAACAATGAATATTAAATGTCTGTGAAGGTTCTCAGTCATCCAGGTCATCGTAGTCAAAGGAACTTAAAGAAGTCCAGACGCTTTTCTTTGCAAGCTCCTTTGACAATGAATATTAAAATAAATACATTTTGTCTTTCACTAATGCATTTAAGACAATTTGATTTTACTTATTTGGTGAAACACTTTGAGATTTTATTGTATTTTAGCATGTGCTACATAAATTAAGTTTATTATTAAATCCTACTTGAAACAACAAAAATAACAGGACTTTACCATTCTTATATGTCCTAACTTAACTGTGTTACGTTGTGCTTAAGTTATGATTTTAAGTGATGCTTACTTAATATAGAAATAGTTAAATTCAATCAAATATTATTAGTTTCATTTACTCAAAAAGAAGAACATGTTATACGAACTTGACATATTTAAGTTAACAGAACTTTTTAAAGACTTTGAGTATACACTACTTAATCTGTTTAATTACTTTGAACATTCGGGTTTACAGTGGAAACATTGCACGTGAAACTGCATTATTTTGTACTCCTGGTTATTTGTATTCATGTTCTACTCTCTTGTATACCTCATCTGTTTGTATGTTGTACTCACTGATTGATTAATAAAGTTCTTGTTAAAAAAAAAAAAAGCAGTGGGTGCGGACTTTGTCCACCAAAAACGGAGCTGAAGAAGGAGGCTCTTGACTTTTAAGCCATTTTCGTCTTCCTTCGCTTACCTACAATGGAGATACCAGTGTACACGCTGGATTCCTTCACCAATTTGCCGTTCAAGGGAAACCCTGCGGCAATTTGTCCACTTCTGCATGTGAGTAAAACTATTTAGGCCACAGCTTAATGTGTAGTCTGGCGCTATGGCGGCCTGCATCGGTGCTTCGCACAAGTGCAGACCAGAGGCAGAAATTCGTTCTGCAAAACAAGCTCGACAACATGTGTTTTTAAAGGTATTTTAACTCAAACAATCTTTTATCAATCAAACCATGAAAATTAAAGTGGGTTTTTTTTGTTTGCTTTCCCCTGAAAACTTTCTTATCACACAAGAACAGATACACACAATAAGATACATCAGCCTGCTGCTTCTAATTAACTTATTTAGTTGTTTATTCTTTTTCAGTCAGCAAACTTCGTCTGTTTGCCTGCCAGAAGCTTACAATCATCTGCTTTAGAAAGATGAACTCAAATGGAGGTCAGTCCACTACTGCCACCTGTGGCCAAGTGCTACTACTAGATTAACTTGTGACATATCTGCAGAAGAAGCTGAGTGGCTACACTTAAAATCGACCCACAAACATGTTGAAAGATGCAATGACAGCAATGTGGATTGTCAGGACTAAAACCAATCATTAAGTAAAGACAACAGGGATCATTTGTTTCTGTTTATTTAGCATGCACAACATTTGTAGTCTGGCCTCCATTTGAGACTGCTCCAGCTGCTATGTGATAGTCAGTAGATCTGCTACAAATTGCAGATCATATGCAAGTTTTGGAAATAAATCATGAATATTCCTTGCTTAGCATTAAAAGTAAACATTTCTAGCTCTCCCCCACACTCAAACACAGATGACAAACCAACTGACACACCTGAGTCACTCACTTTCTTAAATCCAATCACTCTCACTGGCTCTGTTTATTACTAATCACTGTGTAACAGCTGTAAATTCACGGTAACTGCCATCTCCTTACAAATGTTTATAGATTAACCACAATTATACAACTCATACAAACTCTCTCCAGCCATGTTGTTGTTTTACCTATACTGGCTGAAAATGTTCATTTCCAGAGAAAAGACACAGGCAGACTATGCTTACAGGATGTGATGTTACAACACCAGTGAAATATGAATGTGTCATATATTTGTTCAAGACGTATTTCTTTGTTATGGGAAGAAATATTGAAATCATCATGAACAACGGGAGTGGTGATTTCTATAACTTTGTGTATATAATTGTGCATTTCTTACTGATGTAGGCCACAAATAAATACATAATGCCATTTCATTTATTTTAAAGGTTTATTTGCAAGACATGCAAACAGACAAAATAGAAAGTTCCAAATGTATTGTGCATGAAACGAATTCAAACGTGGCGATAGAGCCAGGTGCAGATGTGTCACAAGTTAATCTGGCTGTAGGCTGTGGCGCTCGGCCACAGGTGGAGCTAGTTGACTCGACTCCATTTGAGTGAACACAAAGTAAACTGCACGCTTTAGTTGTGAAGCGAAAACACTGAAATCGGAGCAATAACACGTACGAGGGGAACGATAACGACGACAAGATTCTCCCGATCGTTTGCTCTTGCTGCCCTGTGAACAGCATCGGCGTGGTGTTAATTGTTTGCCGTTTTCACGATCGCCTCCTGCATGAGAATATCACCAGGTACACTCGCGACATTTTTAAACATTTAGTTGTTCATCATGAGCAACAAGATTGAGGTAACCTCACAAATATCACAGATGAAGTATTTGGTGTTTATTTGCTGTTTTGTTGGTAGCGGCTCCTGAAAAGCAAGTCGACCACACATCTGTTCGACCAACCCCTAAGGTATGGAACGCCAGGACTGCCATAATGAATTAATTAAATACACCATTAAATAATTAATTAAATGTGGCAATAATTAATTAAAATTGGAATTAATTAATTAAATAAATAGTTATGACACATGTAATTAATTAATTATTGACACATGTAATTAATTATTGACACATTTAATTAATTATTTAATGATATATTTATTTATTTCATTTTGGCAGTCCTGGCGCCTGGCTCTCATCATGAAATAATTTTATCTGTCAGCCTCACCCATCAAACTCAGGGGGCGGGGTTAACGCTGCCCATGCAGCTTCTCTAACATTTGATTGGTTGCCGTGCAAAGTAAGTCAAAACAGGTCGATCCTAGATAATCGATTGCTTGTGTAGACTTGGGGCAGCCAGTTATCCCAGAATGCAGATCAAATCACAGGCAGCAATGGTGGTGGTGTAGCTTTAAAATACCCCGTTTTTCTGTCACCAGCTACACTTTTAATAGTGTTTTAGCCGCGAATGTTGCGACGTATGTCTGGTCAGGTTGTCAACATAGAACATGTTTGCAAAAGTGCTCAGATGTTTTCAGAGATTTCACTAGCTCTGCTAACAATTAGCATGCAGAGTGCACCCAGGGGGTTACGTTAACTGGTTTGTTTACATATTCCACTCTCCGTGTTCCACATGTTGCATTCGCAGATTCTCATTTTCACCGAACGATCGTCTCTTTCCGCCTGGTCTTGTGTCTCTGTGCTTCTGTAACATAAAGAACGAGCTGACATTTTTCTCACGAAACCAGCGATCAGCTCAACAGACCCTCAGTTTACCTGCATGCATCCTCCTCCTCATCTGTCAGCTGTTTAACACCTGCTGCTAATTCAAGAAACACGCCTAGTTACCTGGTGATAGTCACAGTTTAACTGGGCAGCCGGTGCTCGATATAACGCAATGTCAGCGCATTTTTCTGCACAAGATAAGTAAATATAGTGTTTTCCCCGAGCGCAGAGCTGCTGGAGCCTTTCCTTACAGAGCACTTTATAGGCGAACAGCTTCATCGGCGGCTGATGTCCAATCACCGGCACACAGCTTTCAAACCTCAGCTGAGTTTTAGCTCTCAGTGGTTAAACGCTGGACTTCATTCACTCAGGTTCTGTCTGTCGGGTCACGTTTACTTCGCTGTTTTATTTACAACTGAGCAAATCGGTTTGGCTGAGGTTAAAGTTACGTTTCATAACTGCATAGTTTCACAGACGTTTAATGGTTCACTGGCACATGTGTTAGACTGAACTATCATCTAAATATCATCTGTTTTTTAATAGTTATTCAACTGTATTCTAAGCACCAGCTGTCTGTTAGAATGTGATTTTTTTTCTCTCTCTGTTGGCAGAGGTATAAAAATGCGCAGGAAAATCTGACATGCATGGCAAACTTCACCGACGATATTTAGGGAGGAATAAACACACATCAAACATAAATGAACCATTTGCCTGTCTCCATAATTGAGAGAATTTTCTCTTCTTATCTCAACACTCTCTCTCTCTCTCTCTTTTTTTTTTTTTTTGCTTTTTCGGTCATGTTATGTTTACCTGTCAAAGGCTTGTTACAAACTATGAAACACATCGTGCAGACTTCTGGATGTTAGAAGAAAACTAATACTGCTCATGAATGAGACTAAAGGCAGGAAGGTGTCCTTTAAAACTAAACATGTTAATAGGACCTCCCTATTTATATCATAGTTTATGATATAGCACGTGTATTTCAGTAATAGCCTGCTGAGGCCACTATACGTGCTGGCCTCATATCAAATGTGAAGGCAGACTGAGTCTATGTTTGACGTTTTTTATATCTAATCTTCCTTTTCAAACATTTAAACAGCAGCGAGTCTGCAGCTGAGGGAATACAAATTCAAATTGTCGGAACAGGTTTGCTCGTTTCTTGGATTCATTTGGTGATTTATTAAATCTATAACTGTTATTCTAATCTGCTGCTGAGTCTCTTACACTTTTCTTTATGCTGTATATTTTCACGTCTCTGGAATAGTTGGCAGTTAGATAGTCAGCTGTGAAACTTTGTGTTAACTCATGGAGCTGAGGATATCGTGGATATGCTGACCTCGCTGCGTGGTGTACAGAGCGAGGTCAGCATGATTAATATTCACAATAAAAATATTAGCCGAACATCATGAAGTCTGTATGTGTTTCATAGTGTCGAACAACCTTTGTACAGTTAAAGCCAGCAGTTACTACATGACGGAAACACCAACGTTATCTCTTTTATGTGTTTATACACAGGTCACGCTGATTACTGAACAAAAACCCAAAGATCAGATGTTAAACAGATTTATTTGCTCTCTCTCCTCCTTAAACATGTTTTTAATGTTAGTTATAATTCAGAATTGGCGACTGAAACACGTAGGACACATAAGAACATCAGGAAATAAAACACCGATAAATATAACCTCAGTAAAAGAAGTCAGCGGGGGTTACTACAGCTGTGTACCGGGGCCTGCGCTTTGTCGGTGGGATTGCTTGCGAGGCGAGCGGGTCTATCCCACGCTTTGCCGTGAGACTGGGCAGACATCTCCGAAATCATCGAAACACTTTTGCAAAGAGGCTGTATCTTGACAAACCGACCAGACACATGAAGATTAAACCACTACATTCTCGGCTAAAAAAATATTAAAACGGTATTTGGTAACACACAAACAGGGTTTTTCAAAGCTCAGTTCTGTTAGCTTCCACATGCCGGTTGTTGTGTGCTAGAAACAATGGCCACCAGGCCAAAGCAATGGTTTTGACTCGATCAGCGTTAACCCCGCCCCCTGAGTTTGATGGGTGAGGCTGACAGATAAAATTATTTCATGATGAGAGCCAGGCGTCAGGACTGCCAAAATGAAATAAATAAATATATCATTAAATAATTAATTAAATGTGTCAATAATTAATTAAATGTGTCAATAATTCATTAAAATGTGAAATACATAAATAATTAATTAAATGTGTCAATAATTAATTAATTACATGTGTCATAACTATTTATTTAATTAATTAATTCCAATTTTAATTAATTATTGCCACATTTAATTAATTATTTAATGGTGTATTTAATTCATTATGGCAGTCCTGGTGTTCCATACTAAGGAAGCCCGTTTCCGCCACTAAATAAAAACAAAAAAGCTAGTATCCATAACTCGAAATTTCGAGTTATTTTCTCGAAATTTCGAGTTACTTTTCTCGAAATTTCGAGTTAGCTCTGCCAATCAAAAATATATGTGAATGAGGTCGCTTTCTTGTTACCCGGAAGCATATGGCGCAGAGGAACGCGCACTCAAAAACGGATCCCAACAAATTGGCGCTTTCGCGAGTACGTTTGCTGATAGTAACACCATGTGATTCAGCTAATAACACAGGGACTTCATCATTTGTGAAGCCAGGCTGAAAACACTCAGCAATCTGTGCATTCACGACTGGATGTAATACCGGTAGCTTAGCTGTAGCATTTGTAGCTGAGGGCTTCAGCTTCCGGGTAACAAGGAAATGACGTCATTCATGTAGATTACTGATTGGCAGCGCTAACTCGAAATTTCGAGTTACTTTTCTCAAAATTTTGAGTTAATATGTCGAAATTTTGAGTTAATATGTCGAAATTTCGAGAAAGTAACTCGAAATTTCGAGAAAATAACTCGGAATTTTGAGAAAATAACTCGAAATTTTGAGTTATGGATCCTTTTTTTTTTTTTTAGTGGCGGAAACGGGCTTCCATAAACCCCAGTTAATCTGGAACCGTGGTCATAGCAGCTCATATCAGTGACACTCATCACAAATATTTATATTTACTCATCAAATCGTGTGTTTCTAACAGGAGCTGAGTGATGACTTGTATTACAAGATAGCAGCAGAGATGAACCTCTCAGAAACTGCTTTCATCACCAGGATTAATCCCTCTGATAGCTTTACTACAGGTATGTCTGTTTTAATTCAGATCACATTTGGGTTGCCAATTCCAAAGCCTCTTAGATTATAATGCTGTAATGGAAAGCTCCCTTTCAAAAGTATACAGTATGGTGTATGATTCACATACTGCTTAAACTTAAAAGTAGTCCCTATAGGTGCAGGATAGAAATTTTTCAATATGGATTAACAAGTTTGTATGACTTTATAGTTATAAGAACCGTAGTATATCGTATTTGCAGAAAATAAAAAAGACTGAAATAAAATAACAAAAACCTGAAAACCTGAATAACATGACAAGTGAAATAAATGAGTCAAGGAAATTGTATGATAGGAAAAAATGGAGTCACTATTAAATAAAGAAGAAGCTGTGAGTAGTGGTGAAGAATTTGCACAGCTGTGAGGCTCTAAGAGAAAATGCCACGTCATTTTGTAATGATGTGAGCTGCAGGAACAGTTAGGAGTGTCTGAATCAAACCAGTGGCTCTGTTAACAAAGTGAGACAACAGACATTTCAGGGTCAAAATACAGTTAATTAGAGAAAAATATCTTTAAATCACCACAAAGTCTATTTCATGGCACTTTGTACCTATTGAGAAATGTCATTCACGAAAGGTTAGCCTTCAGCAAAACTAAACTAGTCCCGTCAGGCAGAATTAAGGACCCACAACCATTAGCAGGAGCTCATTATTTTTCAAGTTTATCTGTTCAATAGCTTATGTTTAGAGAGATCCTATACAGTTAAACACACACAGAGCTGCATTGTACTCACTTTGTGCACAAACTGTCCTCAGCAGTCTGTCGGGTCAAAATGTTACATTGTATGGAGTCCAAAGAACTGTGCAACAAGCTGTCACAGTGAAAAATGCAGTGTGCAGTCGGTCCAAGAGGAATGCAGGTATCATTAACACAAAGACAAAGAAGAAGCAGGAACAGATACAATAAGTTTAACTTCAGACTTAAAAATGTGACTTTTGAAGAAGGTCACCAGAGAACTTCAATCTATACATCTAAAAACCACAAACCAGGCGAGAAATGTGGGTGTAGTGATGGATGCAGACCTAAACTTAGAAAAACACATTAAGACAATAACAAAGTCAGCTTACTATCACCTCAAGAATATATCAAGGATAAAAGATCTGATGTCTCAACAGGACCTGGAAAAACTAGTCCATGCATTCATCTTTAGTAGGCTTGATTACTGTAACAGCATCTTTACAGGTCTACCTAAAAAATCAGTCAGACAACTACAGCTCATTCAGAACTCTGCTGCTCGAGTCCTCACTAAGACCAAAAAAGTGGACCACATCAGTCCAGCTCTGAGGTCCTTACACTGGCTGCCTGTCCGTCAGAGGATAGACTTTAAAGTTCTGATGCTGGTCTATAAAGCTCTGAATGGTTTAGGACCAAAATACATCAGTGACCTCCTGACCCAGTATGAACCTTCCAGATCCCTCAGGTCATCTGGATCCGGTCTTTTATCAGTTCCCAGAGTCAGAACCAGACACGGAGAAGCTGCATTCAGCTTTTATGCTCCTTATATCTGGAACAAACTCCCAGAAAGCCTCAGATCAGCTGAAACACTCAGTTTATTTAAATCCAGGTTGAAGACTCACCTGTTCTCAGCTGCATTTGAATAAAGCACCAAATCCACACTTTAAGCTTAAATTTCAAAACTTACATTTAACTACTGATTTTATCTACTGTTCTGATTTTATCTGTTTTGATTTTATATACTGTTGTTTGTTTGTTTGTTTGTTGTTTGTTAATTAGTTAGTTTATTTGCTTGTTTTATTCAATTTTAAATCATGCTTTTTATTTGTTCTTGTTTCTAATGTCTCTGTAAAGCACTTTGAATCACCTTGTTGTTGAATTGTGCTATACAAATAAACTTGCCTTGCCTTGCCTTGCCTTACTCTGAATTATATTTGCTGAGAAAGGAGAAAAAAACTGGTTGAGCCCATATTAGAGGGAATTACAATAGTCCATATGTAATAAGATCAAAGCATGTATGACTTTTTAAAGAGTGCCTGATATTTAAATTAAATAAGTAAAAAGTGAACCCAAACCATGACAGTAACAGTTCAGTATTCTTCTTGTAATTTGCCAAAAATATCATCTGGCATTTGCAGTTCTCTGCTCACACACAGATGTTGTAGAGCCATCTCCCACATTTTTTCCTCATCTCCCACAATTTAATGACTTCCAGCTATGAGCAGCTTCTCTAAGGCTACGTCCACACTAGCCTGGATAGATTTGAAAACGGCATTTTCATCTGAAAACGCTCTGCATCCACACTAGCGTCTTAATTCGTTTTCACAGAGTTGTGCGTCCACATTGAAACGGCCGAAAACGCTTACGTTCCAGTACTGTGCATGCGTAAAACGCAAGAAGATTCGACCTACCTCATTTCTATCTGCCGTTTATTTACTTTCTGGCTCTTTGAAACGTCGCGGCAAAATGTTGAGGAAAAACACCAAGTTTTTTTTAAATGGACTAACAATGAGGTGGAGTTGTTGCTGCGAGTAACACAAAAGTACAACGTTGCAAAAGCGAGTGAGAATTAAAGAATGTAGAAACTGATATTAATCTTTAATAGGGCTGTCAAAATTGAGAGCAAACAAAACAACTGCTGTGTAATGCCCTCCTCGATCTTTGTTTAATTGGTCACATGACTGCATCATATGACTAACATGTGCCATCGTTTTCGAAAGTCTGCGTTTTCAGTCCACACTGCCATGCCAAAGCACCGTCTTCAAATATATGCGTTTTCGAGAGCGTTTTGAGAACGCTGCGTTTTCCTTCGGGGAAAACGCCGTCTCAGTGTGGACGGGAGGCCAATGATGGTTTCTAAATTATAAGGCTTTTTGTCAATCTTTAACCAATAAATCATTAATTGGACCTTGAAGACCTTTGTGGATGTAAGCCAATCACTAACATTATTATCTACACTGCTTAACTCTGTGTATTTGAAACTAATACCAAAACAAAACTGAAAAAAGTCTTAAATGTGTGATTAACAGGATCAAGATTCCGCCTTCGATGGTTTACACCAACTACTGAAGTAGACCTGTGCGGTCATGCCACTCTGGCCTCTGCAGCAGTGCTATTCCAACACATCAGTAAGATGCAACATTTACACATAAAAAGGTTTTTCAAAAAACCAAAAAGTGACATCATGGTGCACTAGAAAAGGCCGCTGGAGCTATTTTAAAAGATGCCTGTAATGCACAATGCAGCTGACTGCAAGAAGGAGCAAAGAGGTGCCAGCATGTAACCATATAATGGATTTTTTCCTTCAGAAAATGTAAATCCCACCCTGGTGTTTGAGACCAAAAGTGGAGATCTTTCCGTCACCCAGAAGGAGGAAGGGTACATCATGGACTTTCCTCTGAATCCCCCCACCAGAGTGGTAAAATAAACTTTTCCTGTTTAGTTACATGAACAATTTAATCAGATCCTGTAATGTAAAAAAACGAGTTCTTGTGTTTTATTAACAGTGTATAAAATGGCTTTCTTTCTGAACTCCCTTTATTTCAGGATCCCAACGACTTCAAAGACACCATCAAGGTCAGAAATCACATTTTTCTGAACAGTTTGAGAAAGTGTAACTACATTCCTGTGTGTGTGTTCAGCTAAGTCTCTGCCTTTACATGTGTGACACAGGCGGCAGTCGGAAACCTCCCGGTTCAGGAAGTTTTATTTTGCTACAACACCAAGAAGCTGCTGATTCGACTGGCTGACAGCTGTGACATGTTGGTTAAAAAACACTTTGCTTGTTGCCAAATTCAAAGGAATCTCAATAGTGGTCCTACTGTTCATGAGATCTTAAACATTTGTTCAGCAACAATCAATTATATTTCTCAGGTGCCCGGCTAGTGGGGCTTATTCATATGTTTAAAGCCCAAACAAATAATCAAGCAACTGGCCTTCTACACCCACTCATCACGTTTTAGTAAATGTATATGTGCTTTTTGTGTATTATCTCCAGCTCTGCGCTTACCGATCTGAAAGTTGACACTGTGGCTCTTGAGAATACTGAGAGAAGTGGAAGATTCTGCGCCGTCATCATCACTATGAAAGGTAATCGGAGCTGTGCGTTTCGTAGAGTTGTAGACTTGCTGGATCGGACCACATGTAGTAATTCCATTAAAATGAAGACGTAACAGTAAAGAATAAACCAGAGGAAACCCAACATGAAGTGTTTAAGCGAGGTGTGGTCCCACCATGTACCATCAGAAAAGCTTCAATGCACCTCTGTTAGAGGGATGAACAGCACTCTGCCAAAAACATTCCCTCATTTGGTGTTTTAATGATGATGGTGATGAAGAGCACAGTCTATGATTCCACTCATAATATAGGCCAGGGGTCCCCAATCCCAGTCCACGAGGCCGGTGTCCCTGCAGGGTTTAGATGTGTCCTTGATCCAACACAGCTGATTTAAAGGTTAACTGACCTCCTCAACATGTCTTGAAGTTCTCCAGAGGCCTGGTAATGAACTAATCATGTGTAGGGATGGGTATCGTTTAGGTTTTATCCGATACCGGTGCCAAATCGGTACTTTTGAAACGGTGCCGGTGCTTAAACGGTGCTCGAACCGGTGCTTAAAGAATGGAGAACACAAACTTTGTCCAAAAACCTCTCATGTTCAGCTGGTTTTTTTTGTAAAAAGATAACAATGTGTGCCTTTTCTGCAGCTATGTGGCATATATGGTATCACTCTTGGTTGGAAGCAGTGCTTAAACAATGGAAAAAACACAAACTTTGTCCAAAAACCTCTCATGTTTAGCTGTTTTCCACTTTTTCTTTGGTCATTTTAGCCTTTTTGGCCAGGGTGAAGGGAGTATCTGCCATCAAACAAGAAGACAGCCGCATGTAGCTATGATGATGTTTGCTAGTTCACCATACCTGCATTAATGTAATAACATGGTTAGCCTACTCAACGTAAATTACACACGAACAACATTAAGCTACTCACGCAGAGAAGAACGGCTGCTGCTGCATCATCATCCTCATCATTTCTGCTACACTGGCAGGGCTAGGGGCCAGGACTCTATTCTTCGGGTTTTTGGGGGATGTTGCTCCGGGTCCGATAACTGGCAACCCACCCGACGTGCACGGTGTGAGGTCTCGCAGCAAGCTATCAAATATGGCGCATTTCTCGGCTTTTAAAAAAAAACGCTATGCGTCGCCAGGTGTTTCATCGGATTCTTGGTGTTACCTCCTTTGCACAGTATCACAGTATCAGCTTAAAGCACTTGTTGCTGCTGAGTTTGCATCTTTTGCTGTGAAGTACAGCCAGACTTTTGACCGCTTCGCCTTGGACATTTTTAATCTGTAGCTCTGCTCTAACAGAACGTACGTACCTGGCCCCGCCTACTATCCTCGGAAACGTAAAATGATTGGCTAGAAGTGTATCACAGCTCAGGAAAAAAAAGCACCGAAATAAAGCACCGAAATGTGCGCTGCTTTTCGGTCTGGTTACTACCGTTTATGTCAGAACCGGTGCCATCATGGCACCGGACACCGGTACCCATCCCTAATCATGTGATTCAGGTGTGTTGACCCAGGGTGAGATCTAAAACCTGCAGGGACACCGGCCCTTGTGGACTGGGATTGGGGACCCCTGATATAGGCCTTCATTTGGGTTGAGCTCTGGGGAAATGTTTGATCACAGGACAAATGGTGCGCCGATTTCTCCTTTGCCGTCACCATCCTGTGGACTCGTTTGTTGCCCATTTTAATTTGTATAACAACATTCACTGAATGTTTCTGCCAACAAACATTACATATCAAACACTGCTAACATGTGGAAACAGGATCACCTGACTGCCAGCCACGATATGACTTCTACTCGAGAGACTTTTCTCCATGGTTTGGCGTCCCTGAGGATCCTGTCACTGGTAAGATGGTTGCTCTTTACTAGTATGTAATCTATAGACATTATTTCTCAAATAACATAATTCTGACCATGTTTGTGTGTCTAAAAACGTTTACATATAAGCAGCTGGACTAAAGTGATTAAAGAGGATGCATTTACAGGTGTCTTATTACTGAGAGAAAGTGTTAAGCTATTCCTGCTATGCATTCTTTGTTCTGGCAGGCTCTAACCACACAATCCTAGGTAGCTACTGGTCTGAAAAACTAGGAAAGAAGAAAATGCTGGGTACGTATTTGAACCTTCTCCGCCTTTTACTAATGTGTCATTTATCTGATGATAACAGACGTTGTGTTCCACTTTTATCCATAATTAACCTGCTTATTGTGTCTGTGCAGCTTACCAGTGCTCCAGTCGTGGTGGCGAGCTGGAACTTGAACTGAGGGATGATGGAAGAATCAACATAGCTGGACAGGCCATCACTATTCTGCAGGGAACAATCAAACTGTAGACCAGGGGTGGAAGTAACGAATTACAAATACTCACGTTACTGTAATTAAGTACATTTTTTGGGTACTTGTACTTTTACGAGTAATTTTTCAAGTTTGTAATTTTACTCATACTTGAGTACAACTTACACCATGTAATCTACTTCGCTACTTATAAAATCAAAAGTCACTACTGAGTACGCCCACAATTTGAATTAATATTCAAACCTTTCGTCTGCATTTTTGCAGCCAATAACGCTTACGTCTTTGCTTACGTCTTAAATTGGCGCGGTCTCGATTGACCGCGCCAATTTAAGACGTAAGCAAAGAATAAACTCCGCTGCAGCAGCAGGCACAGGTGTCTGGAGGTGCTAAATGGTGGAGTACAAACTACTTTATAGACGGAAGATTTGGAGACAAAGAAGCCAAAATGGAGACAGAGGATAACACTGTCAACCATGAAAACGACGTAGAAAAGACGGAGGACGCGTGCCCGTGGCCATACCTGGAGGAATTTTTCGTGTACAGAGGGAGAAAAGGAGACAGCGTCCAGATGCAGTGCAAACTTTGTTTGACCTCTACAGTCATTTCAGCTTACAAGACTTCAGCATCTAATCTAAAAAAACACATTGAGGTAAGAGGTTTTACAACTATACGTGTATGATATTGCTTTCTTATTTTTCATGTGTTTTAAGGTTACTAGTTTGGCTAAGATATTGTCACCGCCATTGGTTAGCCTGATATTAAAATAAGACGGAGCTAGCTAATGTGCTTGTGTGTGCATGCATAATTGAGCTACAATTCGTAGGAATGTTTTAGCTTATTATTTGGATAACCACCGTCATTACAATAAATTAAACTTGTAGTCATTTAAAACTCACAGGCCTACAATCAGCTGGCCTATATCTATCTATCTATCTATCTATCTATCTATCTATCTATCTATCTATCTATCTATCTATCTATCTATCTATCTATCTATCTATATAAATAAACATAAACAAAACTTGAACACAGTGCTGAGCTGCATCTCAAATTAATCTTCCAGCTCTCAGCTGACATGTACCAGAGCCCGATTGATGGATCAGTTGATCAGTATCATTGGCCTGATATAGGTCTATCATAGTGACGTGGCTCTTAATCAGTAGGGTTATAGGTTTCCCAATATGATATATTTTTTTAAAGAACATAATGTGGATTGTTTTTATTTGTTAGCTGTATGGGCAGCATTTTTGTGTATGTGATCCCTTTTCTTAAATTAGATTTGCTAGATACACATATTTTGCTCTCTTAGTATTTTTAGGACCTGACTAATACTGAAAACTTTAGGGTGATACTGATAAAAAGGAGTTAAAAATTTAGATACTGATACATTGGTCGATACTCTTTTTACAGATAGTATACATATTACAGAACTTAGAATGTATACAGAAATTCATGTTTTTTGCAATGATCGTTCAAAATTGGTTTACACTTGTAAATAAATACAGCAATATATCTGCAAAATTTGACCAATTCACCACTCTTTTATACTATGCTCAACAATCAAAGATTAGCTCAAGTCTAGTTGAATAATGTTTTAAAAATGTGTTTTCCTTTAGTGTTAATCACAGTGATGTTATGAAGTAATGTATGAACCTGACGTATGATAATATTTATCTCTACAGAGGAAACATCCATCGAAGATTGAGCAGTACAATATCACTGTGGCATCAACATCTCGACAGCGAAAGACCACAGCCACACCAAACAAGCGCTCAGCAAATACGCAAGCCAAGTTACCAGACCTGATGTTGAGAGCTGCAAACAAACATGTTCCACAAGCAACTGTTGACAAGCTTGTCATCAATTTCATATGTGAGGGTCTACAGCCATTTGCAGTGGTAGAACAGCCATCTTTCAAAGAATTGGTTACCACATTACAACCTCAAGCCAAAGTCCTCTCCAGACCCACTGTCCGTGCCAGAATCTGTGAAGCTGCTGATCACATGAAGATGACTTTGGTTGCAGCATTGGATAAAGTCAAATTTGTTGCTACCACTACTGATTGTTGGTCAGCTCATCAGAAAAGTTACCTTGGAGTCACATGCCATTGGATAGAGGAAGAGTCCCTGGAAAGAAGATCTGCAGCACTAGCATGCAAAAGATTGAGAGGGTCTCACACATTTGACATGCTTGCTGGTGCGCTTGATGATATCCATTGCCAATACAAGATTAGAGGCAAAGTTGTAAGAACCACAACTGATAGTGGATCCAACTTTGTCAAGGCCTTCCACATGTTTGGGGCACAAAATGATGCAGATGAAGCTGAAGATGAAGCAGACCCAGAAATTATTGATCTGACTGACCATATTGACTACCATGAGGCAAGTGCAATTCTTGATGAAGACTCTGGTTTGGAGTATCAACTTCCGCCTCATCAGCGATGTGCATGTCACCTGCTAAACCTTGTGGCAACATCTGATGCTGCCCTAGCAGAGAGCATGAATGACACCTACAAGAGGCTCTCCCGTGCAACCTTTGCAAAATGCCAGGCCATTTGGAACAAAACTGGCTGATCTCATTTGGCTAATGAAGTGGTAGAGGACAAGTGTGAGCTACAGATCATTCGTCCCAATGCAACACGATGGAATTCAACCTACCTTGCCATTGATGAGAAGGGGGAAGATGCCACCAGGAGCATTTGTGAGGAGTTCAAGGTGAAAATGTGAGTAAAATTGGACACCTACCAATATGGTTGCAAATTTTGTGAATTTTCCTTAATGGATGGTTAAAAACGTGAGCAGACTCTTAATATTAAATCAGAAGATCCCTATTATAGTCATGGTGGGTTTTGTTGTTGTGTCTTACAGGTTGAGTCCTGCAGAAGTTGCATTCCTAAGGGAGTACTGTACCACCATGAAGCCACTGGTGAAAGCTTCAAACATCCTTCAGTCTGAGTCCACTTCCTTTATGGGATGGCTCCTGCCAGTAATCCAACAACTACTGTCCAAACTTAGCAGGCTGGAGACATCAAGCAAGACATGCGTGCCACTCATCAGAGCCCTGCAAAATGGCCTTCAAAAGCATTTTGGAGCGATGATGGAGGATCCAGAGTTGGCTGCAGCTGCAGTCCTCTTACCCAAGTTCAAGACTTCCTGGACTGACAGAGCAGATGTAATAGAGGCTGGTAAGGATTCATGTGATCCCATTTTTGTGTATTTTTACATTTGAACACATGCTTAAGTGAGTATTTCACCTAATACATTGTAAGTTATTGATGGTCTGTCCTGAATACTAAACAATCCTTTTTGAGAATTTGCCGATTTTAAATTTGTGTTCAGGAATAATCACTGAAATTTAAATAACAAAATTGTGTTATCTACTTGCAATTACAGCCTTGACATACATCAAACAACATCTTGAAACGACAGAGCATGAGAGTGAGGATCAGCAAAGAGAGTCATCTGATGAAGATGAATTCTTCTCCAGACCAATCTCCAGAAGGCTGCAAAGTGCAGTTGAGCTTGATGGTTATCTTGCTTGTGCCACAGACACCATGGAGCTGCTGCACTCCTTCTCAGCCATCAAAAACCTCTCTCTTAAACTGAACACAGCTCTGCCTGCTTCTGCTGCGTGTGAACGACTTTTTAGCTGTGCTGGTCTACTCTTCACTGCCAAACGAAGTCGGATTGCCTCTGTTAATTTAGAAAACCAGCTCTTGCTGAAACTGAACAAAAGGTTCAGAAAGTAAAGTGTGAAAGAAATGCTAAGAGTTTAAGACACTTACCTGCCTGTTGTTCAGTGTATGGGGAAAAGTTTAAATGGTTCTACGCATGTTCAGAAACATTTTTGTCATTGTTTTAACAAACAAAATTCCTTCTTTTATATCTACATTTATTTACAAAACAAGTTACCTTTCTATACCTTGTTCATCTGAAAAATGTGCTTTGAACATAAATATTTATACTGGTGAATCGAGTTGAATGCCTGCTATTGACAACAGAATAAAACATCAGTCTGTTAAAAAGTAATTAATACTCTGAGTAGTTTTTGAGAACAGTACTTTGTACTTTTACTCAAGTATTTTTTTAACACCAGTACTTTTACTTGTAATTGAGTACAATTTAACCAGTGTAACAGTACTTGTACTTGAGTACAAATTTTGAGTACTCTTTCCACCTCTGCTGTAGACTGAGACACATCCAAGAAGACGGCGTCTGATGTTCTATCTTAACCATTGTGTCCCTGCAGATAGACACTTTATGGCTCTTGTTTAAAAATTAGATGGCTAAAATAAAAAGAAAAAACGCACTCAAGTCCTGACTGTTCTATCCTGAAATGATTCAGCTAACATAGCTTTGTTACGCTCATTCATTCATAACATTACAGCAAAAAAATTACAACCAAAAGATTTTAAAATGATAAAAACAGAAACACAAGAACACAGCAGGTAAAATCCGAAGAGTCATGATTAGCCTTGTGGTCAGGAGAATTTTTAACATGTGCTACTTAATAATGAATGGGGTTCAATAAACTGAAGTACAGCTGATATGGACTAAACTAAAAAAATGATACTGCAGATTCGTTTTGATCCTAAATAACATGTACATATTCCTGAAATTAAAAGTCATCATGATGACTGTTTGTTTGTTTTGTTTTTTTGTATAATCTGTTCCTGCACAGATGTAGTTCTGCCGATCTGGTTTTTACTGACAAAATAATGGAATAAACTTGAGGCCCACTGACATAGTTAAGTTCTTTTAAAGTTGACATTTCTGGTTACATACTATAGCTCTATCATAGGAAACAGGAAATGGCACTACACCTAGAGCTGGAGAATGTTAACTTTTGTCACATACAGACGATGATGGATGTTGTCATGGCTTTTTAGTTTGTTTTTATGCTAAAGACCGCGCGTTTTACGCTGCCCGCAAACTTGCACAGGTATGTTCTCGCGAGGTTATAAACGTTGATTTGTTCTAGTGTTTTTATAGTGACCTCCCACCCACAGGGGCGCTCTTTCACATCACAAGACCTCCGTGCTGGTAGAGCACGCGAAAGGAAACCCGCCATTGAAGACGTCTCACAACGTGAGAGTTTCGTTGTAGTGCACTCTTTTAACAAAAGGTGCAATTTTTTTCAGCATATACCTACAGCTGGTAATTAGTTGGAGGAATGGCATACAGAGGACAAGGACAGAAGGTCCAGAAGGTTATGGTGCAGCCCATTGTATCCTTTTGTATTGCAGGACGACACTGCGCGGTTGAATTGGTTGCTACAATAGCTTAGTAGCTAGGCTAACATTTAGTCATTCGTAAACATTTGTAGTCACTCATGTGAGGAGAGGAGTTTTACAAGGCATGTAAGCTTTTTTGAAGACCAGTTTCACCCAGAGAAGTCGCGCGGGTATGAAATATGTTTGCAGAAAAAAAATGTGTTTTATTGAAATGCAGTCAGAAAGCCAGTGTATAGACTTAGCCGCGTTAATCCCGGGAAAACACCGGCTCTGTGGTTCCGTGTTATAGCTAAACGCAAAAGAGGCTAATTTCTGCCTTCAAACTACTCAATATGATACCATATGGAGGGTTTTAGGCCCACCAATCGATAGTTATTAACACCAAAATATAATATGATGTGGGAGAGTGAGGAAGTTACGGAATACTTAACGAAAGTGTTTTGACAGTTAATAGCTATAAAACTGGAATTACTTTCATCTTCTCAAATATTTTAAAAATATAATTAGTTAATTGTTAGTGAAACTTGGTAGTGTTTTCTTTGATTTGCTATCGATCCACGTTTACATGGTCTCTTATGGGAATGCCAGCAACTGATATTACTGCTAATATGATGTAAGAATTACCTAAACCTAAAATAATGACAAAAATAAATGTAACTATATTTTAATTATTTGTTAAACAGATTTTTATTTACAAAAGGATCAGGGGAAAATAAAGTTTGCCCTCAAGATATGAAGCCGAAAAGCCAATTTTAAGCCAGGAAGAACCCCTGACCCAAACTCTGACTCTGAATCACATTTCCAATAACTTGGACTAAATGCAAATATAACCATTAACAACATATGTGCACATTTTAACTATAAACATGTTGAACTTGAGTCTGTGTGTATGTCCTTGACTGTGGTTGTCAGAATCTCATTTTCAGGTACCTGCAAAATGTAAGTAGCTTTTAACTTTTTCGTGCATCCTTCTGATTAGTTTTGTTTTCTGGTAATTTTGAAGATAAAACTGTATTCAGTTTATTCTCTCTCTCATTCCCAGCGCTCACGGATCCAGGTTTGGTTGTATGAACAGGTGAACATGCGGATAGAAGGCTGCATTATCGTAAGTAACATACAACCTTTCTCCATGTTCTTGGTCAGTTTATAAAGCTTGATGTTGATGGGCAGTGTGGAAACCCCTCTTAGCCCTACGTCGTAACCTTCCAGGCCAGTCAGTTGTGGCGGGCTGCTTTGACCTGGCAGGCAGATTCCTCAGGAGGTGCACGTCAGGTTATGTGGAAGGTTATGGCATAGGGTTAAAGGGGATTTCTGGTTATGTTGTAAGCTACAATGCAGATTTCCCACTGAAGCATAATCTGAGCCTCAGTAACCACCCTCTGTAACACACGTTCAAATGTGTCCAGTTGGCAGCCAGTCACAGAGCCAGCCTTCCTGATCAGTTTATCCACTTATTTGGTGTCACAGTGTATCTTCTTGTATACAGCTTCAACCTTAGTCTTCCAGTTCAGCCTGTTGTCAGTGTGGATGACCAGGTACTTGTCCTCCTCCTCCACATTAGCATTCTGTCCCAGGATAGACAGAGGTGGTATAGCCACCCATTTTCTTCTGTCAGTCTGTCATCTCTGTGGTCCTATTCACATTCAGAAACAGCTGATTCCTCTCTGACAACTCCACCAAATCATCCATTAGTGCTCTGTACTCATTCTGCCCATCATTGATGCATCTGACCACTGCAGAATTATTAGTTTTGTGGTAAGTAAGGTCTGCAAGGTGAACAGGAGTGGAGATGGCTCAGTTCCCTGTGGAGCTCCTGTACCATGTCATCATTTTGACACCGAGCACTGCCCAGTTTTACATACTGTTTACTCGCATTCCCTTTAGCCTTCTCTAAGTAGCAGTGGCTGAAATGTGTTATACACACCAAAGAAATCAAAGAAGTCATCTTCACCATGTGCGTGTTGCTATCTAGATAGAAACAAGCTCTCACTGGGAACAAACCTTTGTCACTTGCTGTTCCCCTGTATGGCCACATTATATCCTAGCATGGCTTAAAATGATTTGGTCTAACTTGAAATGGCCTGATCTATGAGTAGCATTTCCACTCAGGCTGAACTTTCTGTGAGATCAGGCATGTACAAGTTCTAGTTAAACCAATGTGACTCACTTTTGTTGTCTTGTGTCTCATTGCCTTAGGGTTTCGATGAGTACATGAATCTGGTTCTAGACGATGCTGAGGAAGTCCACATGAAGACTAAGAACAGAAAACCATTGGGTAAGAGTGCATCACTTTTTGTAAAGCTGTTTTATTATTTTACTTTATTTACTTTACTTTATTTTACTTTATTATTTTTAGGAAGGTTGACTGTGAAAGGTAAGAATGAAGAAAAATTGTGTGTCATCAAGACATTGTTGTTTCTCAGGGATTTTTGAAAAACAGTTGTCCTGCATATCCCAGAAACTGCAAACCCAATTCTGAAAATGTTGGGATGCTATGTAAAGTGTAATTAAAAACACTTACAGTGATTTGAAACAAAGAAGCAAAATACAAACACACAACACATGTAAGAATTTCAAGACAATCGTCAGTCTGCTTTGGTGCATTTTCTGTTTCGTGACGTACTAAATGTTTTCAAATGGTGAAAGTGCAGGTCAATTCTGCAGCTGGACTCTGCTGCTACGAAGTCATGCTGTTTTAATAGCTGTGCTATGCGGTCTAGCGTTGTCTTGACGTCATCAGGATTATATATATATATAAATGTTGTTCTAAAGCCTGTATACAACGTTCAGCACTGCTGTCTTTCCACACCTGCAAACTGTCAATTCCATAGGCATAAATCCACCATCGGAGATGCAGGCTTATGAACTGAACACTGATAATAAGGCAGATGGTCCCCCTCCTCTTTAGTCCAGAGTTCATTTTTTCCAAAAATCTTGAATCATCTGATCACAGATCAGTTTTCCCCTTTTTCTCAGTTCATTTTGAATGAACTTTGGCCCAGACTGGAATTTCTGGATCATGTTCACATATGGCTTTCAACCTGCATTTGTGGATGGCACAGTGAGCTGTGTTCACAGACACTGATTTCCATAACAGAATCATAACAAATTTCCCACGTGTGGGACTAATAAAGGTTGTCTTATCTTATCTTATCTTATTATCTTATCTTATTATCTTATAGACCTGACCATAGGTGTCTGTATGTATGTATGTATGTATGTATGTAGATATATATATATATATATATATATATATATATATATATATATATATATATATATATATATATATATATACACATATACATACACACACACACACACACATACATACATACATACATACATACATACATACATACATACATACAAACAAGTCATTTTATTCTGTTTTTAATTTACAATTTACACAGCATCACAACTTATTTGCAGTTGGGATTGTAAATGAAATCAACTCTTGGATTTTTGTGTGTGTGTGTGTTTGTTGGGGACTGTAGGTGGTTGGTGAGGATTGCTCTGTTGTTGCATCATGCCCCTGGCTACTGATCCACTTTATACTGATGTTAGATTTCACATTACCTTTACCCAGCGTTGATGGGGGCATGGTGCTTTGTCTGAAAGTGAACAGACACTTTGTGCCTCCCCTTGTCCAGCATCTGGCAGTTCTGTTCTAATTTAGCTTTGATCTCTCCTTCATTCTTTTCTGTGTTGCCCAGGGAGGATCATGTTGAAGGGAGACAACATTACCTTGCTGCAGAGTGTGTCCAACTGAGGCGAGAATGGAGATGTCTACAAACTTCAACTTTTGTAGAAGAAATTGGTTTTTGTTTTTCTTCAGAGATTAAGTGTTTGTGTTTATGACATGAATATTGTAATTGTTTCTTTCTACCACATGGATCTGTTTGGAGAATAAAGGTTTTTTTTTTTTCTTACAGTTGTTCTCTGTTAACTTTTTAGTGTTTCAGACTCTAGATGTGTTTTGGTTTAATGGACTGTGCTGCCGTCTAGTGGCAGACAGAACTATTGCAGTGCACGTATATAGGTCAAATGCACTGCAGCGGCGCAGTTGCATTTAATACGTCTGTCTTGTAAGTGCAGGCGTTATTGTGTGTGAAATACAGAAAATGAACATGTGCTTCCTCGTGTAACTTTTCTATGCTGTACATAGTACAGAACTGCTACAAAGAAAATTAGGGCAGAACTTGGGTGCATGCCCAAATTATGAGTGCAGACTACTTAATGTATATGTACGTTTTGTAAGTAGTGTATAGCTTGTTTATTTTACTAAATGCAGGGAGAATATAAATTGAAACAAATTAGGCAATGTACTTTATACAGTAAATGCTGTATCTACTGGTCTGATTAGCAAACGACACAGATGCTGTGAATGTTGATCTTGAATGTTATGTTGAAAAGTTATAAAATCAGGTTATTAATTTACTGGAACCACACACTACTTGGTTTAAACAATAATACCATTTTAGCTTTTGGCCTCAGAAAATGAGCCTTAATGTAGGCAAATTGATTAACGTAATTACGTAGTTAGTCGCTACGCAACTCAACGTGTCCCTGTTCTGTTGACTGGGAAACCCCTAGCACGGAGCTGCCAACGCCCGGCGTAAAGACACAAATAGAGGATACGGTATGGAAATTTTTTGCTCGTTTCTTATTACTATTTATTCTTTTGGGTAATGTTTAGGTCTAACTCTTGTCACTTTACTGTATAATATGAATTCCTAACACTGATTGTAATCAGCAGTTTATCAGACTCATTCAGCAACAGCATCCGCTAAGCTTAGCACAGCTCGTTAGCTCGCAAGCTAATTGGGGAGGACAGTAGTTAGCTAGCGAAACAGGCAGGGTGTCTATCGTTAGACCGGTGTGTAAATCGAGCTCCTGGAGTTACTCATAAAGAACATGCAAGTTTTTTAATTGGTGGTTCTGATGTTGTAATGATAAAATAAAACACCTCTTTGTTATTAAGATAAGTTGGTGACGAACCTAAGAATTGACTAGTTACGGTACGCGGTAAGTGGGTTAACAAACAGAATAAACGAGCATAACAAGAGTTTGGTTAAGTTGTGATTTTGTAGACAGCATAGTCCCATCGTATAGATGGAAAGCGTAATGTCTGGGTACTAAGGAAAAGATTCATAACACTGACCCAGTTGTAAGTTTATCGTTTTAACAGCGGGCAGGAAATTAGGCCAGACTGAGGCCGAGGATGTGGCCGAAATATATGGCTAATGCTACCAAGCTAACAGATCTTTAAGTGGTAGTTATCTCTCAAGTGTGAGGTAAAATGTTCCATAATAGGATATTTACATGCTGATCCTAACAGCTTGGCACACCACTCGCGGCTGCGTAGTTAAACATGTTATAAACTCAACGGAAGACAAAGTCTAGTTTGAGATTTCGGGTCGGTGATGTCAGATCAAAAATACACATGATTGAGGTCTGTTTTTGTCAAGAATCAGAGGGTAACATTCTTTCCCCCCCAACGTGCGGAAGTACGTACATGTATCAGTGGAAATTAGAAGGAAGTTATGACCAATCCTTAAGGAAATACCTCCAACGTAACGATCATTACCGGTTTGTGTTTAAATGTACTGATATTTGATCGTGTAGATGACATAAGTGTCTGCTTTAAAATAAATCCACACTGCTCAGAGGATTAGCTGACCCGAACATACAAAATCGCAAATTATACAGAGTCCATTTCAGTATGGCAGCTAAATATTTGGAAACTGTTATCAGGCTCAGTTGAGCCGCTTTCGCTATTAGTATTTAAGCAGGGCTGCAGTTAGTGCTGGCTGGCCTACAAACACAAATGTGAGGATTAAGTCTGGCGGCATTAATGCAGCTGCAGTCATCCTTTGGTGCCCATTGCCGTTGGCTTACTACATTGTTACACTTAGATTTATATTTTTTACTTTTACAAGATGAGTTGAGATTTTTATTCAGATTGATGGGACACACAGTAAAATACTTGTGTTCATACACTACTGTGTTTCATGGATGTCACGGTGTTCATTGTACAGTGAAATTGACCATGTATTCACCAACCAAAGAATTGCTGAAGACAGTGGCACTTTCTCTTAGTCAGTAATTAGTTGACTTGGTCCTAAGGCACAGTTCTCCTTGATGATGTGCGTTGGAATGTTGTCGATAAGTGCTATGCTTGATTCATCTGCCAACATCTGTAATAACAGTGTTCTTGGTTTTCGGAGACAGAAATCTGTCAGTTTGTTGATAAACCAGTGGTGTGTACTCTAAGTGGACTAGAACATGATCAGATACTGCCTGTTACTTGTCCATGGTGTCTGCAGCAGTTTGCACGTACATCTACGCAGGAGTGTAATCCCAGCCAAATGGAGTGTCTTCACTTTTAGGATCAAGATGCGGCATAATGCAGTTGCTTTATATATAGATTTTTTGGGATCAACCTTGATAACATATGTACTCTGATTAATCAAGTTTTGCATGTCTGTTTGACCTTACTTACAAGTCTGTGCATTTTCCTGTTATTATTGTAGGGTACCGGTATGTGTTTTTACAAAATGATTTAAACTTGAAAAAAATCAAAGCCAACTTAGTCTCTGTTTTTTAGTCTTGTGTCCTGGTGATTTTACTTTGAAAGGCCAGACTCTTTGGTGGCACCAAATTTTTGTTTATACTGAGAAAACTGCTGTGTAGCATTGTGACACACATGAAACAGTTATCACAACATTAACAAATTCACATGAACAGACAAGCATTTATAGTTCAGCATTACAATTCAGTATTTTCAGGCAATGTACGTATGGTCAATTTTTTTGTTTTTACATATTATTCACATTATTCACATTATTTTATAAAATCCCTCCTAAAAGAACTGCCCTGTATTGCATCACACCTGGAGAATTTCCAGCCGGAAGCGCCCATTGTTCAGTTTCCGGTAATGCTAGCTGCTCATATGATGCACTTGCGGTAATGGGTAAGCTCCATTAGCACGTACAGCTCCATTCAATTAGATATTTAACAGCTGTAATTGTGTTAAACATTGTTGTATTATAACAACATACTGGATAGAAACATGTTGTATTTTGTGATGAGGTTTTTGTTAATAAGGGGAGATTTGACTTGTGCTCAGAAAATGGTACACGTGTGGGGAAATGATTTTTGGTTTAGAAATGTTCATTATTAGAAGTGGACAACTTCATTTGATTGTGCTCTAATTTCTGGAATAAATCATTAAAGACTTATAAGGCATTTTAAACAATGACATATGCATTAGACATATGCAGTGGCATAGTGGTAGAAATCACATAAATCTGTAGCAGGTATTGCACTGATGATGACAGGGGAAAAAAACTTACAGGTCTAATGTAAAAGCCTTTTTTGAAAAGGAGTGGTATGTTGAAGATATTTGGGTTGTTAGTTGGGCACCTGTTTTAGCAGGTTCTGTTTCTGTGTTAAACACTGTAGCGTTTGGTGCCTGCAGTTTTGTCCCTCATGCTTCTCTCAATGACATCCCCACCCCCACACTGTGCTGCAGAGCTCTGCAGTGGCTTAGCACTGACAGACTGTAACTTACAGAGGAGAAATGGGGGAACAGTGTTGCTTGTGTACTACATACAGTGCATTGTCTCTAAAATCAGGCACACACTGAACAATGTTGTCAGACCAAGAAAGTACTGCTGTGACGTTATACACTACTTACCAAGAAACATGGAAAGACAGACAGCTTTAGAAATAAAAGCAAAAAAGACGAGCAGATGAAGTCAAGCAAAAGCTGTAGTTAAAGCTATACATAGTCATTTAGAAGTGGTTTGAGATGGATGATGATTGTTGAAGAACCATCAAATGACTGTCAATGAATATTGAATAGTTCTTTTGGTTGAGATTCCCATCTCTACGTAGAACGTGATATTAAATATCTACGATAGCCTAATATATCAGGAGTGCCTCAACCTCCTATATGCCTGTCAGTGACTCAGTTAGCATAACAGCAAAGCATCAGCCCCATCAATTAATTTTCTTTGTTGGCTTAGTCTGGTTCCTTTTCATAAATCACTTGTTGGTAAGTTTTTATTTCACTTAAAGTTACATAACAAATTGTTTCCTAGTCGAGTCTTCCTGTCCTCATTTTTATGCGCACTGTCTGCTCCACTCTTAGTGTGTTAGTGGGTGCAAACAAAGTGAAACTGAGAGCGGAGGAAAATGCAAATTAGAATGGCCATAATGGCAACAAGTGAAGAATTCACACTAAGCTGGAAGAAAAGTAGTGCAAATACATTAGCTTAATAACATATATATAATGAGCCCGTGTGCATCTTGTAATGTGGACGTTCTGACATGTTAATATGTGTGTTGGTTTCAACAATAAAACACGTCAGTGTAGGTAGAGCCTTGGTGGTGTTCCTACTGGCTCACTATCACAACTGAATAGAACAGATTTGTTGTTTCTTTTATTTGTGCAATTTGAGCTTTTCCTGTGATAACAGACAGAAAGAACTTTGTAGGTTAGCTTTACTCTTGGAGTTGTGTTCACATCTACACTACATTCATGTTTGATGTTTTAGTTTCTAATTTTGTATAACAAATTAAAACAAATAAAATAAGAGCATGAAGCCACCATTAGTGTTTTTGAGTCTGATCTGTTTCTTGGGCCATATGGGGAAGAGAGACTGCGCCAGCTGATGTTTTCCCTTTTTTCCCAAATTTCCTTTCATGTTTCCTTCCTTCATTTGTGTGAAGCAGGCCTGTGCTGTGTCCAGTTGTTAAGCTGTACTGACCCTCAGTCCATTAACTGTAAAAAGCTCATTGGAGCCTTTCCAGTTTAATTCCCGTAGTTAGTGGAGGTTACTGGTTTTCACTTCACTTCCTGTGGCAAGTAAATCACGATTTGTAGTCAGAGTTTAGGTAAAAAGTTCTTAACCAACATTTTGTCTTTTACAAATAATGAAAAATGCCATCTGGTACTCAGCTTACAAAAAAATGGCTAGTCCTTGGTCCATGCATTTTTCTCCTAATATGAGCTCACCTCAAACAAAATGCTCCTATCAGAAGTCCACATGTATAATGTAGAGTAAAATAATAATGATCAAAGATGATATTTTTAAATTTATCTGTGGTATGTCTGTGAAAGTTGTTCAGCCAAAAAGTAAATTATTAAATGTGCCTCTTTTCTTTTCCAGATCTTGAATGAGTAGCAAAGACTGTAACACACAGCTATGCAGACCATTAAGTGTGTTGTAGTTGGTGATGGTGCCGTGGGTAAAACCTGCCTGCTCATCTCTTACACCACAAACAAGTTTCCCTCTGAATATGTACCTACGGTAAGTGCGTCAATCTCTATATTAGATTTTAAATGTTTTAGTTACCACATGTTCAGCGAACCACACGCACGTGAGTTTATATTTGCTTGTTGCACAATTTACAGAAGATTCAGCTGGAGTTTGGAGTTTGAGTACATACAATGCTGTTTGCATGTTTCCGTTGATCCTGCAGAGGTCTGAACAGGATGTTTGCTATTGTTGACTAATTGGCCTTGACCACTAAGTACGTGATCAAAGTTGTGTTCTGTATGCAGCTTTACAAACACACAATCAGGTCGAAGAACCTGCTGGAATATGGTTTATTTGAAGGATGTTGAATAAGAGTAATAGACGAGCAATTTGAATATATTATTTCTCAGCTCTGTAGTGTAAATAAATGTGTCTATAACTGTATCTTTAGTTCTATTGCGTTATGAGTGGCTGAGCTGATTTTGGTCTGTGTGTTGCAGGTGTTTGATAACTATGCTGTAACTGTAATGATTGGAGGTGAGCCCTACACTCTGGGCTTGTTTGATACAGCAGGTATGTTACATTTCACTTTCTATTATAAAGTAGGAATCATGCTTTCAGAAGCAGCTTGTCTGTCTTCACACTGCAGCCACAGGGGAGCTTTAGTAAATGTAGAGTTTGTGTGATGTTTTCTTTCAGTCAGAGTTGTGCTTTCAAACAATCGAGTTAAATATAATTTTTGTGTGGCTTCTCCAGGTCAGGAAGATTACGACAGGTTACGACCTCTGAGTTATCCCCAGACAGATGTCTTCCTCGTCTGTTTCTCTGTCGTGTCCCCATCCTCCTTTGAAAATGTAAAAGAAAAGGTAAGTGTGACCTGCTCATTTTGGTGTTTTTCTGTTAGTGTAAAAATGAACATGTTGTAACAGTTTGTTTCATACTGTGTAATATATACTGAATATTGTTTATTTTGTAAAAACGATGAATTATGGGTTGCTCAAATTTTACTGGCAGGTACAGTACTAATTAGCCGTTTGGTACAAAAAGCCAGAGGGAAGGGAACTTGGTTAAAAATGCAGTGCTTGTCTGAGGATGCAAATGCCTTAAAAAAGGGTTAAAATAAAGGGCTCTCTTCAAATTTTTAAAATAAAATTAACATTTTCCTAATTTTGTTTAATAAGAAAACCCCCCGGTATTCCGCACATGTGTGGTATTGTGCTGACTCTTGTATTTGTCCATTTAGTGGGTTCCCGAGATCACCCACCACTGTCCAAAGACGCCCTTCCTTCTAGTTGGGACTCAGATCGACTTGCGAGATGATCCCTCCACTATAGAGAAGCTGGCTAAGAACAAGCAAAAGCCCATTACTCCGGAGACAGCCGAGAAGCTGGCAAGAGATCTCAAGGCTGTGAAATATGTGGAGTGCTCAGCCCTCACACAGGTACTGTATATACTTGGATATAAAAGATTTACAGTCACGCACACACACTCTCAGAGACGAGTATGATGGATACTTCAGTGGCAAGAACTAAGAAAGTGGAGGAAAGAGGAACATGCCTGTACCCCCACTGTCCTGTGCATGTTTGTTCTGCATGCTGGTTTGATCTTGGTAATTGATGTACCTTGTGGGTTCACTGATGTTGCTAGTTGGAAATGATCCTTGCTACAGTAAGCAGACCTTCATTTAGGTAAACTGTTACTTATTCAGCTGCACTGGTCTTGAGCATAGTCACATGGTAGATTAGCCAACTTTTCTTAACAGTGGGGTGGATTTTAAGCAAATGCACTAAATGTTAGAGTTTAGGATTCTGGGTGAGCAGACCTAAAGCGATTAAAGCGTAGGAAGGAGAGAGTTCATGTTTTGCAAACCTCTCCAGTATATGTGCTTGTTAAAGCCTGTGGGCTTTACACCACATCATGGACCAGCAATCGCTCCTGGGATCAGCTGATGGTGTTTGCAGTAATAGAACAGGCACAAACACATTATTGTGTCAGCATTTTGACTAAATGGCAAAGTAAAATGTTTCTAGTTTATGAAGGCAAACCTGCTGCTAGTTAGTTGTTTGTTTGTTTGGTTTTTTTGCACTGTTTCTAAAGAGGACCAAAGGTAGACAGTGGGCTTCGTGTCAAATTTAGGAGCGCTTGACTTCTCTGTGGTAGATTTAATGTTGTATTATTGAGTGCTTGTGTTGACTAAATCAGTCAGTGCCTTTAAAGGCTTTACCTGCTCAGTTATGTCCCGAGTTTGTTTGTGTTGGCGTTGATGCATAACTGTTAGAACCTGAAGCACAGTAAGCATGACTCGGAGGAGAGCAGGTGACTTGGATCTCTGATTCTGAACAATAGTGTTGATAAAGCTGGGGTGCCCCCACCTCCCTGCTCTGCTCCTTCCTTCCTGTACTCCCCCCTATCTCACTGGCACAAAAGTTGCATAGCTGCTGATGTCATTTCCTGTTTCCTGTTGGGGATCTCAACACCCAGGTCCCCAGCTCACTTTCAGCCCCCTGTTAAACAACTTCCTTGTCTTCATTCAGTGTTGACACGGCTGCACGGCACTCCTGGTCTTTATGCTATGAAACCTTCCTCCTCACTCTGCCATGTTCCTCTTCTTCTCCTCCTCTTCTTTGGTCTCTCTCTCTGTGTTTGCTCTGCTAATTGCACTCTTGTTCTCTTCCCGCTCTTCCTGTCGTCATAGCGAGGGCTGAAGAATGTTTTTGACGAAGCTATCCTAGCTGCCCTAGAGCCGCCTGAGACGCAAAGAAAGAGGAAATGTTGTTTATTTTAAACTTTCTGTGCCACATCGCTCATGTCTTCTTCCTGTCATTGCTGTTTATCCGTTTTTCGTTCCCTTGCTCCACTTCTCTCCTCCTTCCCATTTTCTCTCTCTCTCTCTCTCTCTCTCTGCATTTGCTGCTTAAAACTCTCATCTGTCTCAATCTCAGCCATCTATTAACAGATCCACCAGTTTGATACTCACACTGCTGCTCTACTCTGCATCAAGATTGCGTTTCTCATCTTTGTTCTGTGGCTTGTTAAACTAACCAGAGGCCTTTCTGCACTTAAAAATACTTGTTGCCTTTTCTAATTTGGTTTACTCGGCATCATATCTTCATATTTTTCTTCTGGATTAGTGTGACCACCTGCATCATTTCACATCCTAATTCTTGGACCACTCTGTGTCTTAAACTGTTTTCACACATGAACTCTGGACAGTCAAACACAGTTGTCCTTTCTGGAAGGATAAATTCTGCACACAGATACCTCCTTCATTCTAACATGGACTTAAACGCCACCACGCCTCTGAATTGAACTCATTCTAAAAGATGAGATTAAACATTATTGTGTGTGTATTTAAGAGCCACTGAAAATTGATCGCAGTCAGTGACCACATTTTTTTTAAACGTGTCACTTTCTGTAGTTTATAGTGCTCCAGACACATAATGTTAGGGTGCTGAATGTAGTAGCACCAGCAGTCTTCTTTCCTTTTTAAAATACAAATGGAAAAAGAATAGAGCAAAACTAGCTAGAAAATACAAACTAAGAACTCACACATCTGTGCAGTGCTGTTTACTCACTGCTGTCTGTAGGCTGTTGACACAGTCTGCAGACAACTTTCCACTCTCTATGTCAGAATGCTACAGGTCATCTGTTTTACTTTCCACATTGTTTGTTTGTAATTTCAAATTAAAGAGAAAGCAGAAATAAGCCTAACACCAATATTAAAATCATACAATAATAAAATGTGAATAAATAGCACAGCAAGAGCAGCAGCTGTGTACATTGACAGTCATTCACACACTGTGTTGAAACAGCCGGGTCGGTAAAGCTGGTTCATTGTGACACCGTCTGAAAGGTTTGTGTGTGAAAACGTCTTGAGTTTAGCTTATTAACAAGACCTGTGTCTAACAATAGGTGGCTAGTGTCTAGAAGGATACATCCTTTGTTTGGGATGGTCCTCGACTCTTCTCTCTGCTCTGTGCGAGTAGTAGTCATGTGAAGGTGGTGGCTTTACAGGCTGAGATTGAGCTTACACTCAACAGAGCTTCCATTTCTAATGCTAAAGTATTTTTTATACTTCTACAGTTATGTTTAATTGATCAGAATCTGAAGTGTGACTGTGGTTTCTCACGCAGGGCTTTTAACTGCTCAAGTCACCTATGGGAGTGTCTGACCTCAGCAGACATTGCTATGTGCTGGTGTCATGGTACTCTCATTGATCTATTTTATAGCTAAGCCACACTTGATGATACTTGCAAGCCGTGTTTAGTGACTTATTTCGCTTTCTCTACATATAACATCAGTGTGCCATTACCTGTGGTACAGATTGTTGTATTAGAAGTCTATATAATAATAAAAGCTATAATTGTGTGAAATGACTTGTGAACTGAATTAATAAAGGACAACTTAACTTGCGCTCATCTGGCTTCCGTCTTTTTTCAGTGCCGTGTCAGAAGAATTTAGTAGTTTGGTCAGCTGAGATAGGCAACGCAGTGCAGCTCTGGTTACCTCACATGACTGAGCTCATGACGTAAGCAGTTCTGCTCGGGTTAATACAAAGGTTCCCCTCTTGCACTCGGCAAGTGCTTGATTGTGGTCATGTGTTTGGAATATGAACCAGTGAAGTCAAGAAAAAGTTCTTGTTTGCCGTTGTAATGTCAAGGGTTATGTCCTGTTTTTCCTCCACTTGCTTGTTTGACTTGCCTTTGATTTCGGCTGTCTCAGGTCAGCTGCACTATGCAGACATGCATGTGATTTGTGTTGTTGACACTTAATCCCTGATCTGGCTTACACCACTGAAAACACCACAAGACATCGTTTCCCACACACAGACTTTACTTGGGAGGGTACTCCAGGGATGCTGATGGCTAACTAAGTATAGTGTGTAATTATTTTTTATTTACAGTGTGATCGATTTAGTCACTGCTAAGCATGTAGACTAATAATATAAATTCTGTAATGCAATTGTTTGGTTCCGCAGTCAGATAAACTCCAACTAAACTATGCTGGACTGCAGCTGGTCAAAGTAGACTTTATTCTACTTAAAAGATGTGCTTTAAGGAGTTTAATGTAGAGGCAGCAATATTTGCGTATTATTGTCACAGAGAATGTGTGCTATTATTTTAAAAAGCACGGGTGCACCTCCTGTGTCATTTGTCTGATTCTGTGGGAAACACTACATGACAGTCTCCTGACTTGTTCATTGCAGATCCTACTTGGAAATTTTGTTGTTGTTTTATCTTTTTCTTTGCATTCCCACCAGCTTCCCCTCTTTCTTATGAAACCCCTCTGAATTACCTTCAGTGTGTTTTGCTTTTTCACTGTCCCCCCCCAGTTGAAGCCATTTCTGCCTTTTGTTGCAAGATCTTTTTTTTGTTCCTTTTAAATCTCTGTGTGTGTGTGTTTGCGCTGCTCCCTCATTCTGTTTGTATGTTTTTGTTCACAGAAAGGACTAAAGAATGTGTTTGATGAGGCGATATTGGCTGCATTGGAGCCCCCAGAGCCCAAGAAGAAACGCAAATGTGTGCTGCTATGAGAGGCTCCTACCTTTCCAAAGCACACACCCCCTTCACTCACGCATACACACACACACACAGAAATACACACGTCTTTAAATACATACATCCCTGCCTCTCCCAAACCCCCCTCCCTTGCTCTGCTAAGGCTGCTTGACAGCATTGTTTTCCTTGTGGAAGACTAGGAAGAAAACAGCCTACCAAGTTTCAGATAATTCTCTGCAATAATAACAACCAAGCTTCACCCCTGCGTCTGAGTTCGGGATAAAACATGAACGTTACATGGCCAAGAACCCAGTGAGGGCTCAGACAGGGATCCAGATACCAAGCATACTCACAAGTAGAAATCCTTCTGTCGAGCTTTGGATAGCTGATTTCATTAGTTCAGTCAGTGTTGTGGCCTAATCGAGTTCTAGCTGTCCAGCCGTGTAGTCGTCTTCAGCCAATGTAAAGGTTTCGTGGACATAAGCCCAGCCCCAGCCCCTCCCAGCTGCTTAATTAGCAGCTGCTCATGCTGCTGTTCCCGTCGCCTCAGTTGACGAGCACGCTCATTGCTCAGCCCCCCTCTATGTTCTCACTCAGCACTACCACAAGAGATGCTAACAGAGTAGTGTTGTTGATTTTGTTTGCCAACACCTCCTTTATCCCTCAAACAGTCTGAGATATTTACTCGATGTTCCAAGTAGACGCGCTCTTAACCACTAGGACACCGTGGGGGTTTGACACAGCTCGGTAATTCAGTCAAGGCTCCATCAAGCCTTACCTCCACAGTACAGAGTAGCAGTCTTTTTAAGAGTGTGGAAATCACTTGAAAAGCTAAAGGCATTCATTAGTAATGGGTCTCATAGTCGACCACAGGAATTTGCCTTTTAGATGGAGGGAACTTAAACAGTGTTAGCAGAACAAGCGGTTGTTCTTCATGCGTTGCCAGGGACCAAGTAGAATACTGTTTTCACATTGTCATCACCGTACACTGAGAACGGGCATAGCAGAGACAACTGTGTTAAATGACGAATGCTTATTGGCCAGACAACAGATGAGCAAATGTGAATTTTCACCAGATTTCTGTGCCAGGTCAGAATTTGGTGCCTTCCTGTAGTGCGTCATATCCAGGCAGAGGTGTGAGGCCTGTTGTACCTGTTCACACTGTACGGCGCTGCATGTAGCTCGGCCTTGGTCTCTGTTCTAAATGATAGGTTTAACAGATGTAATTATAATGTAAGCTGGCACACAATGTTCATGTAGGCTCCAGGTGTTTTTACCAAAATCTGTTTTTCTTTATCATTTCTGTTTGTGTGTTGTTGTTTTTTTTTTTTTTTATTTTTTTTTTATTATTATTTCATTCATATATATATATATATATATATATATATATATATATATATATATATATATATATATTAGAATAAAAAAGGTTACTTTCACTCCTTTTACATTTTAGGGGTCGGAACTCATCTGAACTCTCGCCCGCCAGTTTATACCAAGTAAACCTCTGATTGGTTTAGCTGAATAAAAACCTCCAATGGCAGCGAGACTGTTTGGTAATGATTATTTGTGATTGGTTGGTTCTTGTTTTTCTTTACTGGTGGCTTAGAGTTGGGTCGACGTCCAGCCCAAGTCAGTAAAATTATTATTATAACCTGTTGTTGTTTTGGTGCAAAACCAAATGCTTTGTCTAAAGTCTTTGTTCTTTGTATATGCATTCTTTTCAAAAATATTAAACTTATACCTTAATTGCCTTTACCACTTTGCACTTGCTGTTCTTTGTTTTTCCAGCCAGCAGGTGGAGCTGTCTAATCACATCTCCATCGTCTATATCCTTCATTCGAAGCTGATAAATGAAAATGTTGCAAAACGCCCACAAAAGTTCACTGAAATGTTTTGGGGTTTTTTTCCCATTACAAAAACCTAAAGCATCATTACAAAAAATATTAATTATGTTGACAGGTTTGAACAGATTTTCAGGATTGCATTGTCAGAATATTTAAGTTTAGAGGTCCGTACGTTGGGAAGGTGTGTGTTTACCTGCTGAAAACTACTTCGCTTAGCACGTTACCATGTTATCCTGATGAGAGACGAAACCATTTTCCTACTCATGGACTCATGGCCCGTTTTGTTTTTTACTATGTATCATTGGTGATGCTCTTAAATTGAAGGGGGAAATGTAAGTTGTCTCCATTACATACAGTATTCATCTCATTACATAAGTCTTACCTTACATGGTAGTAAAGTATAGCCCCTTGTATATTTGGAGGATTCCCAGCATGACAACTTTGATTAAGCTATTCTGTAATACTTGGCCTGTAATTAAAATACTGATCATAGTTAAACTGTCTAGCCAGATTTTCATTCTTTTCAAAATGAAAGTGCACTGTTACTCTAGTGACTCGATCCAGAGGTTCAGCCTCAAAGAGAGATCAACAAACCAACTTGACTAGGTAGGATTTTTTCCTTTTGTAAGATAGCATATTAATTGGAGCCTTTTTTGTTTCTTTTCTACAAACCAAGCATCCCCATTAAACTACAGTGACTAACACCTTGTGACGTTACCTTGCTTGTGTGCATTAGAATTATCCATAGACTATATAAAAAGATAGCTGTAGCTGGGAGCTACAGCTATCCATCCATTAAACTTCCATTCATTTTAATGGCCAGTAGAGGGCAACATCTGAATAATTCAGATTATATAAAAATCTAAAGGAAAACAGCCGTGCTTTTGCTCATATAGCACCAAATCTCAATAACAGTCACCTCAAAGTGATTTAGAAGGATACAACCCTCATTGGGGAAATTCATGTATTCCTGCAGCAAAGTTACAGGCAGATGGAGCATCCGGATTCATGGTATTATTATTATTATTAAAGGTATTATTTATATTGTAAAGACCTAAACTCCAGCAATCGGACGACCTCTTATGAGAAAGCACTTGGCAACAGTGGGAAAGAAAAACTGTGGGTGGGGGGGAGGAAGACATGATAAAAGACACACTGTGGAAGAGAGACAGAGATTAATAATAACTAATAATTGCAGAGTGGTGTATAAACACAGAGAGAGACATAGTGGGTCAACTTCCCTCTTAAGGGTTTAAATACATGAAACTCCACCATTTGATTGTAGAAGTTTCTTGGATGGCAGGTGAGATGTCGTCATGAAACTTACAGAAATCCGGTCCCTTTCTTTTCAAGCTCCTTTGACTATCGTCACCTGGATGACAGATCACCCATGTCCTTCAAAACTTCATCTAGCCAGTGCCATATTTTAAAGATGATTAAAACATAGTTTGAACGTTGCTATTCTCGAATGTGATCTTTTATTTCCTATCAAATGAATCACTCGCCTTCCATCACACGCACACTCACGCAGGATCCAGCCGTGTGCTGATGTCAGATGGTGTTGAGTGATCGGTATTGTTTTCATATAGCTTGCACAGATGTCCCAAAATTCCTCAAATGACAGCAGATGAGGGTAATCTCCCAAGTTTCATGACCTGGATCATCTGCCACAGACAGTTGGGATGGATGTTACGCAGCAGCCCCCACCACCCCTCACCCGTGGATCCCTTATTCACCCTCATCCACCCCTGTGAGGCGTTCACACATTCCCTGAGTTTCTGGAGTGCTGTCTGTCAGCGCCTTCTTCCGCTAAAGAGACGCTGACAGCCATTAATTATCACACGGGCTGAACGAAGGGCATTCCTCTCTGCTGAAATATTCATGCAGACACACACGCAGATGCTCCTCAGCCCTCTGCATCCACACACATATGCTGAGAGACGCCACCTAGCCTCCACCGGTCTTCGTTGCATTTGACAAATGAGTAAACGTTTTGTTCCAAGCAGTTGTCCGATCCCCGCCGAGCCTGGGACGAGCAGGCCGAGGCCGGGATGTAATAACCGCTCACCACACCAGCACACATAAAAACACACGCAGCGCTGGCCTTCAGCTGCATGTGCTGCACCCACTTTTATGAGACGATTTTATGATGATCTGCACAGATACTGATTTGTGATGAAAAGCACGCTGAGTATTTTAGCAGTTTATCGGAGCTAAGCGGTAAATCACCGACATCTCAGCTGTATACAGTACGAGGGCATGTGTGCGCGATGTGTGTGTGCGCGCATGGAAATAACTCTCCAGTGCTGGCTGAAGCCACAGGACACAGTACTGAACGCTCGACAGTTTGTGTTGTTTCAGTGTCCGGAGTCGCTTCCAACACACAGAACACAATGTGGGTTTTTTATGTGGATGTTGGCTGAGGTGTAGAGGTGCAGGTTTGGTTTAATTGCTCTCCAGCAGGTAGAAGGGGGAAGCTGAGAGAAAACTGAGGGTGGAGAGTGTGGGGTCTTTATTTTTACGCCAGCCGTGTTATAAATCATTGGGCGAAGTGGCCCTGAGCACTTGGGTTTAGTCCATCGAAAAGCTGTTTGTACTGGATGAAGAGATTGTCATCCTTGCTCGGTGCCAGACACTAACTGATGCAGCTTACAGTTACCCAGCATTGGGAGCGCTTGGCCACACCTAGAAAAATCACTGTGCAGTTGTTTTTGACCCCACTTACACTGAACTTCCCTCCTTATAGCACAGTGCATTTTAGGGAACATTGTAGGACTGTCTGCAATGTTCCCTAAAACATTGGACTACGAAACAGCTACCAAATCCCTGTATTTCATTCATTGAACTATCTCTTGTTCATCAGTAGGAGCAGAGTGATGCAGGTGGCAGATAGGCTGGTGTGGCAGTAAGTTTATTAGTAAATCAATGTGCTTAACTTCAGCTTTGGGTAAAGACCAAAAGACAACCAGCTAATCCATGACTCATGGTGTTACCATTCATGCAGGTAGGAATCATTGCTGCTTCCCAAACTGAATGATTGGTACTCTGGAATCACAGTCCAAGAAAAACAATGCAGTTAGTGTCTCATAAGGTGATTCAAAAACAGATGACCAATGTGACAGAGTTAAGTTTTCTCTTACACTCAGGTACAAATTTATTTTTTCTATCGATCGCTCACAGTTTTTTCCCCAGGGCTGGCCAGGTGGATGTTATGACTTTTTTTAGGCAAAGTATCTGTCCAAAGATCTGTTTGTTTCTTGAACTCTGCAGGCTCGTTGAGATATTTTCTGGTAAAGTCTCACCTGGCCTTCCTGCTCTTGAGTGTAAGTAGTGAGTTGTAACCCCCCCCCTCCCCCCCCTTTCCATTCATGAACGCATCTCTTGATCGTAAACTTTGACACTGTTATGTCGACTTCCTTAAGACTGTCCTTTTATGATCAGTAGATCATAGTTAGATGTTGAGATTTTCTTAAACAAGAACCAACAAAGTAATCTCATGCTGTCTTCCGGAGCCGTTAGGACTGGCTGAGTTGGCCAGCAGATTTCCTGTTTGTTTTTTAAGAATGTACCACATTGTTGATGTGGACACTTCTAAAGTTTTTCATTTCTTTCTTGTTAATGTCTTGGTCTTTGAGCCTAATGATGGTCTCCTTCACTTTTGTTAACATCTCTTTGGACTACAAAACAGCTACCAAATCCAAGTTTAACACTTGGAATTAAGTCCTGATCTTCTATCTTCTATTTGTCATGGAATATAATGAATACTGTATTTGGAGTAATTGGACCACTGCTTGTCCATCAATGGTCCAATTAATCGTGAGGCTGGGGCACTGTGTATAAAGGTTAATGCAATACTTTTAAACCCCTTAAATCAAAGCTGGAGTCCTCAGTCACATCTTGACTATTTGATTTGAAATTCACTGCGGCTGCGTACAGAGGAAAAGCTATGCAAAGTACGTCACCGTCTAAATACAGCACTTTCATTTTACCTTTCTGTTCATTTGGACATGGACATCAACACATTTACTTGAAACGAGTATATTTTCACTGTCACTGTGTTTGTTTGGTCCTCAATTAGAATTATAGAAGTTTTTAAAAGGTCTTTAAAATTCGTAGGCGCCCTGTGTGAGTGGAATACGTGTCTGACAGCCAGGCAGCCATCAGGTGAGGCTACCACTGGTCACCGCAAGGATTATTTTGACACGGTGGGTTGCTGTTAGTTAATAGATACATGTAACGCACACACACACACACTCTAACCTCTTTCGCCCGCATACACAGGCAGCTTTGGTTTTGGGAATATGTGTATTCAGTGTCCAGGTGTTAAGGGAAAGTTCTTTGCAGTTAAGTTGATGACAGACATTTGGCTATAACTACACATAAAGTATGTGTGCAGGAGCAGACTCAGTGATCCTCCATACCAGCATCCAGAGATGAAGCTGTGGCAGCTAAAGCCCCCATCAACAGTCTGATCCACCATCTCTGTGGGGGAGAAGCTGTTTCACTCCTCCTCCTCTGATGTTTCCTTATCTGATCGGTCCGCTCTGGGATGAATTGTAATCTGAAAAATCTTAACTCGCTGTTTGGAATTTTACTACGATCTAAATAATTTTTGCATGTGAGAAATAGGCCGTGTTAAATTTCACTATAAATGCCTCAGCGCAAGTCCAAAACCCTTGGTCACACTTGGTTTTTACTTACGTTTTTATGTTGAATAGCACTATTAAAAACTAGATGTGTAGAACCTGGATCGCTAATCAAGCTTCAAAAAAGTATTTACAACAAAATATTCAGTCACAGAATTTTATTTTGATTGTTTATCCCTGTTTTTTATTATTATTATTATTACTATCTAGTTTTCCTGGCACCTCATGTTGAATACACCCTCACTTCTAAGCTCTGAGAGGATGCGACACACATTAAGTATGTGGTACTGGTCTGTGTAGTCATGGATAAGTAATAAAACAAAAGCATTTGTTTCAGTCTACACCCCTCTCCATCTGTCTTTTGAGGCCTTTAAATTCAGCCTGGTTTCACTAGAAAACGTCTGATTGCTGATTTGTTTGGGATTATCGTCTTGTTCCATGATCCAATTTAAGCAAACCTTCAGCTGTCAGACACATGGCCTATCGAGGAGCTCATGGTTGACTCAGTGACTGCAAGGTGCCCAGATCCTGTGGTTGCAAAACAAGCCAAAGTTATGACCCCTCCCCCACCGTGCAGGTCTGTGTGCTGATATGCTGTGTTTGTTTTTTCCCCCCAACGTGGAGCTGTGCATTAAATTATATAAATGTCATATTTCATGAACTAACATAAGACTGGGCTGTCATACCACAGACCGGAAGTTATAGGTCTTAGTGGTTTATGTGGTTTCCAGGACTTTCATTATAAAATCCCCAGTGAGATGCTGAGAGCATATTTCATGGGAAACATTACGGGAGATCCAGGATTTTCTATCATTCGATTGACTTGATCTGTTCGGGACTCCCAAGCAGTGTATGGCAGGTAGAATACAGCACACACATTTTTAATGTGAAGTGTCAGATGTAAAACACTGACGCTGGTGTCTCACTGGCCACCAGCATGGTTTTAACAAACACTCTTCTTGTGTTGCACAACGCGACCGTTTCACAGCAAAAAAGACTGGAGACACTAAGAGGAAAGCCGAGAGGGAAGATGAGGGGAGGAGAGCAGGAGGAGAAAGAACTGCAACTGTCATCATAAACAAGAACCATCTGTCTCATTTGTGTAACTTGTTTTCTTTTAATATGAGAAGTATGCTGAAGAGATCTGGGAGTTTGAGAGAGGCCTGGGAGGGCTGGGCCCTGGGCTAAAGCCAGCCTTCTCCTGGGTTCTCTGAGCGACTGGCATTAATATCCAGCCAACCTGCAGAGTTAACCCTTTGCACGCTCACAACACAGACTGATGGAGAAAGACGGCAAACTTTTAACGGGCTTTAACCTTTAACGTGCGTAGGTAGCTGAGTGGTAAATGGAGCTGTCTGAGGGATGAAGTGTTGGAAGGGAAATGCATTGGGATGAATACATGAATATATTCCAAATTTAATTTTAAAGAGCTCCCCAAGATGCCTTTTAATCATGCTAACACCGTGTCTGCAGAGAGCCAGAGCTAATTCAGAATTCCCAGGCTTGGTTCCATAAGTGAGGAAACTTCACTATCCAGCTGATTTGATCCCACAGAGCAGCCTCAGAACAAATCCTTACCTGATATTCTGTAATGTTTTTGACTTTTTTTTTTTTTGACAAAAGTTGTTCTTAATAATGCATTTGAAATCACAAAACTTCACTTTTGCAGTAAATGAAAAGAACCAACCCCCCAAAACACTACACCTGAGAATATTGTTTAGGGAATCACAACTTTATACCCTTAGCAATGGTCATTTCGGTATCTATAGTAGGGTGCAAAAGTCTTGCAAAAACCCTTACTTCTTTATGTTTTGCATGAAAAATGGGAAATGAGTGCAGCGATTTATTGAAACGTGGAAATACAGTATATGTGAAAAAACAGAGTTTGTACAACTGTAACAAGCTTGAAAGTCAATTTTTGGTGTGATCATCTTTATTCTTCAACGCAGCCTGAACTCTCTTAGGCAAGCTTTCTTGTAATTTCTTTAAGTAGCCTTCAGGAATAGTTCTCCAGGCTTTTTGAAGGACTTTCAACGCTCTTCTTTGCTCTGCTGATGATGGCACACTGCTTCAGTAATGTTCAGGTCTGTGCTCTGGGGAGGCCAGTCCATGACTCATAGTGTTCTCTGTGTTTTTCTATCCAGGTATGCTTTTACTGAATTCACATATTAAACAAAATTACCTTTTTCAATGTGTTAAAGAAGATAGGTAGACAGATTATTTTCCAAGAAAATATATATCTTGAAAAGTATCTGACATATGAAGCTACAATTTCACAGCAATCTTTATAAATTAATAGGCACGCGGCTTGGTTGATTTGAGAGGGATTGACCCTGAAAGTAAAGAGAAGCAAGCCACTCTCTGTCCTTTAATATGTCAGTGTGACTCATGTCTCTTTCTTCCTCTCACTCTCTTTGTCTCATGTGTAAGATGGATAATTTAATTACAGTTTGGATTTTGGTCTTTAAGTGAGCGGATAGCCCACATTGTCCTCATAATCCACTGCAAAAATAACAATGATAGTTTGATATTGTTTTCTTAAGTTTTACACGTGCCTGCATCTACTAGGAGCAGTAGTGATAAAAACATTAACATGTAATTACAAGGCCAAGCCCAAATGACTCTAATGTGTCCAAAATCAGAATACTGGAGCTGTGCCTGAATGTCATGTTGAAAAATTAGGCTTTCACCACTCAGACTCTCTCCACACAGATCAAAATCTGATGGTACATTTCAGAAAAAAACATGGCGGGTACAGGAAAATTACTTTTTAATATAACTGGGTACATGACCACTTTGACTGAGAGGTGTGGAGCTGTAGTTAGGCCTCGCCTCCATTGATTTGGCACAGTGAACTGGATTTCTTCACTTTGTGGTGAAATGCTGTGTGGTACAAGTGGTACAAGGCTTATTCAAGAGAGCTGCACTTCACCTTTGGTGAGTAAAATTCTGGTATTTTAGTAGTCTGATGCTTAGCTGATAGGTGTTCATCCCGCCCATACAGTTTATGGCCTACTCACTAGGGACGGGAATTGATAAGAACTTAATGATTCAGATTTAGCGTGTTAGAGGTATTTCCCCTTGTGATCAGTGTTGGGGCCATTACTCAAAAAAAGTAATGTATTACACATACTACACAGAACACAACGGCTTTAGCACCACTCTGAGTTCTTGGCTAGCTTAGCGTTAGCAGGCACTGAAGATGTGTGAGCAGCATAATGCGGTTGATTCCGCTGTGGACGCAGTTTGCAATTTATCATTGAACTGTTGTCCTTTTGTGCAATAAAAAAAATTGTAATGTCAATATCCAAGCTGCAGGATGCACCACTATTTTCCTCCTCTGGCACACAAACTAGCGCAAGTGCAAGGGGAACCGATAAGCTGAAGGTCCGGAGACACATGATGAGGGGTTCAGTCATTCAGTGGACGAATGCACGTCTGTCACCTCGTTGCATGTCTATGAAAGGTGTGTGTATTCGATAGTGAGTGCCTCTTTTTGTTTGGGGAGGTTGGTTATGGCCTGTTAAACGTTTGTGTGGATGGTATGCTAGGTATTAGTCTAATATGTCAGCTATGATTAGCTTAAACATTTATGTTTCAGTGCTCATAAATCCAGATTTGTAGCATTTTGATTCTGACAGACTCTCTAGTGTACACAGATTAAGTTGTAAAACCCCCACTGTCAGCCTCTTGTCTCTGCCACAACCACAGAAGACCACAAGAAGCATTAGCCTTCTCTGGCTGGCGTGCGTGCACACACACACACACACACACACACACACACACACACACACACACACACACACACACACACACACACACACACACAAATTTGGTTGCAGACTTTCGCAATCAGTGTGGCCACCACCACCCACCTCATGTGGGCCATCACAGTGGCTTAATGAAGGACAGATCTGAGAGTGGTTACGTTTTCCGCAGAGTGGAGCGCTGACTGGGTCCAGTGTTAAGTCAACGATATTGGAGACGAACGAGCAAGCAAGCCAGAGCTGGAAGGGTGCAGGGGGGGTAGAATGATACTGATAGAGATAGAAGGAGGAAAAAAAAGCATATGCCATGTGGTCTGCATTTCACTATAATCCCTGTTCTAGCCTGGTGTTCCTGCTTGTGCTCCTTCTTCAGCCCAAACCCAATCAGACGGGCTTTGAAATCTGAGCAGTCGCTCCGGTTCTTCCCAAAACTGCCTTCCCCACGCTGCAGGAAATACATCCTTGGTTGGTGTAGCATAAGCGCTGATATATGGTGCATAAACTGTGTTTATAGGTGTCAGGGGTGCAGGAAAACATCTCGGGGTGTACTGCTCACACACTCATACACACACACGCACGCACACACACAAAATACTGCACAGTGCAAACTGTGGCCACATAATAATGCAGCTGAAAGACACGGGAAATGGGTGATTTTATTGAAATATGTGTATGTCTGTCAGCAGAGCTCTGTGTGTGTGTGTGCGTGTGTGTGTGTGTGCGTGTGTTTGGAGTTGGTGGTGGAGACTCTGCACTCTTTTACTTTCCATCTTCTTGACTATTATATCTGCCTCTCTCTCTCTTACACACACACACACACACACACACACACACACACACACACACACACACACACACACACACACACACACACACACACACACACACACACGTTTTATAACAAAAAGCGACAAAAGCCTTTTTTTTGACACAGCATATATTCATTATTAACATACATTCATAGGCAGTATAGTCTTCAGTGTATAAGTCTTTACAGATCTACAGTATGTCTCTATGATGATAGCAAGTTATTATAGGAAAGCTTGGCTTTATGATGGTGGTACAAGATGACAGTAGAGTCCTGAAAGTGGCATGAGAAACTGTGTGTGTAGTGTGTGTGTGCGTGTTAGGAAAGGAACAGGGAACACTTGGTCGTGTGATTTTGTGTTTGTTGCTGTAGGGCGAGGGCTCTATGTGCGCTTGGAGAGAAAGTGCTTCAGTCATCATGTGTGATGAACATGCTCGGCAACCCTCTGGCAGACCCCTTTCTTTGTATGTCTGAATGTGTATTTACATTATGTCTGTTTGGAGATGCAGGCATGTCGCTGTGTGTTAACTTGACTGTGTGTTGTTTGCATTAAGCTGACTAGCATTTGGCAGATGACAGCGTGCAGCACAAGGTCAGAACCCGCATCGATTCTCAAACGAGCACACAGGGTGATGCCAAGGACATGCGCCGAAGCTGACGTAGAAAGTGTTTTTCATGGAAGCTGTCTGGTGTGTGTTTGTGGCTAGCAGCTGTGGGTGAATGCAGGTGTGAGTGTTTTGTTTGACCGACGCCCATCACCTGCCTACTGAAAAAACAGGACACAGCTGACAGTGGCTTTCGTCCGTCCGTCATCGTCCTCTTGTCGTTAGGAAGACAGTGGATGAGTGAGTAGAGCAGCATCAGGGTGTTGCGGAGGGCAAAATAAGCGACTGAGAGGCAAATGAGCCTCAGCGCAGCCATGTATACTCAGAAAGCAAATCACAAAGTGTTCCTCTTTGTTGTTTTAGCCTGTCCTGTGACAGACTCGCAGTCTCCATTTTTGTCTCCAAGTGAGTCCCTGAAGCAGCAGCAGCAACAAGGGCTGACGGCCAACAACCCTCCTCCTTAACACAACCCCCAAACCCCCAAACTGCCTAGCCGTTTGTCTAGTTTGTCCATGATAATCTCCACTCGTCGGTTTGTCTGTAGTCCTTCTATAACTGCCCCTGTCAACCCCCTCAGCAAAACTCTCAACAAATAAGTTAAACATTACAAAAATAAGGATCAATGACAAACTAAATATGACTGTGAGGGAGCGAATCAGGAACTGAAAGATGCTCTCTACTTGAGAAGAAACAAACAGACTGTAGCTTTATAGGAAATCCCATGCCTAATCTACTGATGTCCACTAAGGTGGCAAAAAAAAATAAAGGATCGGATGACCTTTGACCTCTCGGGCAATCAGTCTGTGTCTGTTGAATAGCAGTAGGAGGCTGGGATGGTTAAAGGAGATGAAGGAACTAAACAAGTCCTCCCTACTCCCTCTTTTCTTTAGCCGATCAGGAGTACGGGGCATTTTTTGTCTATCAGCAGTTCCCTCTGTGCCTCCGCCTCCATCACCGGCACGTGTGAATCTCCACCATTTTACGGCACTGTTTGCATTTGACGTAACAGCACCAGTGGAACTTACAGCTGCACCTGTCCACCACCTCCACCTCCTGTGTCTGGAAGCCACGGCCGCAGCACATCAGCTCACAGCCGTCGATGGCCTTGGATGTTCGGTTACACTGGCGACCCACCGTGCCCAGCATCCCTGGCGTGCGTGGATCGTAATCGCAGAAATCTGGACTTGGTTCCAGGTAGACCAGGTCTTCATCCGTGTGAGGTTTGAACTGGGAATTGCGAGGAACAAGGACTTTGGTTGTGCCCACCTTCCGCTGCTCTACCTCGGTAGCGCCGTCAAACTTCTCCTTGATGATGTTGCCCACCTTGCGAAATGGTGGCATGGCTTTCCAGCAGGTCTTCACCTCACAGGAGCCTGAGACGCCGTGGCATTTGCACTCCACACGCATGTGAGACAGGATGGCCTGCAAGGATTCCAAAGAACATTTGGTTTGCTGAAACAGCTTTAAAAGCAGCAGATCTGGATGCCAACATCTGTTTCTATAACGCTGAATTTGCTCTCAGTAACACCTAAAACAAAAATGGAGCTTTGACTCGTATTTCTATTAAATGACTTGATACCTGACTTTGCATTTGTCTCAAATAATTTGTGTTGTCTTTTAGTTTTCTCACATTTTTTTAGATCTCTTTTCAGTAACTTCATATTTAATTTGGACTTATGTTAAATGACTGAAGACCAGACTTGATGTTTCTTTTTAAAAGAAACTTGACTGAAAATTAATGCAGTGCCACCCTACAAAAGGGCAAATCGAATTACTAGAGACTTGATTCGAGGGTTTATCTCTTATAATTTGGGGCTTAACTTTCTATTTGGTTATGCTCACTTGGACTTTTCTCGAATGGCTGGACTAGACTACTAACATCAACAACATTAAACTTAAAGAACTTGTGACATGATTTGAGAACTCTGGGTTTGACTTTCTAGGCTGACTTGAGAATTGACATTGACTTGTCACATATGGTGTGACACTTGGACTTGTCTTAAATAACTTGATCACAACTTGGCTTAAGCCTGTTTTTAACGTATATAATCCTGACTAGTTTTTTTTTTTTTAACTGAAGGACTAAAAACCTTTCAACTAAAAAAACACTCAATTTAAACTTATTCTCAAGAAGTTAAAACCTGACCTAGATGGACTTGTCTCAAATGACTTAAGATTTGACTGTAATGGACATCAAACCCCTACAAAAGGTAAAAACTACTTTTTAAAATATCTTGATCCTTTGAATGGCTGGAGACTTGACTTGGGAATGTGTCTTATAACTTGAGGCTTCTCATCTACTTGAGAGTTGACCTTGGATCTTCTGTAAATAAATTCAAGGTTTCAAGCTTTTCTTCAAGCTTTTTTTTTTTTGTTATCTTGAATGACTTGATTGTTTCAAATAATTTGAACATAAGCCACGGCTCTTTATCAACAGCAGTGGATTACCTTTCTGCCGGCCTCGTTGTTGTGCAGGTTCATGAGAGCCCGACTGGAGGACTGGCCTTTACTCCTCTCCCTCACATCGACAAAGGACTGAGAGAAGGCCACTCCATATGCAATGTTATCGCTGCAGCCTGACCACTGGAACCCTAATAAAGGATATTAATACAGAGACAAGAAACGGTCATTGTAAGGCTTTTAAATGTTGCACTGATACTATACCACAAGCTATTTTTCAGTCAGGTTTTATTCCTCATAAACTTATAATTTAATGTGGAAATGTGTGTGGGGTGGTTTTAAAATGTCATCATTAACAGTCTCACAGTTATGTCTGCTTGGAAAACAATTTTCATATTATATAGTCTTATTTCTGCATTAAACTGTACAGGATCAGTTGGCCCTTGTGTTTCCTTTTCTGAGTGTGTGTTTGTGTGAAAGAGTGAGAGAGACCTACCCTCTGGACTGACTCCATGTACATTGTGGTCACAACCACATTTTTCCAGCTCCCCGCTGCTGCAGGCCCTCGTGACCGCAAATGCCACACTGGCTGCTGAGATGGCATACACAAAGGCTGCTTCACGGGTGCCTAACACACAAGCATAAACACAAGCACACAGTCACATTGTGTCATTATGCAAATGAAAAGAGCTTGTACTTCTGAATGATCAGATAAAGTGTATGTGTGTGTGTATACACACAAAAGTGTGTTAAAATCTAAAGAATTGGGCCCAGACATTAATACGCTGGAGCCAATAGAAATGGAAACAAGCTCAAACATTTCACAGTATATAAAACATGATGAGTTATTTATGTTGCACTTTTATAAATGCAGAACAGATAAACCTGTTTTAGCATTATAGACCAGCTTTAGTGTTGTCTGCCATTAAAGTGTCTTCTGGAATCGCTGCAGTGGATGATCTTACCTTGCGTGACCACTTTCCCAAACACAGGCATCGACTCCAGTGTGGAGCAGTTCCATCGACGGTTGCGAAACTGAAACTGACACTCATCTATAGCCAGCTGGGCTCCACGACGCACCGCATCCATCACCTCCACGCTCCGCTTACAGATCTGAACCTGTAGTGGACACACAGGAGCTGCGTCACCCACAAACGAAGAGCATGCAGCTAGAAAGTTTTTACTGTTCTGATCTAAGCTTAAAATTAGTGGCATGGATACTTTGAGAGGTGTGACAACAAAGGCAGCCGGAGGGGATATTTGTCTTTTAGGACTCACGTTAGCTAAAATGAGTCACTGGGTTGAACTTGTCAATTTTGTTGATGCTCTTGGGTCTTTTAGAGCATTCGTAATGGAATTATCTGGAAAATAATACAGTTTGCTGTGTTTTTCCACCTATCCAAGAAGCTTCCCCATCAGCATTTAATTAGTTTGTCACTTACACTGATAAGCAGGTCCATTTGTGCACTTCATGGATGTAGTATTCAACCCAGACTTGCTCCTCTAGCTAATGAATTAGCTCCCCACCCTCTCATCTGTTTATATAGTCATTTCTGAGTCCAAAACCAACATGGGCAAAAATATGAGTGTTTCAGAACAGATCCTCAAAAAACGGTTACGTTCATCTTTTAATTACGGTGTATTGTTACTACCTGTTTCGGCACTTCATGATGCTTATATGCTCAAACTTTCAGTATTAGCATAATACATTATAACACCTATGCTGCATGTGCTCTAATAATTTGGTTTGTTGGTATGCTGGTAGTTATGTAATACTTGTATTCTGTCAGAAACCAAAATACAAGACAAATTAAATTTGACCTGATGGAGGGGCCTCATGACAAGTAAGAGGATCATCAGAATTAAATTCCATTGTAAATTTTCCTGGAGGGAAAATGTCATTGTAATCAATCCGAAACTTGTCAAGAAAATTTCACCCCAACCACAAATGCCAACTTTGGGGTGGCGCCAGAGGAAAAGTCAGGGGATCAGCAAAGTCATGTCTGGGACCCGGGAATGTCTGTAGAAAATTATGTCCCAATATATCCAGTAGATGTGGAGATATTTCGCTGGATAATGAAACGTTTGGGATTACTGGTGGCACTACAGGAAATGTCTGGGGATCACCTGAGTCAATAGGAGTCAGGAATGTCAGTGTAAAAATCAATGGCAATGCAACCAGTAGTTAGTGAGACATATCAACATGCTAACTTTACTACCTCTAATTTCCATGAGCCTATGAGTTCCAACGATCATGGCAAAATTTTGTCCATATTGTTACCCATATGGTTTTCTTGAACATATGTAAACTTCTATATGTAGTTTTGTAAATGTATTCAGTTTTGTTTTGGATGACCTCTTGGATTTAATTTAGTAAATGGAGCCTATATGTTGTTAGTGAGGCAGGACAGACCACAGGTAACCGCTCAGTGTGCACGGCTGTGCGTTCAACTCAGGTTGGAATTTTCCAAGTTGAGGATTACAATTTCCAAGCTTGGAGTGTCCAAGACTGACAATACCGAATGTAAACGATCAAGATGGCTTACCACGAGAAACCTTTTTTTTTTCATGGCAGGCAATGCATAGAAATCAGCAAAGCTTAGCTGGATATGGAACAGAGGAGGACAAAACAACAGCTAGAAGTGGCTGGAACAAATAATATCACCACATATCTGTTTAAAATACCTGACAAAGCAGTAAACCAAATGCCATAAATGTTGCAAACAATGTCATAATGTAGCCTAGAAGCCTTTGATGTATTCTGTAGATGCTACCATATCGAGTAACATAGTAGCCTTAGCTTGTTGGGGTTGATGTACAAGTCAGGCCCCAGTTTCTGAATCTTCCAAGGACTCATCTATGAAGTGTTGTCCTCTCAAGAGGAAGCAGGCTGGTTTTGTTTCTGCTAACAACTGACATCAGAAAACCAACGAGCTAACAATCCTTAAAACCGCTTTATGTACACTTTTTTTTTTACGCTCAAATTCTTTGAATGTAGAACTTTTCAAGAATTAACAGCTTGGTTTTACTAGTCTACACTATCAAACCTTAAAAATGATTGATAGCAGTAGTTTATAAATTCTCAGTGATGAAAGTTGAAATTCCTTTGCAGGTCCTTCCATGAACATTTCAGGCTGGGTCCAAAAATGATTCAATCCCCCAGAGACCTCCATGTTAAAATGGCCAACTTTACAGCCTTAGGAAGCCATGCTTGTAGGCTGGTGCAATAAATATGTTTGCCCTGTATGGATAGTATTGCTCTTTATGTATATCCATACTGATATTGGAGTTTTGGGTGTGGACTGATGGACACTGATGGACAGCTCACCTTGACTGAATATAACTCTTTATAGTGAAAAACAAGTGCATTTGTAACTTCATAACTGACTTAGTAACTTATTACTACAGTTGAGTGGAGTACCTGTCTCTGGATCAGGCCTCGTAACCTCTCACACGTCTCCTCGTCCCTGATGCTCCCCACTGATGACAGCTTGGCGAGGTACCTAGTGGAAAAAACAACAAGGCTTCTTTAGTGAGCTCAAAAAAGCAATATTTCATTTTACAAATACACAGTAAATGGCCACAAGGTGGATTTGAACAGGGCTCTGCATTAAACTTTATGCTATATGGGTTGCTTGCTAAACTGGCTCCCTCCCCCTCCTAGATCATCATTCAGTGCAAATATGATACACAAAGAAATTTGTGAGTCTTGAACAAACATTTACTTGGAGCCTACAGGAGGATGCTGGTGAAGTAAGAAGAGTAAGGAGAGTCAGCCGTATGATGCAAGCAACAACTCGAGTATCCAGCCTGAACTAACTTGCAGACTTTCTTGAGCCATGCTCATCATTAATCATTCTTACAGTTGGGAAGCAGAGCTGCAAAAAGCTCCCGTGCCTTTGTGGGAATGTTTTGGATGAACATCCAAGTGCGAGGACATTGAGAGGAGGGAAAGTGGCTTATCACACAAACACACCACCTCCAGGCCAGACAGGTCAGGGAGATATACTGCACACACACACACACACACACACACACACACACACACACACACACACACACACACACACACACACACACACACACACACACACACACACACACACACACACACACACACACAGTCTAAGATATATGAGAAAATGGCATCAGTCTGGATGCCCTGACCCTACCACTTCCACCTCAGCCTCATATCTCAAGTCATAGCTTCACCTTACAGAAATAGGCTTTCTCATAACTACCCAAGCTGTGTACTGTCTGCACCCCTCAGTGTCCCAAGACGTCATGTGCATGTACATGTTGAGTCTAAAATGTTTTGTTTTTCTAAAACAAACAGATGTGATCCTTAGCTGTTTTCATTTTCCCAAAAATGAAAAAAAAAACAAGCACAGGTTAGAAATTGGTATCTAATAATGATTAATTTTATTTTGGTAAATTATTTAGGGAAAATGTGAAGGCTGAAGTTTAACTATTACACCTGCTTTTGTGAAATACAGCAAAATGGCAATTTTACAACAAGATTTTGCCGAAACAAAGACAGAAGAAAATAATAAAAAGAAAATAATAAATGAAGAATAATGTTTTATAAACAATGATAATGATACTAACACTTTTTCCTGAGTTCATATTTTATCTCTAATTTCAAGACACTTATGAATATCATTTTCATACAGTGTAGTGTCAGTGAATAAACTGGTGTATAAAAATATTAAAAATAAAAGTTGTATTCCATATGTACTTTTTGTTTGCTTTTTATGCTCATTTTTGCATCTTGCTGGAAATTGATGTCCAGCCTCATATCTGTGAGTAAATATCTGCAGAGGGAGATTCAGGAGGTGTTAATCAGCAATCACACAAGGCTACAGACCAGTTGGCAACCACCTTCAGTAGGGAAAAGTGAGTATTCTCCAACTGGTTGTGAGTGGTTTCTGGAGGTTGCTGTCACTCACTGCTATAGCTTCAGACACACAGGTCTAAAAACTGGTCCTCAAAAAAGCTGTTATTAATGCATCAAAAGGCTTTGCTAAGACATGGAGGGATGCCAAACCGTGTTCTTTAGCAGGCGAAATCCAAAGAAGAGCTGAGTATTGATCTCTCAGTTCTCAGGAAACACTGGATTGTGATGTGTTCTGTGTGGCTTCACAGCATCAGTATATATAGTAGTATATGTATTAACTCAAAATGCTCAAAAGCTGGCATACACTTTCAAATGTGGTATCATATCTAGATTTTGAAGTGAACACCCTGTTTTATCAGGCATCTTTCCACAGACCTGTGCTGGATTCTCAATCACATTTTGAAAGAAACACATGCACATTTGTTAAATGTAATTTATTTTCTTGCCACTTTTGGGGCAAAAAATGACCTTGAAAACTGAGGTTTTCAAGGTTTAATATAGTTAATGTTTGAAAGCATCTATTGTAACTTTTGGTCATTTCCAAAAGTTAGTAAAAAGGAGTCTAAATCTGAGATTAAAAAAAGAAAGCTTAGAAGCCAAAAAGTTGAAATAATGGGCTGTGACTAATTCTTTAACCACCTGTTGGTCTCACTGTAAGGTATTTCTGAAGGGAGAAAACGAGAGGGAAAAAAGAGCACTGCATATAGTTATATAGTCGTATAGCCATGTCTTTTTAGGAGACATGGCTGATTTTACTATGTAAGAAAGAATTCAGTAAATGGGCACTGGTCAGAGTTTGAATACCAAAATGTCCCTTAATAAAGGCAAATTCCAACAGAATTAACTTTTAGACTATTATTCTGTACAAGTAGACGTGTATTTCCTTCAGGTTCCCCCAGCTTCTTTTATGAGTCTTGGGTTATGAGTTCCCAGACCACACATACCTCTGTAAAGCCCTGCTTGCCCATCTCAATCAAGCCATGGCGCACAACCAGACTGCAAAGAATTCTTCTGTAAGATTACAGACCAAACTTTAATATAACACAAAGCCAGCTGAAGTTCTTTACACTGGCTAAGGCTATAGGTCGTTTAATAAAGTTGGCTCGTAGCCACTGCTCAACTCTTTTAACCTCTTAACATCCACCAGATCACTGGAGACCTTACTAAGATTAGTTTTCTTTAAGTCATATGCTAAATAAGTAAAAAAGCTGAAATCGCATGCATTCCTTTTGGCATTACAGCTTCCCTGTTTGGGTGTAGTGACGAGCGTTCTATAAAAAGGGTGGATGCTAACGTTACCAAAACACTAGCCCTGACTCTAGATGGGACACAATGACCTGGTGGATGTAACACGTGTTAATGGGGCAGTATTACGATGCCGTCCTTCTTGAGGTCAAACAGCTCCTCCTCCCCCTTCACCCTCTTCATCGCCACCTCTCAACAGCTGAGATAATGTCTTCCTCTCTCTTTCTCTCTGTCTGTTCCATGGACTTTTTCTCTTCCCATCCAGACAGCGTCTGGATTAAACACTCATCACTGTGATAACCCTACTCTCTGCCACTCTGCCACCTCTTATCCGCATCTGCTCACATCCTCCCAAACGATTGACATCATGCGCTCAGAAAGTTAAAGCACCTCCATGCTGACCTTCAACAGAAAGTCTGCACTATTCTCTCATGTCGTGGACAACAAGCATTGTGGCTGAAATTAGCACTGATCAGCACTTCTGTGTTAACGATGGAATATGTAAAAATTTGAAATGGTTACAATTAACTCTATGAAATGTATCACATTTTAGTGTATTGCAGAAGTAACATGCTCTGATAAATAGTGACTTGCATGTTGGCTTGGACAACATGCAGCATTAAGCAACTACGGAGCCACAGAAGGTCTGAGCTGGAAAGAGAAAGTGTGGCTATTCATTTGTTGAGTCAGAAAAAGTGTGGGCAATGCGGAGGTGCTGTAAACTTGCATTCTTCCTAATGACTAGCAAGTGGGGGATTTCTCTTATTGCAAACACAAGTCATGCATGAAAGTCTTTATGAAAATGACCCCCATTCCTTCACAATTTATCACCTCATTTATTTTCAAATGTGTTCAGGGCTTCTGTGGCTACTTTCAAGTACTCTTTACAGGTTTGTTTGTTGCATTGTGATTTAATTTAGAGTAGACTAGATGATAAAGGAAGATGCTTCAAAAGACCTAAAGACTTCAAAATGAATGTTGAGTTAATCATTTAACAATAAACTGTCATTTTATAAAATATTTGTCTTTTTGAAGCCAAACTGAATCCATGTAAAACCCTGAACTTGAACCTTTAACAAAGGACACTAAAACCTGACATTTGCAGACCTCATTATTTAGTGACATCATCATTAAACAACATGAGAGTGTGAAGGATCATGAACAGTAATCAACAAACAGGTAATCAGAGGAGACATCATGTATGCATTTCACTGAAATGTTTATCTGTGATGTGCTAACATGTAATTTGGTGGAAAGAGGACTCGGATGTTTTGTGAATTGTACACAGTGTAGAAATGTCAACAAGCAATACAAATGAAAAGTGTAACAAGCAACAAGTACTGGAAGAATATAAATGGCTTACTGTCTGGACAAGATACATATTTATCATTATTATTAGAACATATTGGCTCAAAGTAAATTCCCAGCATATGTGGATTTGCACAACTCCAATCTGAACGACCTCCAACCTTTCTAATCAAGGCGCGTAAGTCAAAACACCTGTGTGCACACGCAGTGCCAAATCATATTTTATAAGTCACTCAGAGGTTTGGGTTTGTAAAAGGAAAATATCTACAAACTACAGCTACCAGAGTAATGTTTTTAATCAGAAAAAAAAGAGTACGAGGTATTTTACAAGACAGAGTACAATTAAATCCAATACATTCAAAGAAATGTACAATGTAGCGTACGTTTAAACGATAGCGCTGAAGACAAAGACACAAAGTCAGCAAATTGTATCACTAATCTGAGCCATGCGTGGTCCACCTGGGTCTTAGATCTGACGTCAATAAAGCTGAACAGTGTTGGGATCTTGAGCAATGCTGACAATGTGGAGCTGCTTTGGTAATCGTGTGTTCAGAGGGATTCATGCGGTAAGTAATACAAGCCACTCCAACCACAAGCTCTGGTGTCATACTATTAACTCACCATGCAACAAGTCACACTCCTGATTGGCTGTACTAAAATGTGCAAGTGTGTATTTTATTGATTATAAATGTAACTTCTGATTCCTCTTTGAAAGGTTAATGCTGTTGCAGAAACTGGGAAAGAACAGAAGTCCCCATTGAGCAAAAGTGGCTGAAAAGACATGAAACACGACTTTGCCAGTTGTTTGAATAATGTTGAGATTTGGTTAAAAAGTGAACGGTGCAAACATGACAGTTTTCCTTTAACTCTTCAGAGACAACAGTGCGAACCACGGCGCCCGCGTGTGAGAACAATAACTTTGGATTTGCCTGAAACCTGTAAAGATAAGGTCACCCTTCCTAGTCCAGCTAGGAAACTAGCAAAGTAAGTACACCCTTACTGCTTCTGTAGGAAGTAAGAGGGTAAGTAGCAGCCAGGTGCTTTTTGCAGTTTCCTGGTCTTGAACATTGAGATGTGTGTTAACACACAAACCACAGTCCTCTCAGGAATGGATGTCGCCCCAAGGTCAGACTGCGCAACGTTCATAGAAATTACAGAAAAACCCAAACAGACCAGAAAATCTGCAACAGAATGAAAAACCCAGTCAAAGTGTGGACATCAGCCTGACTGAGATGCTGTGGTGGGATCTTATGAGAGCTGTGCGTGAATGAATGTCAGCAAACCTCAATGAACGGAAGCACCCCTCTAAAGAAGAGTGAGCCAAAATCCCTCCACAATTATCAGAGACTGATGATGATGAAATGATGACTTCAAGTTATTGCTGCTAAAGGTGGTTCTTTGTGCAAATTCTTTAAATTTAGCCTGGAAATGTTTTGCTCAGGTAAATCCGCACGGTTTCAAGGGAGCCCTGGGCCTCACGGTCGACCCTCTAGCTCTCTGTGAGGTACATCCTCTGATCATTTTCAACAGGTCCTGCCCCTCATCTCCCTCCCTCCATCTGAACTGGATCGAGTCCACTTCAACTCTTCTCTCTGATTTGCTCGATTGCAGTTGCACGGCTCTCATCAAAGACGTGGGGCTTTTGATCTGTCTTTGTTTTCTAGCATAGCCTTGGGCATGGTGCTACGTTTGGGTCAAGGCATCCAGCTGGGAGACCGTCAGTCAGCACGAAATAATCCCCCAAAACAAAAAAAGGCCCAAAATCGCAAAACAACTGACAGCAGCACCCACACAAAGAGACAGAAGCAGCTGGATGGCATCGCTCTGGCCTGACATTCACCCTGGAAACATTTAATAAACAATGGATAACTTGTTATTCAGGTAATTTCATAGATGTGTGTGTGTGCGTGGGAAAGCTAGTTGAAGGCCTTGGGTGTGTGCGTGAGTCCTCTCCCACTTTATCTGTTCATTTTGCAGTGTATACACTTCACTTCCCAGAGATGAGGTTAACAAAACACCTCTACAGAGGAGTCAACCCGTAGAAGGACAGAACACTACACACACACACACACACACACACACACACACACACACACACACACACACACACACCATCATCCCGGTTTCTCCCCCTCTTCTCCCTCTGTCTCTCGGGTCTCTGGTGCTTGCGTGCCTAAATCTCAGAAGCCTAAGCCCAGTGGAGCCAATGGTGCTGTGAAGGCTGCGACGTGTAATGCAACACAAACACACAGCGGCCTGCGAACGCACCGCGCTTCAGGTGGAATGCTCCATACCTTTCACCCTCCACCCCACGCTCATGAGAGGCTGAAACTGAAAATAACAGATAAATATAAACAGAGCGCCATCATAACTGCAGGTTTATTGCAGCTACATAAAAAAGAAATGAATATCATTCAAAAACTCCTGTTTGTATTTCTATAACAATATGAGCCCTGTGTCACCATCAGAGATGGGCAGTAACGCGTTACTGTAATCCCATTACTTTTTTCAAGTAATGAGTAAAGTAAGGGATTACTATTGCAAAAAAGTAATTAGATTACTGTTACTTTCCTTAAGCACGCCGTGATTCTGTTTGTGAGAGTGTCTCATGACAATGACGTACGAGCGTGCGACGCCCGTGGCAGCAACAGACGTGTGCAGATCAACAATGGATAACATGACATTACTTTGAATTTGACTCTGTAAAAAGTGACAAAAACATTAGCGTGCGCTGTTCACTCTGCGTGGGAAGAAAACTTTTTTTACAGCGAAAAATTTAACTTGAAATCTGAGCGAGCACCGAGCACGCTGCCACGGGAATGTGACATTCACTGAGAAACCCCCGGATCCTCCCACTGACATGACCACTGTGGCACCGGGCAAACCTTCACCTGCCCCACTCCTGCTAAACAGGTGACAACAGATTTAAGAGCGACTGCTGAATCTTTGATTTTATTTATTTTCTGCTGTATTTTGCCCTTATTTTATTTGAAAGAGTGAATGTAAACATAAAGAATTATTTTATTTTATATGCTGGAATATGCAGAAAAGAGGTTCAAATGTTAAACACATTTCTTCAAGACAACGACTGTTGCATATAATTAAAATTTTGCAATGTGCGTAAAATTCAAACTAATAAAACAAGTTTTAAAAAGAGGCTTTCCATTTGTTTCAGTTTTGTATGATGCATTATGCAGAAAAAATAGAATTGGGCTGAAAGGTCTTTTGCTTTATTGCATATTCAGGTTGTGTATCATGTTTTTAAAAGTAACTTAGTAATAAGTAACTAATTAGTTTTGAAAATAAGTAATCAGTAAAGTAATGGGATTACTTTTTTGGAGAAGTAATCAGTAATAAGTAACTATTTACTTTTTTCAAGTAACTTGAACAACACTGGTGGCCATTAATAAAGCTTTTTCATATAACTCATTTATAAAATGATAACATTTTGTCAGGTGTATTAAAGTACTCTAAGCTCAAATATAATATCTGGTCAAACACCCACGACGCTCCTGGTTCGAAGCTGTAAAAAGTCTGTGATTTAAGATGTTGCACTAAAACCAGACAGAGTGATTTTTGAACCCATGTAGGTTCAGGGGTAGAGACTAAGTTCAGTTAATGTTCATCTTTTTTAGCAGAATACTGTTTGCAACACCCACAAACTGAAAAGCAAAACTTCATCTCAGATGTGAGATAGATATATTTTGTACCAAAACTACCATTATGCTTTCAAGGGCACACACACAAACAAACACACACACACCCTACACCAATGCCACCAGGAAGTACCCGAGTGCAAACCAGGATATGTTGGTACGTATGAACCTTGTTGGTACAGACTGTAGTGGCTATATGAGATATCAGTACAGACAAATGATCAGAATCAGCAAGTACCTTGAAGAGAACCAGCTGAGGTAAACTAAGTGCAAATGTACAGAGGAGAGCTGCTATTTAGACTTTCTCTCTTCTTTGCTCTCTTCCTGTATCAAATATATAGATTAGAAAGAGAGAGAGGGGAATGTAGAATGACCAGTTAACCTAACCCTTCTGACTGTAAGTCTTTGGACTGCAGGAAGGAGCCAGAGTACCTGGACAGAGTGCACAGAAACACCCCTGCTCGGTGCTAGATTTGACCTCTCTTCTTTCAAAAGTCTCTCTTCTCACCACAAAAATAAAAAGAGGGCCAAAAGGAAGAGAACCTGCAGACAAGAGAGAGCTGGGGTAGAAGCTGTGATCTGTGCTTCAGTCAGTCTCTTCACACAAAATGACACAAATGCTTCCAAACTGCAGCACACTCTCTGCACCGCCATCGTCTCCAGTGTGTATTTATATGAAAATATCCTCATGTTTGACTTTCCAGTACTGAACACACAGCAGAGGTACACAGTGACCAGTAAATATAGAATAAATGGGAAGTGCAAGGAGGAGCGCTGCAAGAAAAGAGTCTTTTCTGCCGAGGGACTGTGTGCTTGTTTTACAAGAGCTGAGACAAGCCTGCTACCAGTTACAGTCAACATGCACTGACGGTCATTTTTCAGCAGCGCAGTAAAAGCAAATGAAATAATAAACTTTTACAATGAGCACTGCTGGTGGAGAACATGAGGGCAGTATACATTCAAAAACAAGTGGCCCCAGCTAACCCTCAGTGTGCCCTCTGCAGTGTTTCACACAGCATGTAAAGCAGATACTGACCTGTAGAGGGCACTATTCTCTCAGTTTGGCTTAAGCCACCTTCCTACACTGAGCATCAACACAGAACTAAACTCTCCAGCTTCTAAACTTCCTGATGGCTTTACGCTGCTGTGAACAGCCAGTGTTGTACATGTGCCTGTACAAATTAGTATTTGGAAAACACTCTGGCAGTGGCAGAGGCTTCTTGTCCACATATCCATCTGTAATAGGGTTACAGCTGACCTTATATGGAAGTGCAAAAATGATTGACCCATGACGGATAACATTTAAGAATCCCTAACGAAGGTGTCAGTGTATGCCACATGGAGATAATCAAGATATCCAAACATTTTCTGTCTCCAAATATGTGCATTATAAACGATATAAATACTTTATATCCAGCGTGCGAAGGAACCTGAATAATCCACTTTGTCAAATCGACGCAATGACGTTGCGCTTGCAGTGTTTTATAACCCAGTCTTCCAGAAACCACATTCATGCTGACTGGATTTGCAGCAGGCGTTTTTACACCACGATCAGTAAAAATAACTTTTTTAAAATTTTTATTTTATTTTGTTATTTGAGTGTTTCCAAGTGGCAACACTGGTGCCAAAAACAGCAGTTCCTCCAATAGGCACTTGACATTGGGATCCTAAAGCTTCAGTGCAGATTCTGAGGCTGCATATGGCTTGCTGTGTGGTACAAACTGTGCCTCAGTTTTGGTGAATGAAGTTATATTATTTTAGTAGTTTTTTTAGCACCGTTCAGCAGGTGTCTGCACTGTATGACTGCAGCTTGAAACTGCTTAAAAGCAGAACTTCAGTGAGTACATCTGCATGACATTTCTATTTCACATTTGAAGCCAGCCTGTTGCTTTTTGATTCAAACCAGCGGATGGCCAAAATTGCCAAGCGTGTATAGCCCAAAGAAAAGAAGAAAAATGACATCTGAGTGCAGCGAATGGCTTCACAGTAAGTATTCTGATCACTTCACTCCACCTACACACAGGTTTACTTCTTTATTAGATATGTTCTTATTATATATTTAAAAAATATTATATCTGTTAACCCAGGGTAATGGGTAAGACATGTTTATCTCAAGTTAAAAAGAAAATATATAAACTTTAAAAAAAAAAGCCTTAAATGTAAATATGTGTTAGGAATGGCAGAATGTAAAATGTTTTGGGATAGCACAACATTTGCTCAATTATATATGCAGTTAATGCTTTTTCTTCACCCCTCTTTTATTATATAATCTAATTAAGCAGGATCATCTCTGCATTTATAAAGCAAAGCATCGTTCGGAAATGGGCTTAAAACAAAGAGAAGCAAAAAGTTAAAAGTAGAAGCACCTCATCACTAAAAAAGACCCGCAAAATTAGTTTTTGTGTTTGTGTTTTTGTTGTTTTCTTATGAGCCCTCATCGCATGCATGATCTCTCCCTCTCTGCATGTCAACACCGCTGACATGCAGTAGCTGGTTTAAGAAGCTGGTGTCGGCGTTGTTTGGTGGATGTGTCGGGTGTTGTATTCATTTGAGACATAATACTCAAAACGTCCTTGTGACACCCGCACAAAAAATAAAAGTAGGGGAGAGAGACAGTACCTTCAGCGGAAAGAATGAGAGATAAGGAGGGGAGGATGGAAAAAAGCTCAGAGGGAATCGTTTAAGGTCAGACGGTGAAGGCAAGAGAAGGAAAAGTGGCTGTGAGGCAGGGAGATGGTTAAGTGATAAAAGATTAAAATGTTAAAAGGTGAGAGGTCAAACAGTCTGATGAGTTCAATTAATGCACAGTCTACAGTTTGCTCTGCAGCTGTGTGTGTGTGTGTGTGTCTGCGCGCCTCTACGTTTGTCTTGGTGTATTTATATGCTGCTGGCTCCACTAGAGCTGCTCATTTCCCCCTAAAAATAACATGCTCTGCCAACCCCACAACCCTCACACACTTGCACACAAAAACACATTTTCACACACGTTTGGAGAAAGAAGCAGTAAAAGCCATGAAATTAACCTCCTGCCTGGTAGCCTCAAAAGGCTACGAGCCAATTACTGTGTGTGTGTGTGTGTGTGTGTGTGTGTGTGTGTGTGTGTGTGTGTGTGTGTGTGTGTGCGTGCGTGCGTGTGTGTGTGTGTGTGTGTGTGTGTGTGTGTGTGTGTGTGTGTGCGTGTGTGTGTGTGTGTGTGTGTTCGTGTGTGTGCGGGAAACAATAGCTGTGAACAGCTGATTATTTCTAAATGCAGGACTTGGCCGTGTCTGATTCCTGCGACATGTACCTGTGGCCGTTTCTGTGTTTAGGTAACATTAGCCAGCTAACTGGATGGTTTTGTGTAGCTGGGTTTGGTAGGACAAAGATGATAGGCATGCATGATGATATCAGCTTGTGAGCAAGCAAGTCTCTATTTGTCGGTCAAAATTCTCTCATTCGGGTGATAAAGCTAGTAGTCAAAGTATGCTGCTGTCAATTTCCTTAAAAGCTGACAAATAGAGGCAGAAAAAAAATTGGTGGATGGTACATTTAAAAAATCATCTTCTTTAATAAGCCAAGACATAAGCTAACATGGGCTAGAAAGAGCCAGATGTGGCTAGAATGTACATAGAAGAAAAGCGATCAATAATCTGACTGCAGCTATTATAACCCCAAGATATACAATCATCTTCCATTTATCCAATTCAGAGTGGGAAGGCGGCCTTATGGTAGGAAGTCATTGGACACTTAGTTTGGATCCCCTTTGCTTTCAGTCTTAATTTTTCAGGGTACATTTTCAGCAGATTGCTCATCAGAGATTTTGGTCCATGTTGTCATGACAGCATGGATGTGATTTGACCTTTGTGACAGGGTGTATTGTCCTGCTGGAAGCAGCTGCCAGAAAGAGTGTACACTGTGGTTATAAAGGGATGGACATGGTCAGCAACAATACTCAGGCAGGCTCATCTGGTACTGAGGTGTCCAAAGTGTGCCAAGAAAATATCCTCCACACCATTACACCACCTGAGATCCTCCAGGATGGATCCATGCTGTCACGTTGTTTGGTCCATTTTCCAGTTTTTCCAGTCTGCTGTTGTCTGACTTTGCCCTCAGTTTCTGGTTCTTAGCTGACAGGAATTGCAACTTGTGTGGTCTTCTGTTGCTGTAGCTCATCTGCATCGACGTTCGCCGTTGTGTGTTACCAGGTGCTGTTTTGCATAGCCTGGTTATAACGAGTGGTTATTCAGTTAGTGTTGCATTCCTATCAGCTTGAAGCAGCCGGACCATTCTCCTTTGACTTCTGGCATCAACAAAGAAACTTCACCAGAAGAACTGCTGCTCACCAGTTATTTTCTCTTTTGTGGTCCTGGAGATGGTAAGATTGCAAAATTCCAGGTTCTGAAATACTCAGAGCAGCCCACCTGGCACTAACAGCCATGTCATGCTCAAAGTCACTTATATCACCTTTCTTGCCCATTCAGATGCTCATTTCAACATCAGCAGGTCATCTTGGCCACGCCTGAATGCACTGAGTTTCTACCATGTTGATTTGATTAGATATCTGAGGTAACAACCAGTTGTACCAGTGTACCTAACAAACTGGAATAAAGAGGATAAAATAGGATTGTGTCCGAAGAGTTCAATTATTAATGCCTTTTCCCACAGTGTCAAAGACATTTTTATGATTATTTTTTTTTAATTTTCACATTCAGGTTGGATAGATAAGGAGATAAGCTGGCTTGTGAAAATGACATCCTTCATGCGGAGCAGGCAGGTTAGGACTTGCACCATTTACCGCTCCTGCTTACTGTTTACACAGTTAACACATGTGCACATAACCCAAGTATTGTACATAACACTGGATATATAAAGAAGTCCCCGTGCATGTGGTTAGCATGGTTCTTCTCACCTTTTCTGCTACCAAGTTAACACTACTCTATAGAATTACCTACTTTATACTTATACAGAGAATCCTATGAACAAGTGATTGCCTGCTCCGACTTAAAAAACGTTATATTCAGTTCAGTTTTAGTCCCCTTGCATGCTTTATATTGTGAGGTAAAGACCCCGCAGTAGTTTAGGGTCTCATGCATTTGTTTCAGGTCATCTTGAATAAAACATTAAGTCAGTTTTGTAAATTTTGATCTTTCTGAGTTTCTTGTCTTTGAGAAATCATTAGCTATGAGCTTTTTTACTGTCAATAAAATGAACATTAGTATCGTCTATTGTAACGCTACAATAAGATACTGAAGATACTCATTCTATTAACATGGGCACCATTTACAGTGTTGCCAGTTGTAGCAACAGTGGAACAACTAACTTCACATTGTTTAAGAACACTTGTCTGCACCTATGACTGTCCTGCATCTGCGTACGGTTGAGATATTTTTTGGAGCATTTCCTATTCCTGCCTCACAGGAGCATCACAGACGCTGTAGTACAAAAGCAGAAATGCAGTCAGCTGTTCACACCACAGGACCCCCCAGACCTCCAAAAGCGTGTTATGTCTTCTAAACGCCCCGTGCACCTCTCTGTTGGTCAGCCAGGGCTGCTTGTCTTTTAGCGGTGCCGGCGTTTCCTCGTCAGCCCCCAGCAGGACCGGCTGTAATCTGGTTATCCCGTGGCTCCAAGTGTGCCACGATAATTGCACACACTCTGGTGACAAGAGGGCTCGAAATAACATGCCACTGATTTACCACATGTGCGAGCGTGTGAGAGAGAGAGAGTGCGCGTGTGAAAAGCAGTGTGAGGCGCCAGTGTGTACCGCAGGGCTTTCTCTGACTACTGATCAGCTGCCATCTCTTTATCACCTTACCATGCTCGTCCAGGACGCGCAGTACGCTAAAACCAACACTTTGCCCTGCTTTTAACTTCCATTCAAGACAATAAGAAGACACTGCTGAATCTGTCGCAGACAAATGTCAAGTAATCTTTTTGTTGCCACTGCAGTTATTAATTATTTTAAATCGTCCTTGGCGTCAGTTTAGCACGTTATCCTTACAATATTTGCAAACAATATTGCTCAATAACAATAATAACACACAGTCAGTTAAACTCCAGGGATATTGATTTGTCCACTTTGGAACAATAAACCAATGTCAATCCACTTAACCTGCTTTAGGGCAAATCATAGTGACGACAGATGCAAGGAGAGGCAGAGACAAGACAGCTCCCTCGTCTGATAGATCTTTCTCTTGTTTGCTTTTTGCTGGTGTCCCTGTCAGTGCTTGTAGCTTGATGTCAGGGATGATGTGTTAGGACCAGCAAGTTAGATTCAGGTTTGGGGAACCTGAGGACCAATCAGTGGCATCAATATCTTCGTCATCCAGGAACTGCGTACACATACCGGCCACTTGAGGTCAGGGTTGTCCAGGGCCCACTACACCGACAGTGTGAGCATGGTCTCATCTGTGACGAGAACAGAGTGCCAGTGGCAGATCTGCCAGTTCTGGTGTTCTTGAGTGAGTCTTGCCGATTGATCTGCGCAGTGCTATGCTGTGAGCAACGGCCCCATCTGAGGATGCTGAACTCTTATGCCGCCTTCAGTGAGTCTGTTCCTGACAGTTTGAGTCTGCTCCTGTTTGCTGCACAAACAAATACCAGCCCTGCTATTGGGTTAACCCACCTTCTTTTCATCCAATGACCCATCTCCTGCTTTCTCCTCCATAGTCTTGACACTGTGTTGGGAGTCACAGCACACCTTTCTGCAACATCACGTGTAGAAGTGTCATCTTCGAGGATTTGCAGCTGAAATGGATCCACAGTGGTTTATGCTTCCTTACTGACTTCCCTGAAGTCTAACTGGCTTTGTCTGTCTATACTCTGATGATTGAGTGTTCCCTTATTATTTTTGCAGATGATCCTGTTAGAGGAAAAGTTAGAAGCTAACCAGGGATTTTATAAGTCATCATGAGCAGGACGGCGTCTATACAGCAACACCCACTCAAGTCAAAGGTATCAATAGAAGAAAAGCTAAGTGTGATCATCTGGTGGCCGTGGATTTCTGCACAAAATTCCATCTGGTTAGGACATTTCACTAAAAGCCAAAGCAGTAAAACTGATGGAGGAAAAGCGATGGACGTTTTGAGGTTACTAATTGGAAGATGGGTCGGAGACTCTGTCAGCTGGAAAGTGTCCTGGGAGGAGACAGGTGGCTAATTTCTGTGTTTACACTCTGTCAAACAACAATATCGGATTCTTTGCAGTTCGTTTGCGGTTGACAGTTGTAGCGCTGTTGCGCAATATTGAGACGATCACAAACCTTTGTTTTTACCCAGGTAAAAACTAATTCCAAAATGGTCCTGTAATGTGAGCTGTATGCGCATACGTTATCTGATTAATCACATTCTTTTCATTGGTATTCGCTTTTTCTCGCTTTTGTCATCTCGATTATGGCCACAGTTTTAATTATGTAAATAAATGAGGTGGAGTTAAGTGAACGACTTGTCAGCAAACACTCTATACATCATGGCATGATTCTGCATGAGCTCTGGTTTTATTCCAGGGCAGAGCTGAGGCCGATGATAGTGCCTGTGCCTTTGAGGGCCTAGCTTTGGTTTATGGTATGAGGCAGCTGGAGCTTGACCTCCTCAGCCTGTGGTCTGCCTTACTTTATGGTGCTCAGGTGCACAAACATCCTGCATTAATGCATCTTTTTCCTGTATGCAGATCGGTTATTCACATCCAGATTACGTGTTTATACCAAGTGTAGATGGAGAATACATCTGTGTGTGTGTGTGTGTGTGTGTGTGTGTGTGTGTAGGTGTTTGTGTGTGTGTGCATGTGTGCATGCGTGTGCACGTATGTAAGTGGCTCCCATTCCCCTGCACAGTGTAGTGTGGTAATTACTGAGCGTGTGCCACTGTTGGGGGACATGCCAGCTCACATACTCAAGTTCAAAAATCACAAAGACACACACACACACATACACACACACCCACAAGGCCAGGAGCAGCGGGCAGGCGCAGCAGAACCAGTTGGTGCAGGGTAAGAGGAAGCCGAGGAGGAGGAGGAGGGTGATGATAGACAAATTAATGAAAAGCAGCATTCAGATCCCTGCTTGTCAAACGGGACACTAAATGTGACTCAGCAGCCACAGAGATCTGGCGGATCACATCCTGGTGGATGGGCTAAAGGTGACACGGAGAGCTGCAGGTGAAGTAAACAAACAGCCCGGTTCAGGCTGCGGTTCAGCGTGATTTAAGAACAGCTGAGAGGCGTGACGAGCAGTTTAACCTCCTCGTCAGTCAGGATTTTAAGAGCTCTATACCGGAACACAGCCTCAGCATTCAGTGTGACTCTACTAGCCTTTATTGCTTCAACAGAAGTTGTAGTTCACTCAGTTATTTTGTAATATCAACTAACATGCACATTATTACTTTATAGGAATGGATTTGTTCTCGTAATTCATAAAAGTGAAAATGCCCAGAAGTTTACCAAAGGCTAATTTTAGCTAGATTTCATGATGTCATCCTTAGCTATGGAACAGAAACGAAACAGGCGTGTGTGTGTGTGAGTGCGTGTGTGTGTGCGTGTGTGTGTGTGTGTGTGTGTGTGAGTGCGTGTGTGTGTGCGTGTGTGTGTGTGTGTGTGTGTGTGTGAGTGCGTGTGTGTGTGTGCGTGTGTGAGTGCGTGTGTGTGTGTGTGTGCGTGTGTGAGTGCGTGTGTGTGCGCGTGTGAGTGCGTGTGTGTGTGTGTGTGTGTGTTCCAGGATTTCAGTTTAGGAGTATGACTCAGCATATTCCCGATCCTAATTATGTCATAGTGATAACATCAGGGTTATTTTGGCTTGGAGACAAAGCATTGTTATGTTATTATTATTATACATTATACTGAAGTGCCTTTGTTACAAACAGGGGCCAAGTAGTTTTAAAGGTGTGGGTATTTACTGGGCCGGAAGGGTCGACTGGTCTGATAACAACACTATCAAGTTGCATTATGGGCAACGTAGGATCAAGCTCATGAAGAGCTTAATTCTCAGGACAGAGTTAATTTCGGGGTATTCTAGATTTTCCCAATTCAATTTTTCTAAGAGTTTGGAACTGTTTGGAAGTGTATCACTAAATCCTTGTACTGTCCCCTTAAACCCCTGATTTTCAGTGTTTCTATTTCCAGATTTCTATTGCCCGGTGCAGTAAGTCGAGTTATAAGACACATTAAAACGGTAAGCGCATATCCTTGGATTTAGTCTGCATCCCTTCTAGTATCTATTAAGACTAAGACTTTTGAATTATTGCATGATACGTGTTGATTATATTGAAATATATATATAATTTGAAACTAAAGGTCAAATATGCTCATTCAACTTCTGTTATGGTTTGTCTGCTTTTGAAGCATACTTCTATATATCTCGATATCTGAAGCTTCTCTACTGCTTTGGGCATTAAGTTTAAATAAAAACAAAAACTAAAAGTAGTGACTGGATTTAGATTTGGTCAAAGGAATAATCATGAGCTGCTAATATAACTCTATCAGCATGTCCCTTTCCTTTCCTCCCTCCTTTAAAGCCCAAACACTTCCCTCCAGGCTGTGGAATGTTTGCTTGAGTTCACACTTATTTAATTCATTCAGTTAAATTATTAACTAATAATTGAAGCTCATTTAAATCCCCCCTTTTTTAACAAATGTGAAGAAATCCACTGATTTGGCCAAAACAAACAGAACAAAAACCAGTAAACACAATATTGGGCAAAATAATGGTAATTACTTTTTGCCATTATTGAACAACACTAGTGGGCATCAGTCAGACTCTTCTTCCCTCAGCTTTGCAAAACCAAACACATTACAGCGTTAAACAACCACATCTGATTGATGAATCATTAGCCAGTGACCATACTGTTTTATTCTCCTATTTTGACTTTGCTTGTATTTTACAACATGAACAATGTGTAATATTTGGTCTTGAAATGTGCAGCTGACATCATAAACTCATCAGGAGAGTGTTTAACGAGGTCACAGATCAAGACACCTGAAGATAGTTTTACCACAGAGTTCTATACAACAGGACAGCTTTTTGCAACTACAGAAGTCGCCCCCTGCTGGCTTCACACAGAATACGTGTTCAAAACTCATGCCATGTCCATCTTCTGTATACAATTTATGGTTCCACACAAGTCAACTGACTACATCAAGACTACTGTATGTCAAAATCCTAGTATAAGTAAATAACATTGCATGCAACTCCCGTCTTCTGTCCAATCAGGTACAGTGGTAACCTGCTCTGTTACACAACAGGTGTAGTTATTGCATGTTTCAGAGCCACTGTACTAACAGCAATGCTGAAACTGCTTCTCATCCTCTGACCCTTGCTGAAGCGTGGAGGACTCACACACAGATTTTCCTCAACAGTTTAATCCTGCAGAGCAGACTGGCAGCTCGGCAGCCTGCCTGTACATGCCTGCTGTGTGCTGCTGTCACCACGCCTTCAGCCCCAAACAGCACAATTACCCTGTACTCAGTGACAGAGTTCAAGGTAGGCAGTGCTGTTTGGCAGGGCTTTAATTTAACTTACTCTGATGAATCTGTCAGCAATATCAGTCAGGCCGTCTGCAGCACCAGCCTGACGTAAACACAGAAGGCTACTATAACTCTCCCTACTATGAGGAAATAAAAATACAAATCATCAAGTGAGTAACCACAGTTTGAGAATACTGTAGTTATTAGTTACTACATAGCTCTCTGTCAGCTCGACTTCATATCAACAGAGCCTCGATTCTATGGAAGAAGGGGGGGAAATGAAACAGTCCCCCTGAATGATGAGCACTGCTTGTAAATTTGCTAAAGGTGAGTGGAATGAATGGCAGTAGAAAATGGAGCGGAGCCTGCAGAGGAATGCAGAAACCCACCTATCCACCTCCCACAGGCTGCCTTCAGAGCAGGCACACACACGCGACCCAACCGACCGGCCCCCAGAAGAAGAGGTGGCACGGTGCGCTTCGGCTACAGCGTCGGGCTGTGTGTTACACCTTTTGAAAACAAATGCATGATACTGATGTTTTGCTTTTAGTGACCTCACTGAACTTCTTATCTTTAGTCGCGCACCCATACCATTAGTGTTTGTTTGCAAAATTGAAGTTGCTATTTTATTTCACTCATTTAAAAAGGTTTAAAAGGGAGTACTTTAGTTCAAATAAAAACCTGCTGTTTCTCTACAAGTTAAAGAAAGGGGACTTTTATTTGTATCTATATATGCATTTATTTATCTACTTCATGCCTGGTCTGGTTTCTCAGAGTAGGAGGAATTGTTCAGTTTTGCAAAAGAGAAAAAACATAATTCAAAAACTCCCTCCTAATTTGACTTTTTGCTGCTGATAAGAGCAGCACACAGGAGCCTCACATTGAGTTTGCCCACTTTTCTCTTGGGCTTTATGTTAACTTTTTTTAAACCAGTCAGTTAATTACGTTATGTAGACAAAAATCTTTAACTTTTTTGCGCAAAATGCAATTTATCGTCCAATCACTCCAAAACAAACAGCTGACCAAACTTTGGCTTTTTTTTGGGGGGGGGGGGGGGGGGGGGGGGGTAGCCATATTAGTAAGTTATTAAGTCTGAAAGAGAGAAAGTGAGAGAGAGAGAGTGTGTGCCTGATGGTTAACCATTAACCTGTGCGCCCACTGAGCCGGGGTGGGGGGTTAGACGAAGATGATGTGTAGATGAGGAGGAAAACAGGAGCACAGGTGAAGTACAAGAGCGGAAATTTGTGGATTCTGGTTTAGAAATGTGAACGTCCAACTTACAGCCAGTTACTCGCGTTGGCCGAGAGAAGCGCGCAGCAGAGCATCAGGACGCACCGAAAAACATATTCCTCGGTCATCTCGAGAGGGAAGGAGGGGGGTCAGTGAGAGCCGAAATAATCCCGAGGTGGACAAGGGGGTCGTGCACAGCCTAGGCTGTTAATCCATCATCCCGCATCCAATGGGTCCTGCACCGGGGAAGACGCGCAGCTTCACGGTCCGTCTGCCCGGTTCTCCCGTCCCTCCTTCTGTCACTGCGCGCTCAGAAGGGACGGGGAGAGGGGCTCCAAAGGGATGCTTAAAAAAAAAGATCTAGTGCAGCTTTGGCTGAATCGACCCTTCTTCGGAATCAACTTGTTTGCTTTCCTTCTCTGCGCCGGGAGAGCGCGTGGAGGAGCAGTCAAGTTTAAAAGCCAAGATGAAGCAGCTCTCCGCCGGTTCTTCTTCCTCCCGCTGCTCTTCTTCACTTGAAGCTTTATCACCCGCTGCCGGCTGCCGCTCTCAGACAAGCGGGGCTCTCCTGTCAGCGTGCTGGGGAATCTCCGACCTTAGCCCGAGACATGCGCGCACACACACGTACACACACACGCGCGCGCGCATACACGCGGGTCCTCCTCACACACTGCCGTCTCCTTGAGCGTCTGGCAGAAGAGAGAGCGTGTGCACTGACTTTAGCTGAGGGGCGGCGCGAGGTTATAGAGGTACGGCAGAGAGATGGGAGTTTTTTTGCGGATGAAGGAGGCGGGTTTAATGCGCTGCTAAGGTACTATGGTGTGTGTGTGTTTTAGAGGTCTCCTGGGAGGATGCAATAGCACAGCCATTCACTAATGCCCTCCCCAGCCACCCTCCACTCCTGTCCAACACACACACACACACACACACACACACACACACACACACACACACACACACACACACACACACACACACACACACACACACACACCTCAAACCGCACGCACTTCTTGGCAGCGCCCCTCTCCCTGTCACACACTCAACCAAATATTCTGCGGTCAACAGTCTATTTAAAGCTTGGCTGCAAAATGTCTGCATTTGAAACCAGAAAATCCCAATAATATGACAAATGTCAGCTCCACGCTACTGATTGATGAAAAAGTTGTAGGAGGATAATAAGGTGAGGCAGCCATTCTGGGCTCGCGCAGGACTATTGAGGACTCCACATGACTCACCTGATCCTGGCGCAGAAGAAGAGGAAGTGGAAGACTTTTTGTTATGTAAATAATATTAAAATATCACCTTACAAACAAATCGGCCTTATTTATTGTGCACGATTCAGAACCATCACTTCAATTGACCGCTGAGCTTGATTTTTAAATGCGGTGAAAATCCCCAAAACTCCATATATGCCAAACACGTCTGAGTGAGTTATGGCGGAAATGTGCATAAAAAGATACACAAACATGTAGAATATTTCTGGTTAAGAGGCTGCAGCCATAAGAAACATGGCAGTGGGTTAGTTCGGAACATTTATTCATATGGATGAAGTGATAAAACAGAGTTTGTTATGATATTGAGGGGAACTCTGAGGGGATAAGCAAATGCAGTTACCAGGATAGCCCATATTAATAAATACTGTAAACAAAAACATCAAGAAGTTTGTTTCTTTTTAAATAACTGCTTAAATAAAGAGAATAAATATATGTATAATTACACCTGGAAAATATACTATATTTAAATTTATTTCATTTATATGTATGCGTTAGTATGTATCCAGTAAATGTGCTGCATAAAACACATCATAAATGATATGTCTTGATTGACAGCCTCATGGGAGGAAATCCAGACAGTAAAAGGGATATGCAGAGAAAGTAAAGGCTCGGTAAAGGAACGATGCATACATATAATACGGTAAACTCCTTTACATATATTATATAAGATGCAGGTAATATGATAGAGGTATAAAAAATATTGGACGTAGAAAAAAAGTAAGAATTAAGAGAAAGCACAATACATCACTTTAATTTGACTGTAATAGGGCTATAACTCATATGCAATACAAAGAAGAAAACCTTACATATTTATTAACATATAAAAATATAAGGACATAAAAGTAAAGATAAAAAAGTATGCGCTAGGTGAAAGAACAATGAATAATTTTACTGTACATATAATAAGGATGTCTTTACATATAATGTATGAAAACTTTTACATATAATAAATATATTTGGGACATAAGAAACAAAATAACAATATAGATAACTTTGCCTTATATATGTTTGTTTATATATAATTCAATAATAAGCATATTTAAGTGTTTAATAATGATATCGTCCTCAGGAGTAGCTCTTCATTCTGTGGACACCCATTACATAAATGATAAAAGACAACATTGTGAAAAATGACAAATGTCAGTATTTTTATGTGCATTTATTCTATGTTCATATACAGCTGAGTAAAGCAGATTGAGGATTTGAATGTAAAATATTACTGGACATAAATACAGTGCCATGTAGTGTGGTATGAGAAGATATTAGATACATTATTACCATTACTAAGTTATGGTATATACAGGCTAATCTGATGTGTGAGAGCAATGCAATACAAATGATAAAAGGAAAGTTGTGCAACCTAAAAAAAATCATTTAATATGGTCACATGAATTACCCAGTTTTATAGGCTTTGGGTCTTTCTGTTTATCAGTGTCAGGAAAAATGACCAGGGATGTAATGTACACAGAATTTGTGGTTTGGTTTGAAATAATTATGTTCAATTTCAGTCATATTTCTTAATGCAACAGTTCAGGCACTCAAATGCTGCATGCTGCCAAAACGAGTATCTACTCTAAGCCTTTTACTCTCAAGTATAAAATGAGCAGAATAAATTACAGACATTGAGACAAGTGCAATAAATTTATAATGAACTTAAATATACCATTAAAGCCAGCAGTTCAATTTTAGCTGTAAAAACACAAACTAACTCTGCGTTTCTTTCTTTTTGTCATCACTGAGGAAATGGCCACCTTGGATGAAACTGTACTTGTGAGCAGACACGCTGCAGAGGGTGGCTGCAAAGAAAGGCTGATTCTGTGTGTGACTCTGTGTTTAGTGTGAGCTAACACATTCTACCTGATTTTACTAAACAAGTATTTAGGCTTGTGCCCAGGTTTCAAGGTTGACCCTCAACGTCCAACATATTGAAAGGACACTGTCGGTGTACAAACATGAGTAAGTCGCTTTAACAGTAAATGAAATTTAATACTCAGCCAAACAATTTGGGTCAAATATAGACTACCACAGCATTCCTGATAAAGACCTAGCCTTAGTTTTCATTACCTTTCCTAGACCTCGTTGGTGGATAGACAGGCGGTTGGTTTGCTTTTTTCATTACTCCCACCCAAGGTGTGAAATGAGACATGAATAAAAAGGCTTTTGTAATAACAAAACCAGTGACTAAGTTAAAGCAGCGCGCTGTTCAGATGGCTGCAGATTAAGGTGGTAACCTTCTGGACAACAACATAATAAAGCCTATCCATATATACTTACACAAAAAATTAAATTATCACTGTCAACAAAATTACAAATTTATTCAAATAACAGTACAATATAACTCTTTGTGACAAACAACAACAAAAGTACAGAAACATTAAATGTTACAAAGTGACTTTCTACATCTATTAAAATGGGTTTGAATATTCATCATGTTAAATAATGAAACAGCATTTTCTAGGCTTAAGGTACATATATAAAAAGACAGGAACTGTGTATGTAATTAGGGTAATGCGGATGTACGTGAACATATGACATCAGAGCCGGTCTCAGTCACACACAGATGTGGACACACTCGGAGAAAAAAAAAAGACAGCAAACTTCAGCAGTAGCCTCTCGCCTCACCGCTTGTGTGTGTGTGTGTGTGTGTGTGTGTGTGTGGTGGGGGGTTGAGGTTTGGGTTATGTGTGTTTTGTCTCATCTCATTTCACTTACTGGGTTTTAAGGAGCTAAGAATACACCCTGCTGGGACAAGACGCTGCAGCTGGGCCACCAGCTGTGTGCAGTGTGGTTGCTGGTTGCCACATACACTCACACTTAAATATACACGCATACTGTAGCGCTGATCGAGACAGGTCATCTGGCTGATTTTGATACTTATAGATAAGATAAGTGTGTATCGAGATTTTGCGCCAGCAGCCAAGCTGAATGAATTCAACTGTGCAAACGACTTAAACACAAGACCAAAATGTAGCATCAACTAAACCCTGAAAACAGTCACCGACAAGGTTCTCTGATGTTCTCTCATCATGTGAGCACAGAGTCTGAAGGTTGTTCAGAAAAAATACCCACAGAGTTGAGGCTTTGGACGGTGGAGCAAGGCTGGTGTGGGAACCTGATGACCTACATTTTGGTCCTGATGGTTCCTTCCAAACCCTCGTCTTCCCACTCAACCATCCACTGCTTCTCACTGAAACACATGGCACCTGCATCAACCTCAGGAGAGAGTGAATGTGAGAGTTGCTGTTGGGAAAGCTCCAGCATGCATTTCAGCAGAATGGAAATGGTGTGGGTGACCCACCAAACCACATCTAGGTCGTTCTCCAAGAGGTCACCTGTACCAGCTCTGCTGCTGACTGGCCAACAGAGGGAGGAAGTGAGTAAAGGAACTTTGCGATGATGAATAGGAAATCAGAAATTCATAAGTTCTTACATAATATATGAATTTTAAATGCAGCTCATTAACATATTATAATTAAATTTAATTATCAAAGTTAAATCATTTATAGCTGAGGCCAAAAAAAAAATCTCGTGGGGAGAAGAATAAAGTATGAATAAAACTTTTTTTTCCTTCCTTTTGCTCCTTTGGGTTGGGTCAAGTCAAATCAAGCATTTCTTTTTTATAAGACCATTTCTTATTATTACCATATGCTTAACAGGGAAGATAGATGAATAAACTGCTGTAGAGTAAAAGTACAAAGAAGAATAAAATGACAATATTCAAAGCAAAACAGCATAACATTTGAATGAGTTGACCACAGAGTAACTGATTTATAACTTATCAAAGCTCATTTATTTATGCTATCATAAATACAGGGTGATTCAAGGTGGTCCGGGAGTGGGTGATCAGGGAGGGGAGGCCATCTGCTGCGGCTGGTTGGGAGTGATGGGAGGAAGACGGGACGAAGACACACTGTGGAAGAGAGTCAGAGATTAATAATACACATTGGGTGTGTATGAAGACTTAGTAGGTGAAGAAGAAACACCCCAGCAGCCTGGGCTTATTGGGCGGAACTAAGAGAGGATTCAGGGTCACCTGATCCAGCCCCAACCTTATCAAAAAGGAAAGTTTTAAGCCGAGTCGTAGAAGTAGAGAGGACTAGTATGAAATGGTACTATGAGGGCTTTAAGATGGAACCTTCAACACCTTGTATGCGATGAGAAGGATTTTCAATTCGATTCTGGATTTAACAGGGAGCCAATGAATAGAGGCAAGTATGAGTGAAATGTGCTCTTTCTTTCAGTTCCTGTCAGCACTCTTGTTGTAGCAATTTGGATCAAATGAAGGCTTTTTAGCGAGTTTTAGGACATACTGATATTAATGAATTACAGTAGTCCAGCCATATTTCTAAGGTTTTGGGGTCTGAGTACATTAAGTTTAGCTTTATCTGAGTTTAGAAGCAGGAAATCAGAGGTCATCCAGATCTTTGGGTCTCAAAGACATTCCTGCAGTTAAATAATGGTGTGTGCCATCTGGCTTCATGGATAGATAAAGTTGGATATCATCTGCATAGCAGTGATAATGTATGCTATGCTCTTTAATGAAACTACCTAAGAGAAGCATGTATAATGCAAACAGAACTGCACCCTGGCGAACTAAGTTTACATTTACATGAACGACTGCAGTGCAAACCTTTATTAGCTGCAGTATGTTCTAATCGAGTCACTGGGTAACAACTTGTGACTAACTTGTTCATATAAAAAACATCAACTTCTGTGACCAAAATTGTGTTTGATAGAACATCACTGGTCTCACTCGCAATTTTCAGATGAAGAGTCCAGAGTAACCTGTCCCAGAGGTGGCGTGTCAAGAGTGCGAAGAGCAGGCCCGCCACAGTGCTTGTTGTGTTTTTAGGCATTCACAGGGTTTGTGCACCCTTTCAAACCCTGTGCAAACTTTCCTTCCAAGAAAAATATCACAGTAGAGAGGAAACCTCCATGGGCTATCTGCTGGAAGTTAACTGAATTATTGTGCAATGGTAAATGGACTGATTCTTACAGTATATAGTGCTTTTCTACTCTCTTAGAGTACTCTATACAGCATGCCACATTCACTTCCTTCTAAACATGCAGTGCTTCCTAAATACTTTCATACACATTCATACTCTGATGGATGCATCGGAGAGCAACTTGGCATGCAGACTGGAGGAGCCAGGGATCGAACTACTAACCTTCCGATCAGTGACCTGCACTACCTCCTGAGCTACAGCCACCCCCATACTGTGTGTCAGTATGTACACAGAAACCCAGGATATTGATTTGTGCGTGTGGACCTATCACCAGAATTGCCTCCCTGTCTTTTCAGCTATTTCCTAAGGATCCTTGAAGGATCTCACCAGTTTTATTCTGGAGCAGATCTAATGTGCCTCATCAAGGCACAAGCAGAACGCAAGCTAATAGCATTTCTTTCCAAGCGATGTAAAATTATCACAGTAGGTGGACAATAAGAATCTAAAATATGAATATAATATCTGCTGTTCTCAGAGCTTTTAAATCACACCTCAAATTGCTCAGGTACTGTTACAGTTAGCAGCAATCACAGGAACCAGAAGCTGTTGATTATGAATATGCATGCTCATTTGATTTTAAATATGATTGATGTTTTAACTCAATTGACAAGATCAACTTTTAATGTTTTTAAAAAATATATATTTTATAATATGTAAATGTTACGTGGCCGTCATTGGACATGTTGAAGTTTTGACAAAGTGAGATGAATTCCTGCGGTGTCCTGAAGATTCCTCTGCTGCACACAATCAGGACCAAATCTAATTTGTGCAAAACACACAAGCATGCAAGCACTCGTGCCAACACTCAGCACTTTCAATCATCGCTTCCTCTCCAGCGCTCTGTGCGCGTACGTGTTGTGTGTAACTCCTGCTCAGTTTGCTGAAGTCACATCACTGCAGGCATGTGCCACTGCTGAGGGAGACACAAGCTCACCACCGGTCAAAGAAACTATTATCTCCCACGGAGCTCCAGACATCTGGGCTCGCGGCACGCAGCGGCGTGTGGAGAGCCCAGACAAACACACGCACACACACAGACACACACATCTGTGCATGAATGTGTGTGACAGCGAAAGAGAGAAATGGATCGGCATGGATACATGAAGCAAAGTGAAACAGGGTCATGAGAGAAAAGGTCTGAGTTACCCTAACGACCTCCCTGATCTCCATGGCAATGGGCGCTGGCACACATGTCTGGTACAAAGGCATTCTGGGAAAGCACAGGTTTTATATTGCCCCCCTGTTTTTTACACTCCTGTGCTGTCACCCCGGTAACACTAATGCTGCTCAGCTCTCTAACATTTGCTCTCAGGCGACACACACACACACACACACACACACACACACACACACACACACACACACACACACACACACACACACACACACACACACACACACACAGAGTTTTACACAAATGAACTGTTGCACACACACATGCACTCATCATACATCTCAGTAGCAAATACACACTGGGTCCATCCTCCAATGTTCTGTTTTAATAAATATGTCAGTCAGCAGCTCTTATGGTTAGACATGGTAAATGGACTCATTCTTACATAGTGCATTTATACTCTACTTGAGTGCTCAGAGCGCTTTATACAACATGTCCCATTCAACCAAGCATTATTTCCCTATAGCACTTCACACTCTGATGAACACAGCTTGAGGTTTGGTATCTTACGGAGCAGCCGTGGATCGAACCATCAACCTTCACCCCTAAATGTTTGGCATGCTGACAATATAACTCCAGAATTGTAATCCCATGCTATTAGGATATGTAAAGAAACATGCTTTCCAAATGCTGTACCATTAGGTAACAGAAATAAGGATCATAATAATAATCATTTTAACTTACAAGCATCAAAAAGCAAAGGGTTAGGATATGTGGGCTAAGCATAGGGTTAGTTATACTGATGATAACTTTACCGGGCTGACGTTTTGTTCACAAACCAGGTAAATTTTAGATAAACAATAGTGGCCTCTTATTTCTGGACATACAGTTTAAGCTAATGCGTATTATACGCAGTGCCTACCTAGCTTTCAAACCTAGAATAGAAAGAGTCCAGACAGTAAGAGTCTGGATCATAGGATATACCAAAAACAAAAGTGTTAGATCAAACCAAATATCATTTACTAAGTGGTTCAGGACATACACACACAGGGATAACAGCCCTAATGTGAACTGTAACAGAAGTCAAGTTTCCATCCAAATGTTTAACCAATTTTAAGCAAATTTCCAGAAATTCTGCAAAGGAGAAAGCCAAATCATGTGTTTCCATCGACTACTGTTACACAAATATAAGCAGTTTGGCACAAACAAGGTTAATTCTCCATTCCGCATTGCCAATAAACCACTGCAGAAGAAGGGACTGAAATAGGATGATAATTTATCATCTCATTTATAATTTCAAAGCATACCACTCAAACCACAAAAAAAGGGAAACGATGGTGGAAAAATGGCATTTGCGTTTCATTTGAGGATCGTGTATAAACATCTCAGCCTAGTATAAACAGAGTGTTTTCCACCAGCCTCGTCATAGACTATCAAAGGCGGTGACAGCTGTAGTCTGTGTTTAGAGAGACATAACAATAAAACATGCACAGCAAAAGCGAGATCATAATGTAGATATTAAGATGAAAATATGCCTGAGAATATTATATGAATAATACATACAAAATTAAAATCAAATTGAAATTACAATATTGATACCCAAACAGAAACTGGGTTATGTTTTCAGTTGTTTATTCATCTTTGGGCCCGAAAAGAGAACAAATCTGCTTTTGCTTATGATTCCTGGCATGCTTTCAAAAGCTTTATAACTGTGATATCCTCATGCTGATTATGTCTCCACCTATGTATCTATATAAAACTGTGAACTGCCCTTCTTACAGAAAGCAGAGGACCTGCGGTGGATTTGTCGCACAACTGTTTTCAAAAGCAAATGAAGTCTGATCGACACCCATCCAGATGTGTAATTTATATATGCATCTGCAACTAGGGATGGGTATTGATACGATTTTCACGATTTCGATTCCATTTTCGATTCTGTTTAACGATTCGATTCTTTATCGAATTTAAAAAAGGAGAACACTAAGGTCGATTAGCTTAGAACTGTGTTTTATATCTTCTCTTTGAACAAGATTGAAATTTAGGAGTAACATGGCCTTACAAACCCAACAGTGAGATCTTAAGAGATCCAGCCTACGGCTCTTCAATGGGGTGTCACAGAGTCCCCAGGAAAAAAAATTGTAAATGTAAAATAATAAAATAAATATTCTTCTGTAGCAATAACAAAGTATAACATAAATTGTTCTGTGGCAATTACACAAGAATATCCAGTAATGTCCCTGCCTACAATTAAACACATTCACTTACTGAAAATCATCTGCTGTGGCAAATGGGTGCAAGCCTTTGACCACAAACTTAGTCACTGCTCGGTGACATTTGTCTATCCTGGCCTGAAAGGAGACGCTACCGGTAGACTGCAGCGACAACTGTCAGCATCTGAGCCAGACTCTGTCTGTCTGTCTCATCATGGTCACCTAAACGCACAGTAATGGCAGGTTTTGTAATAAGGCAGATCGCGCTAACATAATGTGCACTGTTAGTTGATTATTTACCTGCCGCATTAACGGGAGAGGACGTGCAAACGTTACCGCTGCTGCTGGGTTGAGATTCACGAGTCCGGAGCGGAATTAAAAACACGACATTCATTTAAGGTCATCGCGTGTTTTGTGAGCAAATGCTTTTGCATATTTGCAGTGTTTCCTCCCTTAAATGAAATATCCACTTTGCAAGTATTGCAAGTTGCCCTGTTGTCATCCGTTCTCATAAAGTATAATCAAACTTTTGAGCGTTTGAGCCGCTTAGGCGCCGTGTTTCCTGCCAGGTAAATGACGCTCCGCAACGTGGTGACGTCATTCGGGGCGACTGGAATCGATAAGGGAATCGTTTGCAAAAATGGCAAACGATTCCAACGAATTGAAACAGTGGGAACCGGTTCTCAACAAGAACCGGTTTTCGACACCCATCCCTATCTGCAACCAAAGGAAATTATGTTTACACCTAATTAAAACACAACTTAATCCTACCCACCAGTATGAGTCATCAGTGTAAACCAGGCATATGCAATATGTTTTTTACAAAAGCCATTAGACAAAGTAAATGAAGGGCCATGCATGGAACAACAGAAGAATGCTCAACTTTGTAATACATAACATACACAATAAGCCTTGTATGGATTTATTTACTTTCAGATTTACCATTGGAGGACATGAATCACTGAATAAATAAAAATTATTTATAAGACATATTTATCATTTTGATCATATAAGACTACGACAAACGTATAAATGCCTGTGAAACAGAATTCATAGGTGGAACGCTCTCCTTTAGAATGAAGCAATAGCAATAGGTTCATTGCAGTTTGACTCAAGATGAATTAAATTATGCTGCCTTTCACTGATTTATTAGGGGGTTATTCGTTTTTCCTTGGAGCAGAGTGGTTGGGGGGTTACACTGAGATGCTCTGAGGGACAGCTCTTGCTCCTGGGCCCTCGTTATTATATTATCTATATTAACTGTGTATGAAGTTTCATTAGCTGGAACAAGGATATCAGCAGCCCTCAGCCTAAATGTGTTACACTTCTTAATTCATACAAATCTGAGGTTATTGTATTTGGCCTTAAAAATATCACAACCAAGTGATCTGGTCTGGATGGAATTACCCCGACTTCCAGTTATCCTGTAATGAACTTGGAGTCTGCATACAAATATTTAGGGCTCCTTTTTTCATTTGTACAAAATCTCTAAATTTAGAAAAATCTGGTCTCAGTTCTTGAAAATGTTACTTTGTGAGTGGACCATTGTAATTCATTAGTATCAGACTGAATAAAAAAACCTTCATTTGATCCAAAACACTGCAGCCAGAGTACTGACAGGGACTAGACAGCGAGATCATATTTCTCCCATATCAGCTTTTCTTCACTGGCTTCCAGTTAAATCCATCTCCTCACATTCAGACCTAAATAGTCAGGCCCCATAAATATTAAAACCTCAGTCTTCATGCTGATGCCAAGTGCTTACTTTTAGGAAATCATCAGTTCATCTTTTAGGGTCTTTACCTTACAATATAAAGCACCCTGAAGCAAGTGTTGTGAAATAGTTCTTTATGAATAGTGAACTATATTGAACTGAATACGATAAGGTATGAAACAAAATATCAAGAGTTGGAAATCTGTCCCTGTGGTAGCAGAGATGAGTGTTAGATGAAGTGTTCAGCTGCATGTTCAATAAATGGTTCAGAGGGTGGTAACCTCTGCCAGAGTCATTTGGATGACCTCTGCAGCAGCTGATGGAGGAACACAAACTGTGTGCATTCAAACTGGTTTCAAACAGCAACAACAAATTTCCCCAGCAAGTATTACAGACACATTCCAACAGCTAGAAGCTCAAGGTTCAGGCCACAGAAACGTTTCTTCATAGTAAAAGTCTCCAGTATTACACCCTCAAAATTTCTTTGAACCTCTGCATGAAAGGTCCTGAAGCTAGGAATGATCACACCGTGGTCAGGGGAGTGTAGCAACAGCTTACTGCAGACTGCAAACTACAGTCACTGTGATCCCCGTGGTTTTAATCAGTTCATCAAGCTCATCTGTGTTGTCCAAACACCCGATAACTGCTGAAACAGCTCCAGCTCTTAAACCGTGTCATGCAGCTCTTTCAGGATTACAGGCCTCACTCCCAGCAGCCGAACTGTCAGTGCAATCAGATGGGGAAGATTCTCCAATGCCAAGAGTGTAATACACTGAAAAAAACACCACTATACTTGTAAAACGTGACTTTACAAAATAACAGTTGGCTATTGCACCTTCACATAATTCACAGTGAGCAAAAACACTCCCGAAACTTTAGCAGGTGGTAAAGTCATTAAAATGATAATAAAATAAAAAAACAACAACAACAGGAACTGCTGCAAATGCTAGTCTATTTCAAAAAAGCAGCAGGAGGTTTATTTGGTAATACAGCAGTTTATAAACTGGTGGAATTATGGGACAAAAAAAGTTGGCTTCCAAGGTCTGTGTGCAGCAAACGGGCTATAAAAATACCTTTCCTGACATTACTGTCAAAAGAAGTGCTATTATGAATACAGATGTGTCCTCAAAGTTTCACTTGGCCAGAAGAATGACGTTTCCAGATCTCACAGTAGCTGTAGCCACCTATAACACTCAGAACTGTTTATTTCTTTGTGAGATGAAGAAGCTTGGCTGAATTCATGGGGGATCAGTAATGTGCTAAATGACACAGAGCTTGGCTACAGTTCAGTGCAGGCAGGCATGAAATCTAGTCACAAGATCCTTTCTGTCCAGTTGTTCATGACTTTAGGCTGTCCCGATAACTTAGTGTTCTTTATAACTGAGGCAGCATCCATTCATTGTCTGTGTAGGTTGAGAGCTTGAAAAGAAGGCAACTGTACTTCTTTAGGTTTGTGAAGACATTTCACCTCTTATCCAAGATGATTTTTCAGTTCTACAACAACCCAGAGAATCCCAGGTGATAAACCCTCAGTGGGTGGGTGGGGGGTGGGGGCAGTCCATCAATTCAGTTCAATTCAATTCAATTCAATTCAATTCAAATATAGTGGCAAATCACAAAAACAGTTGCCTAAAGGCACTTTATATTGTAAGGTAAGGATCCTACAATGATATTGAGAAAACCCACTAAATCAGATGACTCCCTATGAGCAAGTACTTTGACAACAGTGGGAAGGAAAAACTCCCTTTTAACAAGAAGGAACCTCCGGCAAACCCAGGCTCAGGGAGGGGCGGGGCCATCTGCCGCAAATGACTGAGGGCGAGGGGAAGGAGACAGGACAAAGACACACTGTGGAAGAAAGCCAGAGATGAATAATAACTAACGACTAAATGCAGAGTCGTGTATAAACACATATTAAGTGATAAAGGTGAGTGGAAAAATAAACAGCCAGTGCATCATGGGAGGCCCCCAGCAGACTAGACCTATCTGGTTGTTCAGTGATGACGCGATGAATCCTACTTCCGGGCCTAAAGTAGTCTGCGTTTAATATGGCTTTTGTGTTGTTAACATGTTTAATGTTATGTATTTTCTTCTATTTGATCTCAAAAAGCTCCTAAAACAGTCAGTGATCCCTGTTGACCTCCCTCGGCTTTTATTACCACTAATCATTTATTTAAACTCAGTTTTTAAAACCTTAGGATGTAACTACAGCCCAGCCCATGCAGCAGTATATGAATGACTAACCTCGTATTGTGGATGGATTATCTCAGTTGTTCTCCTGGCTGAAGTTTGGTCGTTTTACAGCATCCTGCCATGCGATTACATTTGTTCCTGACCACCGAGAACACTCACGTTAACTTTTATCGAGTGGAAAAAAAGTTAGCTTGTTTATATTATGCTAACATAGCTGTGTCGCTAGGGGTCACGTAGCACATCATTATATACCAGCTAGCCAAACTTCAGTAACCCTACAAACGTCACTGCTGTTTAGTTTTCTGTCTTCATTTATGTTGGAAGTGATAACAGAGCTGTACGTTTTAATTTGTTTCCAAAACCCCGCAGTCAGGACATGCTATATTGTATTTAGATAGAAGCTAGCGAGCTAACTTCCTGCTAACTTCTAACTCCGTTAAATGTCATAAATTCCGTTTTCATGGATGCCTGGATGTTAAACTCAATTGTTACACCTGGTAGAGCAGAACGCTGATCATTTTATTAAAGATGAAAGAGTTTAGACAGTTTTTCAACTCTCAGTAATGCCATAGTGATCGTTTGATATATGGACCTGCAGCGGAGTTTAGGCCCAGACACGGCTAGTGACGTCAGACTGAACAACCGGATTACAAACTAAGGGAGGATTCAGGGTCACTTGATCCAATGCTAACTATATTCTTTATTAAAAAGGACATTTTTAAGCCCGAGGGTGTCTGTCTCCCGAATCCAAACTGGGAGCTGATTTTAAATTGTAGATTTAACAAACATCATGGGAGTCATGTGAGGTGTCATGTGAGCAAAGGTGTGAAAAAAGACGTGGGTTATTCCCAGAGGTGAATCACCTTCACAAACATAAAGACGTCCAGTTGCCTTCTTTTCAAGACCTCCATTTATTCAGTCCACCTGCTCTGTTCATCCACATCAAACATCTCATCTCCTCTACCCTCCCGGCCTCCTCCTGCATTAGCAACAGGTTTCCTTTGTTCACACTGAGGTCATTTGTGCTTCCCAAAAAGAAGTCCTGTCTTGGGCTGATGCAACACTGTGTGCAATTCAGATCACTGCTGTTCAATATTGACTACAGAAATCAGTGTTTCTGGCTCTGTAAACCATTTATTATACTGATTAGAGAGAGATAGGACAATATGTTGACTTACTGTTTCAGTCCCAACTCCCGATGAGCTCAGTAATTATTTCACTTTCACTGCTATAGAGACAAAATGCCTCCACAGTGAATCTGTCAAGTTTGTGTTTAACTGCTATTCTATATGTAGCTGTGATTGTTATTTTTCCTGTCACACGAATAAATCACACTTAAATTGCCCTGAATTTTCTTGTGCTTCTCGTTCTCTCAGTTTTCTGCATGAGTATCCTATCTAGTCCATAGTTACTGATTAGTCGGGCTTGTTATGTCCTCTGACCCCCACCCCTGGGCCCCAGCCATAACACGGAGGTCAGAGGTCAAATGCCCTTTGGCCTCCCCCTCCCCTCCCTGAGCTTTGTTATCCAACCTCCTCATCGTCCTTCTTGTTTCATCCTCTTTTCTCATTCTACACAGAAGAGAGATTTTCACAGGGTGGATGTTTTTTCTAGTGAAAGAGCTGGAGTGTGAGGTTGACCTATGAGAGGATAATATCCGAGATGTTTTGTGTCTGTGTGTGTGTCTGTAAGTGTGCGTCTGTGTAAGGTGTCACGAGGGCTGTCAGGGGTTAGGCCAGTAAATGAACAGCTGAGAGTGGTGATTTAGTCTGTATGAAAGCAGCCCAACTGTCATAACAAAGCCCCTCTGACAGCAGGCCAACCGGAGACAAAGAGGAGTCACTGGCCCCCAGGAGGCCTCCAAAGACCCCTTTGGACACACAGATACAGATACAGACACACACACATACACAGACAATAGGCAATCAGCAGCGGTGTCCCATAGTCCTTCCATGGGTCCAGGGGCCAGACTAAGCTTGGTTAAAGGGACCTGGCATCAATTACAAAGCCCAGCAGGCGTCAAAAGATCAGTCAGTGGGTCACCCAAGTGCCCTGTCACTGGGATCTTCAGCCAAGCTCTGGATGATGCTTCATCAGCAAGTATCTTAACCACAAAAACACATTCCATCTGATAGAGACATGTGGTAATGTGAAGGGGGGGAAATCAATGCCTCAGAAGTAATCGAGTTTGCTATTCCTTCACCCACATCACCCACAATGCATCGCAACCCCCAATAATAAAGCTAGAGATTGTGGCGTGCTATGCCAGTTGCACCTAAGATAGCCTTGAGCAGAGCAGCGATGAGGCTACAGAGGTCTGGTAGGCTTACTTCTTTCTCCTTCTGCCATTGCTGGAGAACATTTATTGGATTTTGCTAAATTTCTTCGGAAGCCACAAAAGCCTTTGCAACTCTTTCCACATGTATTCAATGGAAACAGACTTTTAATGGTTATAACTAACACTTTCAATGGATGGAGGCAAACATCGCATGATCTCACCTTAGATTCAAGACTGGTAACGTCTTAATACAGAAGAGCTATCCCTTCAGAAACATTCATTTTGCTTTTCAGTTCCACACAGAATATTTTGACATTTTATGATCTGTGGTCATCGCATTATTTTGAGATTTTGAGTATCTTCCTGTATGTATGGCCTTCTAACCTTGTGTCAAACTTAAAGCCAGTTCAGTTGTAGATGCAATGATTGGTGGAAAGTAGATTTCACCACCTCATTGTTTTCAACCATAGTCCAGCCATACATTTTCTTCATTACCTAAACCCTCGGCGCTACAGATACTACTGTAGTGGCTACTGTCACGTCAGATGTTAAGGTCAAGTGGTTAGAAGTCACATGACTGCAAAACCTGAACTGAGCATCCAGGTTTAGATTTATGCTCCATAATTTTTTTTCTCATTCATTCAATTCGCGGGGGACGGGAGCTTATGCCAGCTGCTACAGACAATAAAGCAGTTGTTATTCACCTAACAACACCCTGGGCAGGCCACCAGTCTGTTGCAGGACTACACTCTCATTCACACTCACGGGCAATTCAGAATTGCCAGTTAATCTAAGCACTTAGAGAGAACATGCAAAACTCCACAACGAAATACCTCAACTAGATATTTGATCCCACGACCTTCTTCCTTTGAAGCAGTGGTAGTAATTAGTGTGCCACCCAGTCCATGCAGGGTGAAGCAGCTTAAGAAAAAATACTATTCTTAAATATATATTAAACACAACTTCAAAGGAGCGTTAACAGTAACACTTCACAACAACATACTGAATTTGTTGACATGTTTGTCGTATCATGTCTATGTGCTGATATTCCATCAGGATTCTTTGGAGCTTTTCTCCTCTGCACACAAATGTACAAAGATGAATCTATTCACACCACTTATTACCAGGTAGCTTTAACGAAACCTTAAACACTAAGCAGTCCAACAACCACTAGTTCACTCTGACTAAAATACCCAGCCTATATTGCCACAGGCTGATTTTTTTTAATTTGATTAAAGTAGCAGGAAAACCTCAACAAGTAAGAACATTTTATTGTGTTAACCACTAGACCAGTGGAGGTACAAAACACTCTCATCTTATTAATGTGTCAAATTCTTTAGAAAGTAAATCTATGGGCCCGAAGATGGTCACTCTTTTATTTCGAGGTCATGGAGAAAAAATAATAATAACCGGCATGCTGTTATTCATCTTGGAATGAATTATTTGGTTCTTGTCGGTTTTGCCAGTTGGTGTCCTGCAGGCCTGACCAGGCTTAGTTAAAGGACAAGTGTGGCCCCTCCATCCTATTAGGCTCTGATTAATCAGCCTTTTCTTCAGAGTCGAGGAGCGTGATGAGAAGAGGCATTGAGCCTGGTGTAACCCCCTGCCCCCTCCTGTCTTTCCTCCACCAGGCTACCCATCCACCTGCTGTGGCTTTGTCTGTGGCTTTGGAAGAGCTTTGGCTTTCAGCAAAAAGCCAGCAGTGACCACACACTTCAGCACGATGCGCACACACACTCGAGCTGGCATAAAGGGTGGAAAAGTTGTCTGCCGCAGAGTACTCCTTTTGTCTGGTTGGAAATGCCACCGGAACAGGGTTTGGGCCATGAAGGGACACTAAACATTCCCCTGAAAGTCATACTGGTGAAATTTTCTAAGTTATGATTGCACACAGGGCGAGGCCAGTTTCACTGCAGGTTTTATAGCCTTCAGAGAAGAATTCTCCCACACCACAGTGGAATGATGTCTCTGCTCAGACATCTGATACAAAAATAATCAAAACGCAGTCTCCATACTTTGGTGGAAGCTGATCAAATTATAATTACACCTTGAAAATGACTTTGTCTCTATGAGAACAAGCACGACGAAGGTCTGGAGGCAATCTTGTCAGAATATGTAATGTAATGAGAACTCTGGCCTTTTTACTGAATGTCTTCTTCCACGTCACCTCTTGGCTTTCCAGTCTTGGCGAGGCAACATTATACTACTCGACTTTAGTAATATCACATCAGCAGGCCTTATTTGATGTAGTGTCTATTGTGTGTGTTGTGAACTTGTAGTCCAAAAGATTTTTGCTTCCATCAAGCTGGAAGCTATAAAGACAAGGTCCCGTAATCTCCTCTCAGCAAAGATTTAATGCAGTCAAAAAACGCTGAGCCAGCAAAGAGGGACATTGTGAACGTGGTGTTCCACAACATTTAGTTTCTGTCCTAAAAGGCCTCTTTAGACCCAATTCCTTTCTGCTAATCTAATGGGGATTTGATTTACTTTAGGAATAAGTCTCTTGATCATTTTTCCCTAAAGACCCAAAGCCAGTATTACTGGATCAAACTTAGTAACATTGCTGCATCACTGCAGCACTGGCTGAACAAGTCTGAGTGATTGTAGTCATAATGATGCATAAACATGCATTGAGATCATTGTGTACCCCTCAGTCACAACAGCTTTGTAAATGACAGATCTCTACAAACAGAACATGCAAAATCTGTAGCCAAAAAACAAGATTATTGGTACCCCCAAGCTTTCTGTTTCTTTTTGTAGTTTGACTAATGTTAACCAAGGCTGAGTGGGATCTGGCTGCTTGTCTGTTCACTGACATCTTTCATTGGCTTTTTCAAATATATTAGAATTCACTGTCTGTTTCACTGAAAACAACATCCAGCTCTCATTATATGTATTTGTTGCACACTTGAATTAAAATCAGTTAAAACTCGTGTGGCTTTATAAGTCTGCCTTTACTGTATGACCTACCCATTTGCAAATATACAGACATATTTTGTACACAGTCTCCAGACTTTTGCTAGGCTCGCTGTGTTAAAGTGACTGGCCTGGTATGTTTTGAACTCAAAACAACAAATACTTCATACAGTAGTATAAATGATATCAAAATAAAGAAAAGCTACTGTGATTACCAGTCTTATATCACTGTGATTACAGTTAGCTAAAAAAAAGCCACGAGGTCGCCACATGGACTGGTGAATTAGCTTTAGCTGCTAACAGTTAGCTCCATGGCTAATTTACCCTATACACACTATCAATAAATAGACAAAAACATAAATAATGGGAATTAATAGCCAACTTTCCCAACTTAACCTTACACCAAGGTTAAATTCTGACTATTTTGTACCTGCTTACCTGCAAATACGCAGACATAGTATGTAGTATTATAATGAAATAAAAGATTACGGGGTGGCTTCTTTCCATCCATTCCTTCCTTAGAGGCTTCAGTGAACCACCAGGCAGTGTTGCCAACTCCACAGTAAGGAAAATTGCTATTGGCTGTCCTAAAAGTCGCTAGAAGTCGCTAAATGACCTCATCGCCTAGTTTGCATAATTGGTCTTGCTAATGTAATTGTAACCTACGTTGTTGGAGAGAGAAATAACATTGTGGAAGAGACATAAAGTGAGTAAAAAACGTCCTAAATGCATTTAGAACTTATTTAGAACTACAAATTTAATTTATTTTAGCAATTATTGTTTTTTAATGTCACAATTCCAACCCTGCTCCTTTATCCGGGCTTGGACCGGCAAAAGTGACCCGATATTGGCACTCTCTTACTTTGAGTGTGTGTGTTTTTATAAGTAGTTTTAAATCTTGTGATTCACAAAACAGCATCACAGTGAAAGAAGAACTGACTGCGTTACATTCAGTGCGGGAGCAGCGGCTTCGCTCATGCGCGATTCATTTGCAGTTTGGACGCATAGGTGTGAACATCTCCTGCCCTGCAGCTGGGGGAGGACTATCCTCCGCCTGTGAGTGCTTTGGCATGGGTGAGGTGCACCGTGCCAAAGCACCAGAGGTGGGACCAAGTCATTGTTTTGCAAGTCTCAAGTAAGTCTCAAGTCTTTATCCTCAAGTCTCAAGTCAAGTCTCAAGTAATGTCAGGCAAGTCAGAGTCGAGTCTCAAGTCACTGGTGTAAAAGTCCGAGTCAAGTCACAAGTCTGAAACTTTGAATTTCAAGTCCTTTCGAGTCTTTAAAAAAAAAAAACAACGAAAAAATAATGTTGCAGTTATGCTAAATGTAAATATTAGACCATGTAATTTTAAATCTGTGTTTTTCTCAACACATACAAAATAGTGAACTTAGAAAATATACACAAATTGTGAAATTGCACCTCTTTAAAATGCAGCTCAATTAAACTTAGCTCCAAGAATAATTTTCACCGACAGTTCTGAGATAAGCTGCATGTTATTCTTGGATGCGGTTGTAGGACCAGCTTTAAAATCGCATGACAAAAATATCATACACATTAAAAAAAACTGTATCACCAACGTAGCCTGGACAACATTTGCTAGTTAGATGAAGTCAGCTATCTCATTGTAGCATATTTATATGCATATTTATAATCATACGGTTCTTGGAGTGAGTGCATACACTCATGAAGTTTAGTAACTTCAGGTCACTGCAACAAGCCCAGGTACAGTTTACCGACGGATGGGTACAGGACCTTGAAATGCACCGCGTAGAACGAAAGACCATCGTACGTATCATAAGTTTACCAGTCTCACAAATCGTCTTCATAAATACACATTCATTAACCGTTTATTAATAGGACCTTTGAGCTCAACGGTAATTAATTAGTAGTGGAAATAATTTCTGGTAGCATCACAGAAATGTAGCAGTGACAATAATATTGTATGCTGTAATCGTACTGGGCAATTAGTGATACAAAACAACTGTTTTATCCTGTGAATAAAAGTATATGTTTTTGTCAATGTACCATAACAACAGAAGCGAAACGCAATATTGTGTCAGGACAATTCACTATTTATGCACAATAAATAAAGGAGCATAGCGCGACAATTTCTGTTCAGCGCCAGACTTGCTTGTAACCTATATCACTAATTATGTTATGAAAATGACGTATTAACTACTAAAAAACACTGACCTTCGTGTAAATGCTTGGAGCAGACTAACCTGTGAGCTGGAGTGTTCTGGGACGTTATATTTGGTCTTAGAATGGCTGCAATCCAGTCGCGTCTTTGTTACTTCGGAAACATGGCTCGAACAATTTCTCTTCAACGACGTAATCCGATAACAACCGATCTCTTTACCCGTCGGCTTCCCGTGGCTGTCATGCGACCGGCTATTGCAGTTAATGATACAACAGCTTCTTGACATTTTTGTGTTTCTTTTTATCGCTGTGTAACTGATTTTAATTGAAAGCCTGCGTGCGCTAGTACCGCTTGCCACGAGTTCCCAGAATCCTTTGCGGTTCTACCCGTGAATGACGTCACATTTTCAATCTCTATATAATATGCATGTTAAATTTTATATTTGGGGTAAAATATCAAGTCTTTTCAAGTAAACCGGTTCAAGTCCAATTCAAGTCCCAAGTCATTGGTGTAAAAGTCCAAGTCAAGTCACAAGTCTTAGAACATTTTTTCAAGTCAAGTCTAAAGTCATAAAATTAATGACTCGAGTCTGACTCGAGTCCAAGTCATGTGACTCGAGTCCACACCTCTGCAAAGCACCGCTGCTTGTTGAGAGTAAGAGCGATACGTGCTTTCACATCAAAAAGTTGTCATAAATAAGTCTCCAATAACACCAGAAAAAGTCGCCAGATTTGTCGCTAGTCGCTTTTTAGAAAAAACGTCGCTAAGCCGGCAACATTGCCACCAGGACACTTGACTCTAACAGGCTGTCCTCCACACTGTCTCATTCATAAAGTGCTCTACAAACCTGAGCGCTGCAGCTAAGTGATGTATTTTTCTGTTTCGATGCAGCTAGCCAAACACCAATCAAGCACTTACTGCTTAAGAGACAGAGAATGAAAGTGGACGTATATCCTTGATTTTAAAAAGATTGAGTAATTGATTCTGACACTAGTTAGCTAACATAGATGTAAATTCAACTGAACAACCAACTCAGTGACATCACCTTTTTTACTGGCAGAAGATAGTGCCATGCTCTAAAAACTTTAAACAGTTATTTTTTAAATTCAGCTTCACCAAGAGCGTTAAATCTACGATAGTTTTTTAGATCAGACCAAAGAAACTATGGTAGAAGTTTCTTTCAATACTTCTTGCCCTATTTAAGTCCTAAAAAACTGGCTATTGACTCCAGAAGGTAGTCATGTAACAAGAAAACTTTGCCATCCATCTTCACTACTTCTTCTTGCATCTACACCTTTACACCTGCCTCACCCTCATTCAGGTGAATTAGAGTGTGAATGTCCGCTTGACTAACGGTCGTTCCATTTTTCTACTCAAAGGCACCACCTCCACCTGTTTTCCAACTACTTCTTCCACTGATTTTAAAAAAGTAGTGTGCATCCATCCACCTATCAGACATTATAAAACTAGAAAGATGATGACAAGCCTCAGAAACTTTAACGACATGAAATTTAGAGTACAAAAAAATAAAGAACAAACTAAAATTAGACTCAAGCAATGATTTAGTCAAATCAATAAGTGCATGATTAAAGATGTTTGGTCAATGATGTGATGGTAAAATGAGGCTGATAAGTTTTGTTTTGATGATTTACCCCCGAACCATTACTGATAGGGGTCAACCCACTTTAATTAATGATTAAATTAAAGTGTTTACCACAGTGGGCTGACGCTGTGTGAGGGGCACACATAACACACTCTCTCTCCCTCCCTCTCTCTCACACACAAAGTATTATTCAGTAATGAGTGAAAAAGAGGGAGTGAGAGTCAGAGAGATGGGCCCTCGAGGTGTTGACTACATGGGTGCTGACTTTAGCGTTTGTTGGCGCTCTCTTTCCCCACATTTACTGGCTGTGACTTCCTCTGTTTTTAGTGACAGAAACCACAACTATGCATGTGTTTATTTCTCAGCGTCACTCAGAAGCAAACAGTTTCCTCGCTAGCGGGAAGCAAGTGAGGAAAAACTTGATTTGTATGTGTCCAAAAGGCCTGTCTGTCAGCACCAAAAGTTTCGGTCTCCATGCACAGGTTGACAGGAGTGGCTTTGGCCTCGGCCCAAGTAATAGCGAGTACAGTATGTATGCCAATAGGGATATTTTGAAGAACTAATTTTAACCATCAGGCAAAGGAACCAGGATATAAATTAAGTTCCGGGAAGATTGTTTTTCCACCTAAAAAGTCCCTGCTCGAGGCCTAGCAGTTCCCGAAACTTCACGAATTTGCTTTTAGTGGTGTGACATTCAATTCAATCACAAAGGTCACCTCAAAGCATTTGATATTGTAAAGACTTTGCAAAATCAGAAAGAAACCCAACAACTGCATAACCCCCTATGAGTCACATCAAGACACTTTATATTTGTAGGGTAAACCATACACTAACAGAGAAAAAAACAACAACAATCAAATAACTCTGTATGAGCAAACACTCGGGGACAGTAGGAAGGAAAAACTCCCTTTTAGCAGGAAGAAACCTCCAGCAGAACCAGGATCAGAGAGGGGAAGTCCTCTTCCTCGACCAGTTGGGGGTGAAGGGAGAGAGAAGAGAGCAGAAAGAGACAAGAAAAAAGGGCAAAGTATAAGACAGAGAACCACAGTTCAATAATTGCTAATAAAAAAATACAGTAATGGAGTTTAAAAACACAAGTTATTAAAAACGGTGAGTGAAGAAGAAATGCTCAGGGCATCATGGGAGGCCCCCAGCAGCCTACTGCAGCATAACTAAAGGATAGTGTAAGATTACCTCCAATCCTATACTATATACTAGTATAAACTTTATCTAAAGGAACATTTAAAGGCTAATGAGAATGCTGGTCTCTCAATTCCAAACTGACTGGATCCACAGTAGTTTGAAAGCTGAAGGCTCTGACTGCTGTTCTACTTTTCAAAACTCTAGGAACCACAAGTACTGTAAGCCAGAGAGTCAGGTACTCGGTTAGGATAATACAGTACTACGAGGTCTTTAAGATAAGGACCTGATTATTCACCTATGTGAGGAGAAGTGTTTTAAATACAATTTAACAGGGAGCCACTTAGTTGAAGCTAATGTGGGACAGATCTTTCTGATCCAAGATGGCGCCGCGTATGGATGCCCTGGTGCTTCCGTGCGTTACTTCTGTTTTGTTTTTGTGCATAACTTCTGTGTCTGGGCACTCCTCTGGATATTCTTACACCAGAGAAGAGCTTCTTAACTACAGGACTACAACACCTGTGGATTTACTTCCAATATTTGTCGCATCTGCGGCAGATTTACTGCAGACTCTGATCAGGAAAGTGAGACGCCGAAAGAGAGGTAAGCGAGCCGGCGCACTCGTGCGTCTGAGGAGACGTGGACTGCAAACTGCTCTTCCTGGGATCTTCCTTTCCAATGTACGCTCACTCAGGAATAAAATAGACGAGCTGGCCCTGATGAGAAGCATGAACAGAGACTTTGCCTCCTCCTGTGTCTTATGTTTTACGGAGTCGTGGCTCTGTGAGGACATCCCGGACTGCGCGCTCAAGCTGGAGGGCTTTCATCTGCTGCGCGCGGACCGGCAGGCCTCTCTCTCTGGTAAGACCAAAGGTGGAGGTGTCTGCTTCTACATTAATAGTGGCTGGTGCACAGATGTAACAGTGATTGCTCAGCACTGCTCTTCCTCTCTGGAATACCTTTTTATTCACTGCAAACCGTTTTACTCTCCGCGGGAGTTTGCTTCATTCATCCTGGCCGCTGTTTACATCCCGGCAGATGCGGATGCGCAGGCAGCTCAGTGCGCACTTGCGGAGCAGATACTGCACATGGAGCGGACATTCCCGGACTCTCTCATCATTGCTCTTGGGGACTTTAACAAAGCCAATCTGAGCCATGAGCTTCCCAAATACAAGCAGTATATTAAATGCCCGACCAGAGAGGAGAGGACATTAGACCACTGTTACAGCACGATCAGCGGGGCCTATCGCGCGGTGCCCCGCGCTTCACTCGGACTTTCTGACCACGTCATGATCCACCTAATCCCCGCGTACAGACAGAGGCTGAAGCTCTCCAAACCTGTCGTGAGGACCAAAAAACTGTGGAGCAACGAGGCTGTGGAGGAGCTTCGCACGTGTTTGGAGTCTACAGACTGGGACACAATGAAGGCTGCTTCTAACAGCTTGGACGAGTTCACGGACACTGTCACCTCCTATATCCACTTCTGTGAGGACAGCATTGTGCCATCACGCACCAGGGTGAGTTATAACAATGACAAACCCTGGTTTACTCCTAAACTCAAAAAGCTGTGGCTGGAAAAGAGAAAGGCATTCAGAAGCGGAGACAGGGACTGCTACAGAGAGGCCAAGTACAAGTTCACTAAGGAAGTGGACATTGCTAAACATCAGCACTCTGAGAAAATGCAGCAGCAGATCTCAGAGAATGACTCGGCCTCTGTGTGGAAAGGTTTTAGGAATATCACAAACTACAAGCCTAAAACCCCCCACTCCACTGATGACTTGCTCTTAGCCAACACCCTCAACGACTTCTACTGCCGTTTTGACGAGCCATCAGGCAGCCTTCACACCTCCAATGGCCCCAACAATAGAGACACTTTGGACACTCATTCCCCCACCTCTCCCCCCTACATAGAGCCATCACCACCTTCAAACACTTCACCTACAACACCCCCCTCCTCACCCCACACAAAAGAGGATTTCACACCACCTCCTCCCTATCTATCTACTTAGCACTTTTAATTCTTATTCACATTTTTATTTTCATGTCTATTTAAGCTTAATTTATAACAGTATGTTTGCACTGAAGCACCGCAGCAATTTCCTAATGTTGTAAACCCGCTCAACATTTGGCAATAAAACCCTTTCTGATTCTGATTCTGATAAGCTATGTCTTTTTTGTCCTTGTTTGTACTCTTGCTGCAGCACTCTGATTTAACTAAATGCTTTTCAGTGATCTTTCAGAGTAAGATGGTAATATTGATTTACATTATTGATTTAGCCTTGAAGTAATAAATGCAGGAACTAGCTTTTCAGCATGTTTCTACTCTTAGAGATATTGGGCAGATGAATGAAAGCAGTCCTACATATTTGTTTAATGTGTCTGCCAATGAAAAATTACTCCAAGATTTCTCACAATGTTATTGGGGGCTAAGGTAATACCATTTGAAGTAAGTATCTGTTTAGATATTATATTTCTAAGATTTTTAAGCTGGCGTACAAGGGTCTTTTTTTTCTGAATTTAGAAGAAGGAAATAGAGGTCATCTAGGCCTTTGGGTCTTTAAGACATGCGTATAGTTTAAACTAGTTGTGTCATAAGGCTTCATGGATATAATGCATGCAGTGTTTTCTAATACCTAAGGGAACCATGTATAATGTAAAAAGCACTGGTCCCAGCTCAGAACCCTGTGGAACGCCGGGACTAACTTTTGTGTGTAAAGAAGATTCCCCTTTATATGCATGAAATGGAATCTATCACATAAATAGAATCCAGTCCACTGCACTGCAGTTCCTTTAATACCAAGTGTGTCCTCATTTCCTTGGCAGACTTGGATAAATTGGAGAGAAAGGAAATATCAGCAGTAATTAACATTGCTGTCCTTAATGACACATCTGTTGGACGGCTGTGGATGTTTTTCTCTCTTATGGTTAACATTTTATCTGTGAAGAAATTCATAAACTACACATAGTTTCCCCTAGGGATCAATAAAGTATTCTGATTCTGATTCTACTCAAGTTAACATTCAGTGAACTTGACCCTCACACAAGCTTTTCCTCACCAATTCATTCCTCGTCTCCTTAGAATTCACAGAAGTTGAGCAACGTCAGAGCTGAGTGTGTTGGCGAATGACAAACTCATGGCGGTTACAGATTTGTCACGAATAAACTGTGACTTGTTCCTCGCCCACATGGTTTCACTAGTTTTGTCACTGATTGCTTTGCTTGTAATCACGATAAACCATTCTGAAAGATTTTTCAACATGGACTGAAGATGATATTTCAAGGTTTGTTGACCATTTTTGCAGAGACAGACATCTGGAAGGACTTTGAGAGTACTACACATGAAACAGATGCCATATAACACAATCTTCACCTTTTAATATACAACTAATCACTTATTAAAGGGTTTAGATTCACTTCTACCCCTTTTCACCTTCGTGACATACTCAGATAAAAATCATCAAACAGCAGAGTTGTAAGGTAAAAGAAATGCATGGTAGATAGTTGAGTTTTGGAAGCTGTGGTTCTTAAACATGAGAATAATGCGACCGAACCCTACACCTAATTATCTGGTTGCTATTTTAACTTTTAACTAAAAGACCCTAAGAGTTTTCTCAAGTTCCTGGAAAAGATTCTTGGTCATCTTCATCTACCTTGTTGGAGCCATGAGACAACAGGAAACCAGATAGCTGCTTTCAACCATGAAGATTTCTCAAATATTTAAGGCATTAACCACAGCACCAGTGTGAAAACAACAACAACCAACCTCTCCAGGCTGCTGAGCTTTGCTCTTGCTGAGTGTTTCCCTTTCCCGTCCAGCTCAGTGTCATTTTGGCCCATGTGTTGACACACACACTCACACGTAGAGAGACACACTCACAGCTGAATTTAATTTGGTTCATTCCTCTGTTTTCTGAGGGCGCTGAATGGCTTCACCTCTCGCTGTTACTGTGAAGGCTGAGTGCCTTCAGGGATTTACCACTAACATCCTCCTTTAATGATGCCCAGGCTATACAGGGTGGGCCATTTATATAGATACACCGTAATAAAATGGGAACGGTTGGTGACATTAAAGTCCTGTTTTTGGCACATTAGTATATGTGAGGGGGCAAACTCCTCAAGATGGGTGGTGACCATGGTGGCCATTTAGAAGTCGGCCATCTTGGATACAACTTTTGTTTTTTCAGTAGGAAGAGGGCCATGTGACACATCAAACTTATTGGTAATGTCACAAGAAAAACAATGGTGTGCTTGGGTTCAACGTAACGTTATTCTTTCATGAGTTATTTACAAGTTTCTCTTTGTTCACAGCCATTGGCATGTCGAAGAGGTTAACACATGAGGAGCGGATCGAAATTGTGTTGATATCTGGTGAATGCAGTAACCGGGTCATTGCAGCAGATTTCAATGCAAGACACCTTACGAGACCACCCATCTCCCATGCTACAGTTAGCAAACCGCTTGCTAAGTTTCGTGAAACTGGTTCAGTGTTGGATTTGCCAAAACGTGGACGCAAGAAAACTGTCACTAATGAAGAAACATCAGTGGCTGTCCTAGCTTCATTCAGCAAGAGCCCACAGCGTAGCACTCGCCGCATGTCACTGGAGAGTGGCATTAGTCGAACATCCCTTCGGCGGATATTAGCTACTCACAAACTCCAGCTACTGCAGCATCTCAACGAGGATGACCCAGATCGGTGCACAGAATTTGCAGAATGGGCAAAACAAAAATAGGAACAGGACCCTCAGTTCACGCAGAAGATTTTGTTCAGTGATGAGGCAAACTTTTATGTGAATGGTGAAGTTAACAAACAAAACCACCGCTATTGGTCTGACACTAACCCACATTGGATGGATCCCTCCAAGACTGTTGGAACAACAAAAGTGATGGTTTGGTGTGGTATATGGGGTACAACGATAGTGGGTCCATTCTTCATCAATGGAAACCTCAAGGCCACTGGATATTTGAAATTGCTACATGATGATGTGTTTCCCTCTTTGTGCACTGAAGCTGGCACGTTCCCTGAGTTTTTCCAGCAAGATGGTGCACCACCACATTATGGGTGCCAGGTCCGAGCATTCCTAGAGGAACAGTTTCCTGGAAAGTGGATTGGTCGTCGTGGGCCAGTTGAATGGCCCCCAAGGTCTCCCGATCTGACCCCCTTAGACTTTTATCTTTGTGGTCATCTGAAGGCAATTGTCTATGGTGTGAAGATACGAGATGTGCAGCATCTGAAACTACGGATACTGGATGCCTGTGCTGGCATTTCTCCTGCGGTGTTGCTATCGGTGTGTGAAGAGTGTGAGAAGAGGGTTGCACTGACAATCCAACACAATGGGCAGCACATTGAACACATTTTACAAGTGGTCAGAAACTTGTAAATAACTCATGAAAGAATAAAGTTACGTTGAAACCAAGCACACCATTGTTTTTCTTGTGACATTACCAATAAGTTTGATGTGTCACATGGCCCTCTTCCTATTGAAAAAACAAAAGTTGTATCCAAGATGGCCGACTTCTAAATGGCCACCATGGTCACCACCCATCTTGAGCAGTTTGCCCCCTCACATATACTAATGTGCCACAAACAGGACTTTAATATCACCAACCATTCCCATTTTATTACGGTGTATCTATAATAAATGGCCCACCCTGTAGTTTGCAGAGGTGTATAGAATTTGCAAACACACACAAAATATTAAACGTGTGTCTACACTACTTCTCATGTGCCCACCTTTGTCACTAACCAGGTAGAAATCTTTAGGCACATTAAAGAACAGGATTCATGAGGATTTTATAAGGACTATTGTTGCAATAACAAATGAGCCTGGTGCATGGAGACATTACACTTCTTGTCAAGTTAACCCATGGCTGTCACGGCTGGCGGAGGGAGCCGTGTGGTGTGGAGGAAAAGGAGGACCCAAGATGCAGCAAACTGATGATACGAGTGATGTTTTATTTACAAAGGTGGTGGTGACAAAAACAGGCAACGAGGTATGAGTACTTTACAAACGGAAACCTAAACTGGGAGAAACTAAGTGACAAACCTGAGACCATACAAAAGGGGTGCGGGGCAGAGAGACGCAGAGACAGGAACACCATAGAACGCAGAGGTAGACGGATGAATGCAGACGAGCCGACAACAGGCAGGAGAACACACAGGGCTTAAATACACACCAGTAATCAGGGGATGAGGGACAGGAGGGCAACACAGCTGGGAGAAATCAGAACTGACGGGACAGGGGAAATGTAAACTGAACTCACTCACATCAGACAGAGACCTTCACAATAAAACAGGAAACTCAGACACGGGGAACCAAACAAGACACAGATCTAAACAGACAGCTTCACAAACAGATGGGGTGACACCATAGACAGACAGATCCAGACGCAGACTCAGAGGCAGACCGAATATAACACAGAACTAAAACAATCATCATCATGAAAATGATAACAAACTAAAAGCGCTGGGTCACCGACCCAGGACCATGACAATGGCGACACAGAGCCAGAGCTGTAGATAGTTTGCTATTTTATTGTGGGCAGCTAAAAATAATAAACAAAACTTGAATGAACTAATATTTACCCAAACCTTCAAACAAAAGCTGTCCAGCTTTTTGTGTACACCAAAATACTTAGAAGAAAATACTTAGAGAAATACTTAGAAGGCCTACTATCAATCAATCAATGCTCTTGCAGTAGTTGGAATAAAAGCTTGATGAAAATAATGAATGATTAGAATTAAAATTCACTGAAACCAAATGGAAAGTCTTCAGCAAATGTCTCACCCTCTTACTCAAATGTTAACATTTATTCAAAGGGAAATCTAACTGCTCATTTTCATGTTGTTATTCTGCTTTAGCTGACTTCTTTGTGTCTGTACCTCTGATCACGTTAAGCACGCGTGTTTCAGCTGCCCTCCCAGTTAGAACCTTGACTTTTCTGTGCTGTGTTTCTCATTGGCTAAAAGAAAACAAAATACTTTTTTTTAAAACTTTTGAGTTGTTGCTCATAGCTAAGCACAACCTAGCATGGACTCATGGTGTTACAGTTTTTTCTGATTGCTTAAGCACATTTTTTGTAACTATTGGCTAATTTTTCAAAACTCTTCACACAAATAAGAAAACCTGTCACCCAATAATCAAAACATTGTAGTTCTCTTGCAAAAGCAAACACAGCTAGATTAACTCTTCACACCTTCGTAAAAATGGTGTTTCCGTATCAAACAGTGCACACAAGCCATCATCTACTAAGCACACAATGCGCCAACTGCACACTGATGGTATGAATACAAAACACATCTGGCTTTTGCTTTCTCTGTGCACAAGGTAGGCTATGTCAGTGTGAGCTCATACTTCTGTCATAGATCCATAAGCATAGAGGGATCCAAACTTCAAGTACTAGTGTACTTGAAACACATCAAAACAAACACAAGTGTTTATTTCCAAGTATAGGATTATTTGCAATCGCCATAATGACTATATGGGTTACTTGGTCTGCAGTGAACATGCTTCCTCTGCCCCCAGCATCTGGTCATCCAGCAATTCTGTAAAGTAACAATTTCAGTATTTTTACATCAATGGTATTGGTGTGTTTCTCATTGGCATATGGCAGTGCTACAAATCTTTGTGCGAAGTGACTGTACTAACCGATTCTCATTTCAAGATGTCCTTATGGTACTTGCTACAGTGTAGCGGCTCGAGTTAGGCTGGACCCGTTGGCCAGCTACCCTCAGGGTCATTCCACGGTTGATTACATGGTCCACTATTGTAGCTCTGATGTCATCAGCAATTCTATTTCTTACTCTTCCTACCCTTCCTCTCCCCCCTCCTCATCTTCCTCTCCCCCCTCCTCGTCTTCCTCTTGCTCCTCCTTGTCCTTGTCGTCCTCTTCATCCTACTTCTTCACCTCCACGTCCTCTTCCTCGGCCTCCTCTACTTCTCACTCTTTCTGCTCGCTCCATTGTACTCCGCACACACAGCTTACCTGTATTATAGTGCTTAGGCTGACTGCAAAGTGAACTAATTATCTAAGAAAGTTTTCACATGTGAAAGTGTGCCAGACAGTTGGCAAATTAGTGTTAATGATAGCCATACATGTGTATACTTTTGCTAGGAGTGTGTTGGAAATTTGGTAATTGAGTGTTGTGCAGTGAATTGTGCCTACAGTTTTGCAAAGTGTGTGTTACAAAATTGCAAACTGAGTGCAAAGCAGTTTTTGTGCTTTTAGTTTTGCAAACTCAGTGAGTGGTTTTGCTATAAGTCTGAATAGTTTTAGAGATTGTGCTACAGGAATCACAGTTAGGGTTTAAGCATTCAGAAAAAACTGTAATAGACTTGAAGCAAATGGATTAGATGGAGCCGTGAAAGACTGCCAGACATGTATGATGAGTAAAGACTGTTTCTAAAAATGGAAAAGGATTATAGCTTAATTATTTAAAGCATAACATGTCCACAAGAATTTTGAAGTTATTTATTTTGACTGTAATCTTCTGTTTTTTGTCTCCCTCTTTTTTTTTGCCCAGATTTTTTCATTTATTTATTGTCCGTTTATTTTATTGTTCAGTGTCAACTTGTATGTTTTAAGACTACTTCTGTGAAACCAAATCTTGTGTCCCAACATTTCCTAGTTCCAACTAGTCTCTTAGGTTTTCCCCTGTACACCACCGTGTGTCTCAGTGTTGGACTATCAGATGGCAGACAGGGATTTGGACTGGGAGATCTTTTCTGTGTGAGGTCAAAGCTCTGGTATTTCCAGTTGGAATTTCAGTTCCACAGAAAACCACAGCTTCAGCCCCATGAACCCCAATCACCACCACACACCGTCACACGAGCACGACCCCCAAGGGACAATAGGGTTGGAGCTCTAGCAGTGTGGAAAACAGGAAAACACACACACTTAGATTTGGTATGTACATTGACCAGCAGGGGATAAAGTCATAGGTACAGCAGTCACTAGACAGCAATGGGAGGCACTGCTGTGGTTTCACAGGGAAGGGGCAGTGAGACCTGGGTATGAGAGCGGTCATATAAATAGTCTGCAGAGGTTAAAATGCTTTTGATGTTTTGCCATTATCAATCTCCCTGGATTTCCTTTTTTTGATTGGGAGGCAAGATGTTGCTGCTTTTTTTTTTGTCAGATAGCCAGCTTATTAAAAAAAATTCTAGATATGACAACAAAACTGGTCACTATATTCTTCGTTTCCAGTTAATACTTGTACAGCTGCTGTTATTGTGTATATATTTATTTATTTATTTATTTATTTATTTATATTTCTTCATACATTCTTATATAGTTCTATACTGTGTATTGTGTATTTTGTTGTACAGTTATTTTATTTTCCAACTTTAATTTATATATTTTATCTTATTCTTTCCCAGTTAAACATACCCTTCATTCTAATTTGTGTTGTACAGTTATTTAATTTTTAACCTTAATTTATATTTTATTCCTTCCTAGTTAAATTTACCCTTTTTAATTTTTTCATATTTATTTCCTATCTTATTCATAGCCTTTTCCTTTTTTTTTTCTTTAGGTCACGAGCAGTTGTCTAAGCATTTCACTGCATATCGTACTGTGTATGACTGTGTACGTGACAAATAAAATTTGAATTTGAATTTTGAAACAAATAAAAACCATAAAATGTTACCTCTGCATTCTTTTGCAAAAAATGGCCCCTATAGTTCAAACAGTATCATGGAACTAAGTGATGATTATAATTTTTTCACAGGGTCCATTTTATTATCAAAGTCTGAAAAATATTTACAGATTGGATAATAAACCCACAGAAATGTATGCTGGTTTATTATTGCAATTATGACAACAGTGTTCCTCAAACCTCAGTTTTCCTAAACTAACCCAGAATTTATTGTTTTTATGTCAAAGTCTTCACAACATTATGATAAAAAGGCTAGTTTTCAGTTTTCAGTGGTAATTCTATTCAACGGTTTACCTGTGGATCATATCCTGCTGCTGGTATGCTCAAACAGGAGTCATAGATGGAAACCATAGACTGAAAGCAAAGCTGGATGCCACCCACTGGTTTCAGACTCAGCATTTTAAAGTGTCAGCTTCAGTGTTTCACTCTCTCTCTCTCTTGTTTGGAGCCAGAAGTTGGCATATTTATACGAGTTTGCCAAGACTTGTTGATGACGGCTAACACTAACAACCCTGGTTAGCAAACACATACAGCGTATATACTGTATGGGTGCAAAGCTCAGACACACATTTTCATTAAAAACAGTTAAATAACAGATTAATAAAATTCTAGAATCTCTACTCACTGGTGTATAAATTTATCAAAATATGGGTATACAAAGAAATCATCCACTGTGCATTTTTGAAAAGGTGGGAAACTATCCAAAGAAACCAAAACTACATCTGTGTAAGCCCACAACCAGTCAACCAGGTCTGGACTATCAAATGGCCATTGCAGCCCAGTGGTCCTTTTATTTTTCAGCCAGTCTGTTTTAGATTTGACACCGTAATCATTCTCCTGTTGTGTGACTCAGTTTCAGCCAAGCTTTAGCTGTTAGACCGATGACTTCACATTTGACGCTGGAGTCATTTGGTAAAGAAGAAGATTTCGTGTTCGACTAAGTGGCTGATGTCCATGTCCTGTGGCCGCAAAACAAGCCCAAATCACCACATCTCCACCACCATGCTAGCGTGTAATCCACAGCATGTCTTTTGTTCTGTCTTCCTTCTCTCATCCTTACCAGTCGCAGCAGATGGCCCCGCCCCTCCCTGAGCTTGGTTCTGCCGGAGGTTTCTTCCTATTAAAAGGGATTTCTTTTCATTCCTACTGTTTCCAAAGTGCTTTCTCATAGGGGCTCATATGATTGTTGGGTTTTCTCTGTATGTGTTATTGTAGGGTCTACCTTACAATATAAAGCACCTCGACTGTTGACTGTTGTTGTGATTTGGTGCTGTATAAATAAAACTGAATTGAATTGTTAATATGAGTTGTTTTTGCTGATATGTTGAGTTTGCTTTTCAGTCTTCGGTTTTATGGTTTGTTCAGATATAACTTTGAAAAGATGGAAGAGGGCTTCTCCTGGCAACTTTTCCAAACAGACCATACTTGTTCAGGGTTTTTCTAAGTGTGCTGTAAAGTAATTTAACATGCGAACCAAGACCTGCAGAGTTTGAGATGTTGCTCGTGATTTTTTACAATTTCTCTGAGCATTGCACAGTCATAGTGAATTTGCTGGCATAACCACGCCTGAAAAGACTGGTAAATATCATGAATATTATCTCCTCTCCCAACCCCACTGTGGTTGAACTACAAAAAAAAAAAAAAAAGCTGAATTAAGGCTTTTTTTGCTAATTAGGGTGGAAATGAGAAAAAGTGAGCTTATTAGACCTCTGGAGTCTAATCTTCTTCTTATCTTATCCGTAGTCTATAAATACAGCTGAATCCCAGGCCAAAATTAACAAGATATTGGCTACACCACAGTTTTGGACTTTTCAACAACTCCACAGTCCAAAGGTTGTGCTCAAAGTGCACTTTTTTTTTACGTCTCGTGCTAACTTTTCTATCTATAGCTAACCTCAGAACCTTATCATAAAGTCTTAACCTCCTAAGACCCGAACTCTTCCACGGCATGCATTTTTAATTTCTCTTTGATATTTGGGCTGATTGGGGCCCAATGAATGTAAAAACAAAGAATTACCAGATTTTTTTTTACCTTATTTTTGTTTTTAAGGAAAATAAGAGCCAAATATGAGGATATTCGTTTAAAATTTTGATAGAACAGTAGCAGTATAATGTCCTTGTGAGTGGATATCAGGCCCTTGTAGAGCAAAATTGAGTATTTTGGTCTAAATAACCCAAAATGTGATGTCCACACATGTGGACGCCAGGTCCTAGGAGGTTAAATCATAAAATACTCTGTTTCTTAAAGGGTCAACTGACTGGCTGAGGGGTCGACTGATGATCTATTAGTGGATGGAAGTGATCTGCTTGAAAGATCCTGCTAGTACATCTTTTTATACTGATCCAATGAGAATTTATCATTTTGTCAGGTGTGGAGAAGCTGGGTTGAGGTCCTGTGGAATGACTGCTGGAGACACTGCAGCTCCAGCAAAGCAAGACACCAGTACAGTATGATTACCCAAAGACACACATACAATGATAAGCATGCCTTATTCACCTCTTCTGCTGAGCCATCTCCAGACTATGATTAAGAAATAAAAGCCGGGAAATCAAAATAACAAATAACTCTTCTGGTACATACTTTCAGATGCACTCACACATGGCAACACGCGTGCGCACGCACACACACACACACACACACACACACACACACACACACACACACACACACACACACACACACACACACACACACACACACACACACGAATATGCTCTACCATGAAACCACTGGGCTCCAGAGACAAAAGCCTTGTCATGCTCTGGTGAGGTCCTGTCACTAATCCACACAGCTTTAGGGGCTGCAGACAGCAGACACACTCTCTCTCGCACACACTGCGTAGCTGTATGTGAAAGAGAAATTCAACACACACGGGGCCTGGATTTGGGGATGCATACTTACACACACACACACACACACACTATCTCGCATGGACACAGACAGTGGTGTTGCATAGCCGCCTGGCTGGGTGTTAAGGCCAAGCAGAGCTACTGGCGACAGGTTGGAGAGAGGAGATGGCTCACTAAGCCTAATCATACGTGGGAATGCTGTCTGGAGCACCTGACTGCTAGACCTCTCTGTGTATGTGTGTGTGTATACTTTTTAACTTATATGTAGTTTTGCATGTGTGTGCGCATGTGAACTCTGGACGAGGGCACTCATAATTGGGGCTTATCACCCTGAACGGGGAAGAAGGAGAGGTGCCAGAGAAGGATTCTGGGTGTCTGACTGGAGAGTTTGATGGGGGTTGGACGGTGAAGGTTGAGGGGTGGGGTGGTGGGGTTGTAATGAGTCATCCAGATTCTTACGGGCAAAGCCTCACACAGCCGGAGAACATATTCCATACACTGAACACAGCCCATCCCATAAAACTCAGCATCAATTACTTTAATCCACAGATCAAAGATAGCACAAAATGTTTGATGTTCATCTGTTCTGCTCATCTGTTCATATTTTTTGAGAACCTGCTCTGGGCTGATCCAGGCTACAACTGAAATGTCCGGTTTGCTCTTGGTACATCAAACTGCCAACACGTTGGAATAATATTAGATCTTATCAGTAAATAAAATTATTGGCCACCTTGACCTCTACACATGTAAATCAACTCATCTAAGGTTGTTTTCAAATGTTTTATGCCTGTTAGGTAAATGATGAATTGGGGAAACTTGCTAATGCTTTCCTTCAGTTTGGTTTCATTTCAATAAAAAATACAGTCTTTCCATTTACTGGCTGCATGTGTCTGGTCAGAGGAAGTAAATCCAGGAAAAGCCCAGAAGAATTTTATGTTTAGTCCATGTCAGCGTTCAGAGCACTTCATGTCTGGCCACTACCCTCTTTTGATTTCACTTGATGACTGATTTCACATTGTTTAGTCTGCAATTGATATTTAGCTCAAACTTGCAGGGTATACGTTGTTAGTTGGGTCAAAACAAAGCCAAATTCTCACCAAGTGGTGGAGAGTACTTTGTTTAGACTTGCTGGTGTTGTGGCTCACAGTCCAGGGTTTAACGCAATTGTTGTGCTCAAACGAATAGAGAAAACGAACTAGCAGCTGGACAGAAGAACAAAGATATGAAGATGACCTTTGCGACCATGACCAGGCAGAACTGACCCTGTTTGCAGATGCATAAAAAAAGACCCTGAACTTACAGGAACTTAGTCATAATTATTGACAGATACTGGGGCTTAGGCCTGAATAAGACTGATGTCAATAACGAAACAATAGCAACGTACTTGCTACATGAAAGTATTTGTTCGGTCATTACATTTAATAGGCAATAGTCCCCCTTACTCAAGATTGTGCCTGTGTTTGGCTTTGCCAAACTGGTTGCTAGCTGCTGTCTTTGTGTTGATAATGTGTGCTCACTGGTCTATGATGGTCTTGCTGCTCACTGGATGTATGACTGACAGGTTCTGTCAAACACCTCAGCTTTCTATGGGGAATCATGGTACTTTTTTAAGTCTTGGTGATTCAGGCTCTTGGTTGCCTCCGTTTATCCAATATTAGCCAATGATGTTAGTGCTCAGTGCTGCCGGAGCTCCTGCGGACACAGATGGAGGAAGAGTGCTGCAATGCTGAAGTCCAGGCAAGGCTGCGGTTGCTTTGGAAGCAAGGAGTTGCTGGAAAATATTGTTGGTCCTTTTTGATTAGACTGGAATCTCTGGTGCTATGATTCTTTTCCTCCTCTGAATTTACTCAGAAGGTTTTTATGGCTGGGCTTTATCATCTGCATGCTACTGAAACTGTTCTAAGAGTTTCTAATTCAATTCAATTCAATTTTATTTATACAGCGCCAAATCACAACAACAGTCACCTCAATGCGCTTTATATTGTAAGGTAGCTCTGTTCTAGGATGCCCTCTGGACCCAGTGGAGGTGGTGAGTGACAGGAGAATGGCGGCTAAGCTGTCATCCCTGTTGGACAACGTCTCCCACCCCATGCAGCAGACTGTGACAGCACTGAGCAGCTCCTTCAGTGGGAGACTGCGGCACCCACGGTGTGGGACGGAGAGATTTCGCAGGTCTTTCCTCCCCACTGCTGTCAGACTCCATAATAAAGACTTTAACTGAACAAACACACACATCCACACATGTGCAATAACACTAAGTGCAATAATCTTTTCTGGCATCGTTGTATTTTTACTCAGTTGTATATAGCATTCGTATTCTATTTTTATCTTATTGTATATTTTTATTCTATTTTATTCTACTGTATATAGTATATTATTTTATTCTATTCTGTACAGCTGTGTACTGTATTTATTCTTATTGTATTCTAATTTTTGCGTCATAACTTTTGCACTGTCCACTTCCTGCTGTGACAAAACAAATTTCCCACGTGTGGGACTACTAAAGGTTATCTTATCTTATCTTATCTTAGAACCTACAACAATACATACAGAGGAAAACCCAACAATCATATGACCCCCTATGAGCAAGCACTTTGGCGACAGTGGGAAGGAAAAACCAGGCTCAGGGAGGGGTGGCCATCTGCCGCAACTGGCTGGGGTGAGAGAAATAAGATAGGATAAATGACATGCTGTGGAGGAGAGCCAGAGATTAATAACCAGTGTTGGTCAAGTTACTTGAAAAAAGTAATCAGTAACTAATTACTGATTACTTCCCCAAAAAAGTAATCCCGTTACTTTACTGATTACTTATTTTCAAAAGTAATTAATTACTTAGTTACTTAGTTACTTAGTTACTTTTTAAAAACACGATTTACAACCTGACGAGGTGATAAAGCGATAGATCTTTCAGCCCAATTCTACTTTTTCTACATAATCCATCATACAAAATGTAATCAAATGGAAAAGTCTCTTTTTTTAACTTGTTTTATCAGTTTTAATCTTTTAACTTTATGCATCAAGCAAAAATGTAATTATCTGCAACATTCTCTGACTTGAATAAATTAGTTTAACATTTAAACCTATTTTCTGCACATTCCAGCACATAAAATAAAATATTTTTTGTGTTTACACTCAGTCTTTCAAATAGATGCAAGTAAAACACAGCAGAAAATAAATAAAGTCAAAGACTCAGCGGTCCTGTTGCTCTATTTTCACCTGTAAAGCAGGACTGCGGTAGGCGGAGGTTTACCCTGGTGCAGGTGTGCCGCGGTCAGTTGAAGAATCCACGAGTTTCTCTGTGAATTTCCCATTACGGCGTTGCGCACTCGGTGCTTGCTCGGAAGTTTAGGGGTTTTTTTCGCTGTAAAGAGAAGTTTTCTTCCCACGCACGATGGACGCTAATGTTTTGGTCACTTTTTATGGAATCAAACTCAAAGTAAGGTCAGTACTTCCACACTTTAAACGCTGCACGCTCATACTCTCTCCTGCACTCATATATGATCCACTGTTGATCTGCACACAGCTGTTGTCACCAACGGCGCACTCGCTTACGTCACTGTCGTGAGACATTCTCGCAAAAAATCACGGTTTTAGTAACGCAGTAACGCAGCGTTCCTACGGGAAAGTAACTGTAATCTAATTACCGTTTTTGCAATAGTAATCCCTTACTTTACTCGTTACTTGAAAAAAGTAATCATCTCTGTTAATAACTAATGACAATTAATGAAGAGAGAAGTAGATGAATGCTCTGTTCTTCTATTTTTGGATTTAATAACAGCATTTGACATAACTGATCATGGTATTTCAACCCAGTATCACGGGAAACATGTAACAGACACACCAATCCACCGTGCCCATTTCACACTTTGCTTCTCGAAATTATGAAAGAGATACTCATACAGAATTTGTATTAAGTTGCAGTAATCTGCAGTAACAGCAGAGTGAGCTATTTTATTTCAAGCCAACATAAAAATCACAGGAAAGTGTTTAGAGACATTATTAACACATTTACATGTAAGTACATATTAGCCGCCTAGTGTAATTGTTTCTGGCAATTAAGGATCCTGCAGTGTGCTTCATATGTTTTTTACTTACGACTGACTTCATGGTTTCAAACATATTATTTTGGGTTATTCAGTTTTATTTTGTAGGCTTTTATTGTGAGACTACTGATAATTAAACAACCATATAAATGTTGGTTACAGTAAGCGAAAAATCTGTATATAACAGCAAACTTGCTTGATGATTTGGTTTGAGCTTGCTGTGGGCTTCCTTTAAGTAATTTCTAGTATCAATTGTTGCTTCAAAATGATAAACTTTAGCAGTTACTAGCACTGTAGCTAGCAACATCTCTTACTTGTAGGTAACCTTGGTAATGGAGGTTTTTCAATAGTATATCTTTGTGTTCATTTAAGATTACATTCTTTGATTGTAAACTAAAGCAAGAAGAGTTTTTTGGAGCTGTCTCTTATTTAAGGTCTCTCGGGGATAGAGGGTAAGAGGTTTTGGAAGACCAGTCATAATTCACACTCCATCCATTTAATGAATTCCTTTGAACACAGGCTGGTGTTGTTGTGAGTAGAGGTGGAGGCTGAAAGCAAAGAAGGAGACAGTTTATTTTTTTTATTTGGGGGGGATTTGAAAGTTTTGTGTGGTGTCCAGAATCTGGAGAGGCTCACCCAAAATCACAAGAGACTTTTATTGATTTTCTTTTTTAAATGTTCTGCCTGTCAGCAGCACTTCCTCTCTCCTGCCACGTTTCAAGAGGACTGTCACTGAGTGAACTTGGGAAGAATTTAGAGATTAAAGCCCAAAGGCATTCTGGTGAAGTTAATGGGAGTTGCTGTGTCGGAGCTGTCTCTGTAGGGAGGTGAACTACGAGTGGTGGACAGTGTGGAGCTTCAGTTTTAGGTCATTTCTATGAAAACACAGTAGGAACAGACAAACAGCTGTGGGTGCCGCCCAGCAGGTATTTCCTGATGTGATCCTCAGAAATATTCCACGAAGTCTTTGACAGGTAGACTATAGAGTATAGTTCTATAATACAGTACACAAGGAAAACAACTTTTTGGCTAACTTAATTTCTTCACAGTAGGTCAGTCATCCCTTCATGCAGTCTCAACTCCCTCCATATTTTCTGTCAAAAACCAAAGATATACTTTGTACCTCCTTACTTTTCTGAACCATTTCCTGTTCTCCTCTATCAACTTCTCATTCTTCAGACATCAGCAGCAGTCCAATAAGTGTTACTTTTGGCTTAACGTAAAGGGAAGTGTTGCCTTTTAAGCACTTGCAGGCTGCATGTGCCTGCAAGTGCAAAATTGTACTTGGGTCCTTCCATGTAAAGTCAGTGGGTGCCTCCCACCTAAAGCAATCAGAATCAGCTGTATAATAACTTTAGCATATTTAATGAGTAATGCAAAACTACAAGTCACAAAGCCTTTAATTACACTTGGATTAATATCATTCCTTTTTTTTAACCACAGTGGATAAAAGCATATAGGAATGTGTGCGAACTAGGATCACAGAACCGCTCATCATCAGCACCTTGATATGTAACATATTAGTTACATATCAAAGATAGTTAGCTTTTTAAACCATTTATTCAAAACGTATTATTTCATATGTCCATGGTTTTACCTGTGACTCCATCTAACATTTGTTACACTGAATCATTGTGAATGAATTAGTTCTTATACAGTGTTTTTCTATTGTGAAGCCCTCAAATTACTATATACAACATGTTTCACACACACATGGATACAAGCGCTTTTTTCTACATCACAGTGTTTTCTGCTTAACATTCACACACATTCATACTCCGATGAACCCGTCAGGAACACCTCGAGATCCTTTGACACTCAGACTGAATTCAGGGATTGAACAGCCAAACCTCCGATCAGTAGATGACTTGCTCTATCTGCTGAGCTGGAGCCAACTCTCATGTTTCTTTTCCTTTACCTCCCATTTTATTTTAAAAGACAGCCCCTTGTTATAATTTTGTTTTTTCTCTCCTTTGTTCCTTTCAACTTTCTAATAAGTATCCAAGTTCACCTGTTTTTTACTAACTGTCCCTCCTTGTGTATTTATCCACATTTATTTGTTCACCTAGTCTGGACTCCTTTCCTATTTTGTGCTCACAGACCCTCAGTTCCTCTTCTTCACATCTAAATGTGTCAAACTGGTGAAAATTCCATATAAAGGGATAAATGTGACCTTAACCCTACGACTAACAATCTTAAGAGGTTAACCCTTTTTCGACTGTCCAAATCAGATTGGATTTTACCATGTGCATTTCTCATTACTGAAACTCCTCAACCATTTTGGCATAGAGAGAAAATTCAAAGGGTTTCTGAAAGATGAGAATTTTTTTTTAATTTTACAAACAAATTTACAAAGTAATTCCAGGCGGTCTGTATGAAACTTGTGTTTTAAAGGGTTAAATCACAAAATGGTGAAAACCACTCAACAATTTCAAATTACATTTAAGCATTTCACATGACCCTTTTCCTATTTTACTGTAAACGATATATTTGTGGTATACCATCCTAGCTTAAGGAAATTAAATCATACTTGTTTAAATGGAAACATGGGCAGAAACTGCATGAGGGCTACGCTTCCTGAAAGGCTAGAATAATGACCACGGATGTGTAGGCTCTGTATCCTTTAGTAATAAGTCGTATCCTCTAGTTAATTGGTTAGCATGCTTGCCCCGTTTTGGAGAGGCTGAATTCATATTTCACCTTGACAGGTCTGTTCAGTGCTAGGCAGGACAAGGATCCCTGCAACAAATGATATGGCGCACAAGGAGTGATCTTAATGTGGAAGTGGAATCTATGGTTTTATAAAATCACAGAAAGAGTGTGCAAGTCTACCAGTGTGGATTATACTAATGTAAAGCAGAACTATGATTGCTAATGCAAAGTGCTAATTCACCCTCATTTCTCTGAAGATTTGAAGTCTTACCCTCTAACTTCTAATGCAGGCCTAACATTCACCTTTTGGGCTCAGCTCATCATTCTTACAGTATCACTGACACCCCAAACCCAAAGGAGCAGCCATTATCATTCTGCCCTGTGGTCCAACTCTGTCATTGCCTCATCCTGCTTCCAATATGGTTATGATTAATCACTCTACCAGTAATCGGAGTGCCCCTCTTCCCCTCTGTTCCTTCTCTCTTCTTCCATGGGCTCCAGATGACTGTCTGATGTCGGGGCATGAGACAATGGGATCCAGATGCGTGATCGATGGAGGATGGACAATGCTCATATGCAGTAAGGCATTGTGGTTTAGCGTTACAGGCATACAGCTCGATTCACTGGCTTGGCCTGGCCTGCCTTGTGGCTGCATGGATGATTAATGGGACTTTACTGGCAGCAAGAGAGACCTGTTTCCGCTCCGACACAGATACAAAACAATACAATGTGTACAATGCATGCACGCTTTGAGATGCGAATGCATGGATTCATTTGTGTGCGTAAGCAGGCTCAGACACCAGCAGGTTAAACCCCCGAGCGCTCCACTGTCAAAATGATTTGTTCTGCAAGGTCAAAGTGTCGGCAGATTGAATATGATGAAGGGATTACAGGTTATTTGATGAGAGAAAGTCAGCCAAGATGTAAGAATGATGGCACAGAGGATGCAGGCTGGGTACATAAGTGCTGGTAAGGTCACCACAAATCACCTTGTAAGTCACTTGATCGGCAGGCAATAAGATTTCATCATCTGGAAGAAATAACCGAAGCACACATTCATACAACACAATGAACTCACAAGACAAATTCACCACAGATCAATAAGCTATAGCTGCCTCAGTGCTGTTGTCTTCCCACTTATTTCCTGTATACCGCTGCTTCAGTCTCATCCCTCATGTCTTGTGTTTCTTCTTCATGTTGACTCATTTTTCTCTGCAAAGGCGCATCAGAGCAGAGCCCTGCTGACTCTGGCAGCCATACAGGACCGTATGGCATGGCTGCGAGGTCATATGCTGAGCAGATGTGGTTTGTGTGGAATCTCTGGGTGGCTCCACATGCTATCTGATGATAAGCAGAGGATCAGATCTGATCACAGCTGACTCCGGACTTTTGTTTCCATTTGCAGTGAATCCAGCTGATTTGTTTTGTAACTTGTGCTTTTCATACAAATTAGCCGCATGTAATGGATTCGTTTCTAGAGATATCAGAGATCTACATGTATCCCTTACTGTGGCAAAACTCCACCACAGCACTTTTCAGAACTTTGGGTCTTGCAGCAAAGTAAAAAGCTGAACTGTTTGCTGTCATATTTTTTACTCTGTCTACTTTGCAGCTTTAACCTCCCAAGTAATAGGCCCGACTAAACCACTGAAGGTGTCCTGGAAATAAGTTTTGGGTTTTTCAGGTATAAGTTGGAGCCACCACCAGCACAACCTCCAGTGCCTGCTGCTAGTTCACGATTTGTTCGCCCTCAGGCCACCATTGTGTAAATGCACCTTTAGGCCAATTTACTATAAGCAAAGCAGTTTTTCATAGCGTGCATGTTATTTAAATGCTCAAAGTCTCTTAATTGGAAACTGTATTGTTATATTTAAAAAAGGTAAAAATAACATGAACTTTTTATATTTTTTGTAGAAGCTCGTAGCACATGCAGATTTCAGATGGGATTAACATTTTTTCCTAGTTTGCTCCATGTCAGCTTTACTAAGTTAACCACACATCCAACAAAAACAGTTCACACACACTTGGACTCAGAGGCTGCACCACGGCTTACCAAAGCTATCAGTATAAGTGTCAGGGATTAAAAGCACAATAGCTTGAATCAACAAGTAGTGATTAAAATCTCAGTGTGGGGAAGACAGCCCGGCACAGAGGTTTATCACTGTAACCACAGACACTCCCCAATCTGAGTTCAGCACCAAAGGCCTCTCTGTCTCTATAAAGACATTCTGACTATTTTTCAAAACCTTTACCAAAGAGGTGGCCTCTCCTCTTCATGAACTCAGAGAATACAGAGGACACAAACAGATGCAAATGATGTAGTTCCTTGGGATCATTTACTCAGTACAGATGAGGGTAGAATTACTAGTCCCCCTATGAAAACTTCATTTTTTTCCCAAAGTATTTCCCAAATGCTGCTAAACAGACTGAGGGATTTTTAACACACCTTGTTTTATTCTGAATAATTAGATTATTTTAATTTGCAAACAGACACAAAATGATTTCACATAAAAAAAGCTCAACTAAAAACTACCAGGGTCAAAATTATTATTTTGATGGTAACAGTTTATTGTGTATCCTTTTTGCTTGAAAACAGCCTGCAGTCATTTCTTGTAGTTTCCAGCAACTCACACACGTTTCCTGGGCAATCTCAGCCCATTCTTCTTTTATTTCTACTTAGCATTAATGGTGCAAAAATATGCTGATAACAGACCAAATGGTTTCTTCTCTTCTCTTCTCTATCAGCAAGTAGCTGCAGCAGTGAAAAAAGAATTTCACATTTTTACTGGGGATACTGCAAATTTTTCCTGTTAAAATTTTTTTTGTCCTTCCCACTTTGCTTCCACTTATCCTTTGGCAGGGCCGCGGGGGGCGCTGGAGCCTATCCCAGCTGTCTTAGGGCGAGAGGCGGGGTACACCCTGGACAGGTCGCCAGTGTGTCACAGGGCTAAATCAAACTCTCTCAAATTAAAATGTAAATCAAATTATACCTGCTTGCCATTGTCAGATTAGCAATTAAATTACATTCTGCCTTTATTACTGTGCTTAAGTACACGGCCTTCACACTCTTTGCGTTCTAGTTAACTCAGGCTGAACAACACATGTATGTCGTGACACGATTCCAAACAAATATCAGAGACAGAGGTTTATGTATTTTTTGTACTGATGCAAGAATACTCTTGTATCAGTATTTTGTTATTAATAAAATAAAAATGACAAAATTATGTGGTTTTCAAATGCATATATGGTATTAAATTAGCAAGTTATTCTAACACCTTTACCAAATGCGCCTTCTCTGAGTGTGGTTAGTTTGCATGTGTATGCTTGGGAGGTCATTTGATGTCTGTGACTGTGTGTGGCTTAGACGGGTGTGTGTTTTGGCTTGTGTGCGGCCTCGGGGAGAGCAGTAGTGGTGGGGGAGGGGGGCACGGGGGGTGGTGGTCAATATGTGTTTTGGGGTCACTCTGAGGGTCTCGGATGGAATTACCACCCCACATGCACGCATACACCAGTACACACAGATAATAGTTTTATGCTGATTCCAGTTCAGTGTGCCTACCAGCCTGTGACTTGTTCCTAGAATGGGTTTAATCTGTCACCCTGTTCTGACACTTCCATCACCAACATGATTATGTGTGTGTGTGCTTGAATCCTGCCACCCAGGATGGAGACTACAGGCTGAAGGATGTGCCTTAGGCTTTGTGTGTGTGTGAGTGAGTGAGTTTGTTAAACCCCCACCACCACTTCATCCCCCAGATGTAGAATTGCGCTGGTAAAGGAGTGTGTGGGTGGGTAAGAGTTCTGTGGAGTCTGTGTTAAGATTTGCGATTTTATCTGTGCAGTTGTGTATGACTGGTGGTGTGTGTGTGTGTGTGTGTGTGAGAATGTGTTTTGGTGCTGCAGGGCAGCTTTAGGATGACTGATGTGTTGTGAGTGTTGCTGAGGGACACCTGAGACAGAAGGCGGATCATGTGGACATTTCTCCATCAGTAAAGTGTCAATAAAATCACAGACACACACAGACACACACACACCAATCAGAGAGGAACAGGAAGGAATGAGATAAGATGAGCGAGAGGGGGTGAGAAAGGGAGAAAGAGTGAAAAGGTTGGATGTGCGTGTCAGGTCGGAATGTCGGTGTGAGGCAGGTGAAAAATGAGGAAGCTGTTTTGTAGACAGAGCAATTGTAATTAGTACCACACACACACACAGCTCCCGAGCAGACTGTGCATTTGTTTGGCAGATCATGAGTGTGAATGATAATAAAAAAATATTTTTTAAATCAGAGACAAATCCACTTTTTACTTTAAAAGATGCTACCTAACTGCAAAATATCAAATCAACTGTTCAGTTAACTTTCTAATCTGTCTGTTATATGCATGCATTGTGTTGACCAATGAATGCCAGGTTCTTTTATTTATTTTATTTCATAATCTGATATCCTTACTCCCCCCCACCCTCTACCAGGCACGGCAGATGGCCTTCCCACAGGTTTCTTCCTGTTAAAAGGGAGTTTTTCCTTCCCGCTGTCACCAAGTGTTTGCTCATAGGGGGTCATTTGATTGTTGGTTTACCCTACAATAAAAAATGTCTTTATGTGACTGTTGTTGTGATTTGGTGCTATATAAATAAATCTGAACTGAATTGAACTGAATAAATATGAATAGATTAAACTATTCACTCTGTGACTGGACAGCCAGTTTTTCATTGTCACCCCCAGTGCCTTATCCAGACCCAGCACTTAACCCTTAATCTTACCAGTTTACTGCTGGTCCTGATGTCCACAGTGGTTTAAAATGATATAATTTCTACATAAAATGATATAATTTCTACATACCCGTAAGAACGGATCTTATGGGTACGATCTATAGAAATGTAAACCATAAGGCTAATTATTGAACATCTAGTTAAATCTATATACGTTAAAAGAAAAGAATTTGCATTCTCACAAGTTTTGTTCTGTCTTGTATATGTAGACCATGGTAGTACAGACGGGAGCGTTACCATATGGCAGTATGGTAAGTATAGTTCACAGATAGATACACATTTGATCGTAAGAGAAGGTGAAGGTGAGCAGAGAAGGTGCTACACAAATCACCAATCATTTCCACATGTGAATGGATAAAATGATGAAACGAGTGCCCAGTTTTTCACCCTATGTAAAATGACTGTGTTTGTTACATTACAGTACCAAATTGTCAACAGAGGTGCTTTACTGATGTCTATAAGGTACAAACCACAACCAGGGCACAAATAAGTACTTTGTGAGAGGGACAATGACAGTACTGTAGAGAGTACATCCCCAATGACAACCCATTTCACCCCCAAACATACACTCAGGGTTGAAAAGTCAGTTTTGTTTAGGGAGGTTCGAGAGTAAAGTGACCAAAAATATGTCGGTGCCATATTAGGAGCTGCTCAAAATTCTCTGCATACTAAGGAAACTGCTTCCTTTATTAGCTCCTATAGTTGAGTATCCTTTACACGCAATTCTATAAATGTACTATCCAGCAAACATCAACATAACTGACAAGTAAAAATTAAATAAGATAAAATTTTCATTTATATTCAAAAATGTGGATAAATAATGTTTATGAGCTCTGTTAAAATGATCAAAGTAAATTTACACTAAATTCACCTGGAATTAGTTACGTCCATTTCTGTTTTGCAGCCTGTAGGATAATCATATCAGTTTTACTTAGGTCACCAAACACTTTGATAAAGGCAGAAATTACACTGGATGATCTCTCCAGCAGGAAGAGAAGATGCAGTTCGGTCCACATATATTTGACACTGACACTAGTTTTGTTTTTTACCTGTTTACGGAAACATATTCTAACTATAGTTATATAATGGACATAAACACAATGTGTAGAGTCCCAGCTTTCAGTTGAGGGTATACGCATTTAAATTCAATTAAGGGTTTAGGAGTTTCAGCTAGGTAGGCGTAACAATATCCAAGTCTACCAAAGTAAATACAGGGGGTTCACAGTAAGATGCAAGTCACTCATTAGCCTCAAAAATAAAAAGGCTGGACACAGTTCTGGAAAAACATTCGCTGGACTGATGAAACCAAGATAAACCTCTACCAGAATGATGGCAAGAAAAAAAGTGTGGAGAAGGCGTGGAACAGCTCATGGTCCAAAGCATACCACGTCATCTGTAAAACACGGTGGAGGCGGTGTGAAGGCTTGGGACACCAGTGGCACTGGGACAAAGTGTTTACTGATGATGTGACACAGGACAGAGGCAGCCAAGCTACATGCAGTCAAATTTATTGGGGGGGAAATAATACATAATACAGATAGACAATGACCCAAAACATACAGCCAAAGCAACTCAGGAGTTTATTAAAGCTAAGAAGGTGAATATGCTTGAATGGCCAAGTCAGTCACCTGATCTTAACCCAACTGAGCATGCATTTCCTGCAGTGAAGGCCCGGCGGAGCATTAAAAGATTTTTCAAATCAAACCTAGAAGCAGAAAGTTAGAGGTCATCCAGGTCTTTATATCTTTAAGACGTTCCTGCAGTTTAACTAATTGGTGTGTGTTATCTGGCTTCCCAGATAGATAAAGTTGGGTGTCATCTGCATAGCAGTGAAAATGTATGCTATGCCTTCTGATGATACTGAGTAAAGGAAGCACGCATAATATAAACAGAAGTGTTCTTAGCACGGAACCCTGTGGAACTCCATAATTAACCTCAGTGTGTGAAGAGAACGCTCGATTTACATGAACAAACTGGAGTCTATTAGATAGATATGATTATATAATCAATAGAGATGATTTTCCTAGGTAATGCTATGTGATTAGAGTGAACACTATCTGTGCACCATTAGGAATGACCTCAAACGCTCTGCATTGATCTAATGAGTGTAAGCTGTCAGATCACTGTTTACCTCACAATGCTGGGTGTGAAGTGTCCTCAACTACACTGAACAAAAATATAAACGCAACACTTTTGTTTTTGCTCCCATTCCCCATGGGATGGACGTAGAGACCTAAAATTCATTCCAGATACACAATATTACCATCCCTCCCAAACAGTGGTCACAAATCAGTCCAAATGTGTGGTAGTGGGCACATCTGCTATATTGAGATAATCCATCCCACCTCACAGGTGTGCCACATCAGGATGCTGATCTGACATCATGAGTAGTGCACAGGTGTACCTCAGACTGCCCACAACAAAAGGCCACCCTGGAATGTGCAGTTTTGTCTCACAGCAAAATGCCACAGATACCACAAGCAATGAGGGAGCGTGCAATTGGCATGCTGACAGCAGGAATGTCAACCAGATCTGTCGCCCGTGCATTGAATGTTCATTTCTCAACCATAAGCCGTCTCCACAGGCGTTTCAGAGAATATGGCAGCACATCCAACCGGCCTCACAACCGCAGACCTCGTGTAACCACACCAGCCCAGGACCTCCACATCCAGCAGGTTCACCTCCAAGATCGTCTGAGACCAGCCACCCAGACAGCTGCTGGAACAATTGGTTTGCACAACCAAACAATTTCTGCACAAACTGTCAGAAACCGTCTCAGGGACGCTCAACTGCATGCCCGTCGTCCTCATCGGGGTCTTGACCTGACTCCAGCTCGTTGCCGTAACAGACTTGTGTGGGCAAGTGCTCACATTCGATGGCGTCTGGCACGTTGGAGAGGTGTGCGCTTCACGGATGAATCATGGTTCACATTGTTCAGGGCAGATGGCAGCTGAGAATGTCCCAGTTCTTGCATGGCCAGCATACTCACCGGACATGTCACCCATTGAGCATGTTCGGGATGTGCTTGACCGGCGTATACGACAGCGTGTACCAGTTCCCACGAATATCCAACAACCTCGCACAGCCATTGAAGTGGAGTGGACCAACATTCCACAGGCCACAATTGACAATCTGATAGACTCCATGCGACAATGTGTTGCACTGCATGAGGCAAATGGTGGTCACACCAGATACTGACCGGTTCTGGGTCCCCAGACCCCCAATAGCGCAAAAAACTGCACATTCCAGGGTGGCCTTTTGTTGTGGGCAGTCTGAGGTACACCTGTGCACTACTCATGATGTCAGATCAGCATCCTGATGTGGCACACCTGTGAGGTGGGATGGATTATCTCAATATAGCAGATGTGCCCACTACCACACATTTGGACTGATTTGTGACCACTGTTTGGGAGGGATGGTTATATTGTGTATCTGGAATGAATTTTAGGTCTCTACGTCCATCCCATGGGGAATGGGAGCAGTAACAAAGGTGTTGCGTTTATATTTTTGTTGAGTGTATTTTAATATGGAGAAGGCTGTAAAACTTTGTGAAAGGAATCTTATACAAGTCGAGTCGGTGAAGCTCACTTCTGTCTGACGGCAATGCTGAGATAAGTTGTTGTGGATTTCCAGAACTTTCAGCTATCATTACTAAAATGTTTTTTGAAATTGATCTAATGTTGTCAAACACTTAGCAATTAAATTCTGATATGATGTGAGAGTGTAATCAAACTGTTTATCAGAGGGAAGCAATGATTTTAGGACACTTAATCCTAACATTAGCTGGCATACTGCTTATAACCAGCTGTTGTTTTTCGAGTCGGCTCTTGTCCGCTGTCTGGAAACGGGGGGGACATGTCTGATCTGCTGAAAATTGGTAATTGCGACAATATGGGGAATAAATAAGCATGTTTACGCACTTTACCATGTGTTAGAGCCCTGACTTCAGTTAGGAGTTGAGGCTTGAAGGGAGCAGGAAGAGGATGAGGTGGAGAGGTGGAGGTGCAGATGAAGAAGATGAGGAGAAAGAGACAATGAGACATCTATGGCAAAAATCTTAAATCATATATAATTTAAGAGTGACATGTGATGTGTTAAAAGTATTTTATAACTGATATTTTACATGCTGAATGTTTTTAAAAAAATCAGCTTTTCTTTCAGAATTCTCAGGAATCTGGAACAATTGAAATCTATTATAGCGGTTTGGACGTTTAAGACGTACTGTTGCAAAGCAGTGAGCTGTAAGACACTAGAACTTTACAGAACTGACTCTAAGGGGACTCACCAAAACAAGTCATCAAGTCTCTTAGCCAGTTTTCCAGTCATGCTAATAATTAAACAACACTTTGTTGTGCAGCCAAATGTGTTTGTGTGACTTTGGTGCAGCTGTGGTATTGCCACAACAATCCCCAGGCAGAAAAATGTCCTGAACAGCCTGAATCAGAGTCGGAGAGACGCAGGAAAGAAACAAATCCATAAACTGGCTCGTGTTCAGGACACAGAAGCCCTGCGATGAGCGACAGACAGCCTCGCAGGGCAACATTATTTCTGCTTTTTTCACACCTTCTTATTTGCATCAGTTTCTTGCTTTGATTGCTTGCTTCTGTTATACCTATAAACACATTTCTTCCTTTTGCAATTCGTTCACTGCGCCCCGGCCCGGTTGTGGTGATACCGCAGTGACACAGGCCCATTCACAGGCAGATACCTGACACTGAGCCACAGCTCTCACACACGGATTAACGCTGGCATTCCTCCATCCATCACATATGATTCCTCCTTCTTTATTCACCCACTTGCTACCTTTTCTGCCTTTTTCATTTTCAGCTTCTATCTTTACTACATCTCAGGTTTTTCCTTGTTTCTTGTCTTCCATTTCCTTTCTCGCGTCCTTGATGATCGCTTTAGTTGCATGTTTGTTCCTATATGTTCTTTTTTCGTACATCATCCTTTCCTTATTCAGTATGGTGTGACTAGAGCTTTATTTTATAGTTTCTTCTTTAATTCTTGTTTCTACCCTTATTCTCATTTGATTTAGGCTCCTTTTCCCCTCCCTCTCTTCTTTTCTATTCTTCAATTATCTTTCTGCCCTGCTGCTGTCTGGTTCTAAAATACATAAATAAAACTTTTCCACCATTATTTAAAGTGTTTTAGTCATTTTCCCAGTAATAATCATTATCATTAGTAATAGTGTGCAATAGTTCATTTGGAGTTCACACAGTTGTCAGTCCAACCTGATCACCCCGCCCTTATTCCCTTCCCTTTCATTTCTCAGTCTTTCCCATTTTCCTTTTACTCACTTCCGTTTCTTTTTTCCCTTTCAATCTCAGCGTCCTTATCTTCTTTCTTAGGTGTTTCCTTGCTTCTTTGTTAAATCTTCTCCTCTCCCCTCCCTCTTTCCCTTCTTACCTCATTCTGTCTTTTGTTCCTTTCCCTCCATCCTTATTCCTCCTCTGCTCACTCACTTTCTCCCACCATCCTCCTTCGATGCAAGTTACGGTGGAAATGAGACAGTTTACGAGGAGAATTAAGTTTCATAACCCACCATCGCCCTGACCCTGGACATATTAACTACAACAGCCCCTCTGGACATTTACGTAAACACACACACGTGCACGCACACACACACATGCACACACTATAGCAAGTCCAATAAGAGAGAGAAGTGTGCTTGGATGCAGCTCAACCGCAAACCCACCTCAAGTCTTCCCTCGTGTATCCCGTAATGAATTACATCTCATATCTACACCGACCGTTTGGAAAATCATTACTCCCATTCACACATCCGCTTTTCTCATCTACACACGAGTGCCTTGGGTGGAACTGCTCAATGAAATGAGCGTGTGAATGTATTTACCCTTCCCAGAAGTCTTCCTTTCTCCTAATTTTCATAGATTCCAGAAAATCGACCGTGTTCAATATCAATGAGTTAAAAAAAAACAAAAAAACCACATTTGTTTGATCAAATGAAACTTGAGTTCCTTAACAGACCTTTTAAGCGCATGTCTGCAGTCTGAAGCCAGGTGATCTGTCCATTTATTTATTTTATTCTGAATTTATTGTCCAAGAAAAATAATTAGTTGATGTAAATATCGTGATTCTGCTAATGATTCGGAAATATACACCAATGTATCCATAAAGATTAAAATGAAGGCTTTGTTTGAGGACATAACAGTTACATATTTCCCACATCCACACCCGCAGAGGGTGGTGGATTGTTTGTAACCTTGATCTTTCCAGTTCATTTGACGCACGTCTTTTAAAGTCAGTCAGCTATAAAAGGGTTTCTTTGGCCCAGTGTAACACGCCAAACTTTTTGAAGGCTTGTGGAAATGACACAGAGAAGTTCAGAGTGTCTTTGACGTCTTCACCGCAGAAATGAACCAAGAATTACACAAGTCACGGATGGTGATTTTTGCTGTGAGAAAATGATTTTATGTGCTTCGAGAGCAAAACAGTTTGCAACAGACAAGATACACAAATGTGGGTTTAACGTATTACCAAATTTCATATGAAACATGAAATATAGTAATGGGGATTTGTCTTCTCCTTGGATGAATTGTATCTCCAACAATTTTCCCATTTGGGTGTGTATAGAGTGTCTCCTACCATGTATAGTCTTGGTGTGGCTTGTTATTTTCTCACTAATTGAATAGGACAAAGAGAGAAAGAGAAGTCGGCTTCAGTGTCCAAGCAGAGAGAACAAAACTCTTGTTCAGGAAGCTGTAGTCTGCTGTTCATGCATTCCTTGCAAGAAAAGTTATTAAATCTAGCCACAGAGTTGCTATGCTGGCAACAATGAAGTGAAAAACTGTCCAAAAAAAAATCCAAATCCTGAAATTAAGTGTACCTACCCAACAGACAAAATACCTGCTCTGAGCCTTCCCTGAAGTTTAAAGCCTATTAGTATGTGTTTTCATTAATACAGTCATTTATTTGATGGAACTGTTTACAGGGAAAGAATAATCTATATTTGTGCAGTGTGTGTGTCAGTCAGAATGCACTACAGTGTGTGCTAATGGAGTGTAATATAGGAAAACATCACCTGGTTTGTTAATCGGGGAATTAGGTAATGAGCGTAAGTACCCAGCACGGTTGTGTGTTGGGTATGTGCATGCACAACATGTTGCAGATAACTGAGGAACTTTCTAACACTAGTGATGATGTCATTCTAACTCATGGAATTACTAAAGTCAGCATCATATATATGATATTGTCTCTTGTTTCTGAATATGATTTTTCCATCAGTCCACTTGCATGTGTCCTGACAAAAAGCAAGTAAAAGTCCGTTTGGAGGTTGGTCGTCACAAAGTCGACAGACTTTCCACTTTTTTGTCACAGTTTTTCTCGTATCATTTTAAAATACATTACAAATGCTTAGGGTTACGCCTTCACAAACCTCCGTGAGACCAAGGTGGGTGAGCAGAGAGAATCAGTGCGCTGATAGCTCAGAACCAGCACTAAATATAAAATGATATGGAAACAGTAAAATAATACTATTTACTATTTCTTGAGGACAAATGTTTCTCAGAAATGCAACACTTTTGTTGAATTTTTGTGACACTTTTGTGAATACATTTACCGACAAGTTCACATTTGAAAAATGTTTTGTTTGTTACATATATCACGACATGCTCGGTGTTTAGACGACTGTCGATATATACAGTAAAACCAGCAACATGTACTAGAAGCATTAAAACCATTAAAGCTGCCCACTGCAGCCACTGTCAGTGCTTTTCACAGGTACCTTTTGATTGGTTACGTCTCTCTATAGAAGAGCCAGCACTTTCTTTCCTGTTTAAGCTTACTCTTCACCAGTCAGCACTGAATCAATGTAGCATCATTGATATGGGTGTACATATGACTGCATGTGCGTGTCTCCATAGACTCTGCTTATGTTACGTTCCCACAGTCCCTCTATGAATTATGTGAATGACATGGCTCTGTGGAACAGGGGAAAGTGACATATATCAAGATTTGAATGCACACACACGTCAGGTTTTGCTATCGTAGTGAGGACATCTCATTGACATAATGCTTTCCTAGCCGCTTACCCTAACCATAAAAAATGAATGCCTAACACTTTCCCTAAACCTAACCATTACCCAATTGTAACCCTGACACTAAAACCACATTTTGAGTGTGAAAAATGCCTTCAAACTTGTTGGGACCTGGATTTTGGTCCCCACCAAGATAGGGAAAACCGTTAGACACACACAGCTGTTAAAGGTTTAAGTTATGGACATGCACTTTCGTGATGGGTAATGATAGAAATGGCCAAAATGCCATCATGGATATTTTACGACTTCGAACGGTGCTCAGGAGCTGGTAGTGGGTCAGTGGGAGCACACCTGACAGATGCAGCTACTGGAAATGAAGGAGTTCGACTGAGGATTGTCTTTCTCGGTCTCATCACCTCTCTGTGTGTCTGTCGGCACTCGAGCCTTCTGCTGCGATCTTATCTCTCAATTACAGCACCCAGCACATTCCTGTCAACCACACACATGCATGCATGCACACACGCACCTGCAGGTTAAATTCAAAACATCTCAATGTGAAGCGCTGTGAGCCGGGTCTCATAACTGCTCTGACATTATTCTCAGTCACGACTTAATGTACTGCTTTTTTTTTTTTTTTTTTACTTTTGGCTCGCGGGTACAATCATAGAAAAACTTTGCAGCCAGGAGGGCCTGGTCACGAGATGAGAAATCGCATTTGCCACCTCCCATATTTCATACATGTCTTTTAAATCATTTAAACTGTTCCGACACAGCCGTCACAGTCACACACTCATTTCTCACACTCTGCATCAATGACCAAATGAATCTCAAACACTCATAAAGACTTTTGAAATTCTTACGCACTGACTCATGTTAGTCTAAGAAATGTTACATGAGAATGAGGCCCGCGCGCACACAAACACGCACACAAACCCAAACCTCAAAAAACATGTGTGTACCCAGAGGCCATTTTGACGAGAGAAAGCCCTCCAGGCTATAATAACATTCTGCTACTCCCTATGAGTTATTGGAATATCAGGAAAGAGACAGTGTGTGAGTGTGTGAGTGTGTGTGTGTGCACCAACAGTGTGCGGCATGAGCTCTGTGCATGCCACACAAAGTGTTTCAATCAGAAATAGGTGCTGACAGGGAATTGTGGGAATTGCAAAAGTAACCAGGTTTTAATAAAAAAACAAAACAATTTAAGACAAACTTATCCTCTACATGATGCTGACAAACAACTCAGTGTCATGTCAACCATGACAAAAATGCACATGGATGTAGGCTGTCATCTTATCTCCCATGAAATAAGTTGCGATTTCCTTTAATCATGTTCACTGTCATTTTAATCCCTCACCTCAAAACAGAAGTAAGTTTAACCTGAGACCTGCTCTCTACCTGCTAAAGGTTGTTTCACACGTCATTGTCCACAGCATCGCTGCTAGTCTCTGCCTGTGTAACTGTCACGGCGAGTGAGATGAGCCATGTGGAAATATTAAAGGAGGATCGAGTCGCAGGCACTCGTGAAGGTGAGGTAGTTTATTGAACACAAAATGCAAAAAGAGAAACGGCAAACGGGACAGAAGACTATCTAAACTACTGAACACAAACCAGGACATGAACATGAAGGAGGATGGACGGAGGCAAATGATGGTTGACAGCAGGTAGAACACACAGATGGAGCATGGTGGACACACAGATGGACCAGCAACTACAATGACAGAAGACACAACTTAAATACACTCAGAGAAACACAGGGAGATTACACACCGGTGGGGGACACAGCTGGGAGTAATTAACTAGACGAGACAAGGGAGGTAACCTAAACACACTCACATGAGACGCAGACCTTCACAATAAAACAGGAAACAAGAAAACACTACACAAAGTCGCAGACACGACACTGAGAGGCAGACAGAATATAACACATCGAACTCAATGCTAAACATGAGACACAAATCCTGAAACACGAATAAACAGAAACATGGAATAATAATAATAATGATCATAGCACCCGAAAAACACAACAAACATTCAAAAATAAACCAAAACATCAGAACTCAAAATACTGGGTCGAACCGACCCAGAACTGTGACAGTAAGCGTGAGCATCACTCTGAAATCAGTGTTTGTTTTTGAGATTCCTCAAGCAGACAGATCTTTAAAGAAGTGGGAGTCATTGAACTAAACCAGCATTTAGCTTCTTTGTGTGTGTCTGTGTTAAACACATTGACTTGATCATGTGTAATGAAATGTAACATGTAAAAAAATGTATTTGCATTGTAAGGTAGAGCCTACAATAATACATACAGAGAAAAACCCAACAATAACCCCCTATGAGCAAGCACTTTGGCGACAGTGGGAAGGAAAAACTCCCTTTTAACAGGAAGAAACCTCCGACAGAACAGGCTCAGGGAGGGGCGGGGCCATCTGCTGCGACCGGTTGGGGTGAGAGAAGGAAGACAGGATGAAGACATGCTGTGGAAGAGAGCCAGAGATTAACAACAAGTATGATTCAATGCAGAGAGGTCTTCCACTGTCCATGTGCCACAACATTAACCAAAATTTCATTTTTAAAATTAAAGAAATAAAATAAAACAAACTTAAAATTTAAATGATTTATTACTTCATTTTCTGGCTTTACAGGGAGGCTTGCCAACTTTTTAAACTCTATTATTCCCGTCATTTGGAGGGTTCCCCTTGATGTTTTTCTTTTTTCTTTTTTGGGGGGCTTTCAGAGAATATTTCAGGCCATAAAAATCGTATTCATTGATAAGAAAGAAAAAAAAAAAAAAAAAAAAACTCCTTAAAAGTACAATTAAATTAAAATGTGACATGTACTGAAAACACAAAGAAACATATACTCATAAGTGTTTTGAACAGGCTGTAGTATAGCTAATATAAAATCCTCCTGGTACACCATTCAGGAACCACTCACTTACACCACCACCCACCCCTCCTGCCTTCAAATGGGAGTTTGACGTCTTCAATTTCACACGTCCTCAGAAACATGGGGCTGATGCCAGCAGGGCAGCGGCTTTGCTCTGGTGTAGTTTCTCTTGCTTTCTCCTAAACTGGTCAGAAGTCACAGCCAGGCAGGGGGTATTTCTCAGATGTGGGGGGTCTGATCCACACAGTTCCCTTTGGGGGATAGGAATTGGAGAAAGGCAAAATCACTGAAGACAGTGGGAGTGTGTGCAAGCCACAGTGCGTGGTGGAGGAGGTGTCAGGATCCTGGGTCTCCTGACCCAGCGTTTTTAGTTCTTTGTGATTCTTGTATTTTGTACTCGTGTGATTTATTCTATGGTTTCTAGTTTTGACCCCTTGCCCTTCATGTTTCTCTGTGCCCCCTCTGTTCTGTGTAAGTCTGTGTTTCTTGGTCAGTGTCTTTGCATGTTTTGAGTTTCTTGTGTTTTCTGTCACTCTGTATTGTGAATTCTGTTCTCATGGTTGGTCTTTTGTTACTCCCTTGAGTCTAGTTTCTTGTGTTCCATGCTTAGTATTTCCCTCTGTGTATTTTGGTTCTTAGAGTCCTCTGCTTTATGGTTTGTCTCTGTGTTTCTTAGTTGCTCTGTCTCCCCTAGTCAAGTCTGCATCTGTGCTACTTCCTGTTTTACTTTGAAGGTCTGTGTCTCATGTGAGTTTTTCTGTTTGAGTTCGGCCTCCTCAAGTGTTGTGTTAAATGTGTTAATCTCTTCATCGTCAGTAGCCTGGGGTGTGTCTGTGGTCATCAAAGTCATCAACAAACAGAACGAAAATGGACCGCACCTGTTATTGTGACACTGAGCCAAATAATTGTCCTTGTGTATGGTTATGATAAACTATAATTTCGAACTTTGCACTTAGAACTGGAACAAGTCTGCACACCCTAATGAACAACAAGTAAGAATTATTATTACTTTTTAAATAAATTATAACCTCTGCATACTGTCGCTCTATTATTTTATTAAATCACAATGTTTTGGTCCAACCGTCCTTAATTAGAGGTCGGGGGGAATCTTACAGATCTAATTGTTTCTTTGTCTTTCTTTGCTCTTCATTTGTTATTCCCTCCATGACTTTTCCCCTCTTTATGTTTGCACACACACACACACACACACACACACACACACACACACACACACACACACACACACACACACACACACACACACCTACCTTGTGGTTTTACATGAGAAAATGTCTCTGCCTCCATCTCCATTTCTGACCTCTGTGCCCCAAACAAATCCTGAATTAATTAAAAAGGGAAATCCCAATGGTCCTCAGGCAGGGGCACACATTCTCTCTCTCTCTGACACACACACACACACACACACACACACACACACACACACACACACACACACACACACACACACACACACACACACACACACACACACACACAGATTGAGTGTCTCTCACCCTTATGCTGTGGTAAGGGATTAGTGGAGCTTGTTCAATGACGGGAGTGTTTCCAGGTTGACAGAGTACGGAGCTCAAGCAGCTCAGCTTAAACATTACCAAGCACTGCACAGTCACTTCTTTTCGAAGGATTTACATTATGATGAAATTTACGGTCCTGGACCTGTAACAGTATTAAGAGTATCCTGTTATGCCTTTTTCGTATTTTCTGTCAGAAATAGATTGTTTTGATGCTGGATGCTCATTTAAACATATATAAACATGGCCAAAATGTCAAATTGTGAGGTCAGTGTATACGCTAATAATCAGTGTCAGACTGCGCTACTCTACTCTTGGCTTTGTATGATGTAATGAGAAAGGGTATCCCTGTTATAGTCATCTGCCCACCTACAGTTTTTGAACGGGGGCCGACAATCAGAAGAAAGGCAGCTTAAAGGGAGCTAAAACATGAGAATTATTATGAGAAATTATGAGAAATTACACAAAAGAATGATTCTTTGCAAACACTTGATTGCAGTTGTTGCTGCTAAGGGTGGACACTGTATTTTAAGTGTCACAAACACACAAAAAACAGGAATTCTTTTTCACACCACGGTACATTAGAGCGCAGTCTGACTTGATCTTGGCAAAAATGCTGCTTAAAAGTTGCAAATCTACATCAGTTCTATGATTAGTTCAACACTGAGTGAAATTTGACTCACAAATTCAGGCTGTCGACCTCTCTGTCGGCTGTCGAACGGTCCAGCTTGATACATATTATAACCTTTCTCGGAATTTAACTCGATCAGCCAGAACAGAACACGTGGACTACAGCATGAAGATTACATAAATCCAACTAGAACACTTCAGGGTTCATAAAACTGAAAAATGTGCTCTTAAATACTGCTTGCTGAAAGTATCAGTTAAAATGTTTTCAGTATTTGGAACCAGATTGTTTTAAAGGAATATGGCTCTTACTTTCCTGACCTGTCCACTTGTTATTAATGGTTGGTATAACTATATCTCTAAGGACTGTCTGCACTTGCTTATCTTTCCACAAACCTCAATGAAAATCACTCTTTAATGTCAAAGCTGAATGAGGAAAAATGTGTCTTTGTGCCTGCTCTCTTCTCAAGGAACCCATTATGGAATAATGAAAGAGCCCGTCTGTCCCACGGACTTGAACCTGAAGATGAAGGATGCTGTGGCAGATTGAGTAAGGGTCTGCCTCTGCTGTGTTTAGTCAGGATTAAAATAGAATTGGCCTGTGATCTTGTATGTCCCACATTGGACTGTTTGCTTCAGGAGCAATTATCTGGATAAATGTGGCCCGCTTGCTCTATAATGGGATTGCGGTTCTGTTTTGATTGCACATATACATTTGTCTTTTAACTGTTTTTGACTCTTGAGTGATCTTTTTTTATTCTTTTTGTCTCCAGCACTGGGCTTTTTAATGCTTTTAGCCTTTATTCTAATATTACACACCAGCAATTTCAGTGCATAAAGTTGGGATATAAAGTAAGCTAGGTAGTGTTAATCAAAAATCAAAAGAAACAACTCATCACACTTGAAAGCTCAGCAATCAGAGCGACTGCTCTCCGAGCACATCTGAGATGTTTGTTTCTGCAGTCTTTCCTGAGAATTATAGAGAACTCTGAAGCTTTGAACTGCTGTAATCAAGTTCTCATCTCATCGTTGTTTTGAAATTGTCAGGTCTGAGGGATATTCGGTAAACTAAATCACATCTGCAGGAAATCAGAATTTTAATCGACTGTTGACTGCTGGGAAAACTGGGAATACGTTCTTCATTTGACAAGCTTATTGTGAGCTAGAAGGTGCTGGAGTCTTCGGTGGCTTAGCGCTAATGCTTCTTGGAGCAAGCAGCAGCATGGAGAGGGACAGAAAGCCCTAAAAACAAACTAAATAAAGCACAGTATGATTTACATTTTGCAATCTTCAAAGTAAGTGCCAGTTTGAAACTGAAGTGGCCACTTTTTGCTTTGAATAAACACTTTTGACATTCTTTGAATTGGTTTCATAAGATCATCACGAGCCTGTCTAACAATCCGAAAGGACTCCCCACACATGTTGAGCACTTGTTGGTAGCTTTCTGTTCCATCTGAGGTTCAGCTTACCTCAGACCTTTTTAGTTGGGGTGAAGCTGAGTAATAGTGGCAACTAGATCGTCTCCTTGATCACTCTCGTCTTGGTCAAACTGGCTAAAGGAGTGTGGTGGTGTGTTTTGGCTCATTGTTCTGCAGAAATGATGGACCCACTCAGTTCAAATCAGATGCAATGGCGTGTCACTGAAGAATGTTGTTATGGCCATGGTGGTCTGGACTAAAGTCCAGATTTCTGTATGAAGCCCAGTCTTGGATGAGTCAGTCCAAGCAGCTACTCATTGGTCCCCTCTGTAGTTGTTTCTTTGCAGCAGTTTGATCAAGAATACCTGCTTTATTTATTCTGTTTTCTCACACAATCTTCAGAAAATGATGAAGAATCGGGCTGGGGGTTGTCCTTTCTCATATGTGGCGACCAGCAGGAGGTACTCCACTTCAGACACATTCATTAGAAATACTCCAGTTGTTTTAGTCAAGGACGCTGCCTGGGTTGGACATGCAGGAGGCAGCACAGATGACACACGAAAAGATGCATGCTCTATTTTCTTAGATGCATGATGCATGCTCTATTTTTATTTGATTCGATTGTTACTGTTACTGGTCTTTCTGTGTGGAGTTTGCATGTTCTCCCCGTGTTTGCGTGGGTTCTCTCCGGGTACTCCGGCTTCCTCCCACCGTCCAAAGACATGCAGCTTGTGGGGATAGGTTAATTGGATAATCCAAATTGTCACTAGGTGTGACTGTGCGAGTGAATGTGAGTGTGAATGGTTGTCTGTCCCTGTGTGTTGGCCCTGCAACAGACTGGCGACCTGTCCAGGGTGTACCCCACCTCTCGCCCTATGACAGTTGGGATAGGTTCCAGCGCCCCCTGCGACCCTGAAAAGGATAAGCGGAAGCGAATGGATGGATGGATTGTTACTGTCTTGCCATTGCTAAAATTGAGTTTTTCCTTCCCATTGTTGCCAAGTGCGTGCTTATTGTTAGGGCTTTCTTGGTATTATTATAGGGTTTTTACCTTAAAATATAAAGCACTTTGAGGTGACTCTTCTTCTGATTTGATGCTATATACATTGAATTTAATTGAATTGTATATAAAGGACAGGTTTGACAGATGTAAGCATAGGTAAAAGTGATCATATCTGGATGAGAGGACCGATAGCTAAGTTATCAACTAACACTAGTAAGCTTGGCTAAAAAGATGAATACATAGATGTTCTTGGTTCAGCACACTGACAGACAAATCTGCTACTTAATGCAAGGTAACACAATTTATTTCACTCAGCATAAGTAAAGCACAAACTTCTTAGATGATCTGTCATATTATTGTCTGAAAACTCCATTAGAAGTGTGTACTATATTAGTATCATCCTCCACACAAAGAGATTTGCTGATTCTGTGTGTGTGTGTGTGTGTGTGTGTGTGTGTGTGTGTGTGTGTGTGTGTGTGTGTGTGTGTGTGTGTGTGTGAGAGAGAGAGAGAGAGAGAGACAGATAAAGAAATAGAAAGTAAGACAGACGGAGAACACCAGGTTGCAATCCATCATCCATGACTGTTCTTGTGTTCTTCCATTGCAGTGTAAACAGGCTTCTTCTGTGGAAAAAAAACCCACTCACGGGTGGCCGTGTCCCTTTGCTGATCCAACCGGTTAATTTGTGTGAATGTGTGCAGATGTGAAAGTGTGTTTAAGTGTATCTGTGTGAGCATCTGAGTGTGCAAGTGTGCTCCTCATGTAAGTAGTCCAGGAGGTAATTTGCTCTAATAACAGAGCCGAGGATGCTCCAAAACCTTGATTAAAACAGTTTCTATTCTCAGAAAGCTTGGTGTGTGTTTGCGTTGGTCTGAATGCACGAAAAAATTCTATCAGCAGAAAGCAGAGATGTCTCAGTGTGCTGCTAGTTAAGGGACACTCTGTGTATACTGGATCTGTGTAGTGTCAGTGTGTGCTTGTGGTTTGTGTATGTGTGTTTGCACCACTGGTACCCCCACCACGCTTCCTGATCTAAAAATGGTCGTAACTCACCATTGCTTTCCCATCTGAGCCGTTCCCCTCCACTCATCTACCATCGCTGAGACGTACCAAGGTGTTGATGTTGGACTGGAGTCTGTGAGCGTGTGTGTTTTGTCTGGTGTGTGTATTTCTGGCTATTTTGAGAGAGCCGTGGCAATTGGCCCATTTAAAACTCTGCTTTATCTCTGCGCAGCATACCAAGAGACTAAAAACTCCTCCTGTACAACATGAATAATGAAACAGTGCTCCTCTGCAAACATATAGATAATCATCTTTCATCATTTAGTGATCCCACTGTGTAAACTGTAATGACTTTTCAATGACTTCCCATTACTTCACTAAGTCAAATTTCTATAATTTAGTCTAGTTTCTACTATAGTAAAGTCTGCTGTAAGACCATCTTAAAACCATCTTCTTCTTGAAAGCCAAAAGACAAAGCCTGTGATGCCAAATTACAAATGATAATCGGCTCTTTAGTTAATGTTTAAAGGTTAGTATTTAACCTTTTAACATCCAGGTTGCTGGAGGACCACTTAAGAATAGGGGTAGGGTTAGGAGTGCATTAAAGCCACATGCCATCACATCTCTTTTATGCATTTTGGCCACACAGTTTTGCCATGGGAAGATTTCCATTTGGGTAAGACAAATAGGTGAACATTCCTTACAAAGGGGTAGATGTGAACCTAACATGAGAGTAAACAGAGATCTAGAGAGGGCAACATGACTATAATACCTTTTTCAGAGTTGTTTTTGCTGCAGCAAAAACCTGGCAGATCTGCTGGCAAACTGACTCACAACAGACAAAGTTAACAGCCACCTGATCGACGTAGTTCAGCATTTGGAAAGATATTTCATATCCGTCTAAAAACAATGTTCAATTAGTGGATGTGAGGCTTACATTTTCCAGGTGGCCAGAAGGAGCCACCTGGACAGCAGCAGCCCCAAATATCCCATCCAACCCGGCCTGTTCTGGTGGCCGCATCCACAAATGCAGTAAGACCTGCACAGTACAAGGCAGACGGTTTATGTGTTGTGGTTTATCAATGTATCGGGAATATAAAGACCATTTTATTTGTTCAGGCTTTTAAATTAGATGATAATTCTCAAAGCAGATTATTTACTTCATCTAGGTAAGGCATAACAGGGCAAATCCAAAATAATCAGTGAATTCAATTGAGGATAAGATTGTTGTTCTTTAAACAACAAAAAAAAACTAAACTAAACTAATAATGCAAATACCTCTTTATTTGAATTTGCAGTGTAAGACATGTTTTTCAGTGAGTGGCTGCAACCATAAGCGACTGCATGTTTACTCAAAGTTATTTCACAATGCACCTTAAGTGTTATGACACTTGTAACAGGTATTACAATTAAACAACATGAGATATGCATTAAATTATTGTCTCGACGACTTTGGACCAGTATCAGAAAGTTCTAGGTAAGACTATGGAGCCTTGAAAGGATCAGCAGAGAAGGAACCACACAATGATAGAATAGATGTGATTTGAGTAGAAACTGTATTGAAAGTTGTAAAGTTTACAAACCCTGCCTGTCTAAAGCCGGCTTCCTACAGTGCACAAACACACATTAAAGGGCCCAAAAATAAAATCAAAACAACATCCTCTTTAAGGAAATTCTCCAAAGAGTTTCAATTAAAGAGCTTCCGCTCCCGTTGCTCAGTCCACTTCTCTTTAGAAAGAGAAATTAGAGTTCCTTGTGTGTGTGTTTCTGTCCATTGGTTCGAACACTACCCGGGTAGATTTTTAAAGTGTTAGTCTTATCTGTATCAAGGAAGGTAGTAATAGTCCTGAGGTTCGCTGAAGATGGATCCCACGGCTGGCCACACCGCACTCGGGTCCGTCGACAGTCACTCTCTCGGGATTGGCTCGCCACTGAACCCACAGGGTTCAGATCTCAAATGATCCAGTCCTGGTCAAAAACCAATCTATGCACACAGTGCAGAGTGCATACATTACTATTTTATCTATTCTTCTTCCATCACTCATCTTTCAGTCAAGTATTGCTCAAGTATAACAAATTATTTTAGTTATACAATGTCTCAACCATCCTAAAATAATTTGAGTTACATCACACAAGGTCTTAGTGCAACAGAAAATATACCTTATATTTACCCTTTTGGGAATAAATAAACTTATAAGATTCACTCTCCCATATTTATCCTTTTAACAGCTTGCTTTTAACTGTTCTTCTTTTTTCAGATATTTCAACCTGAATTATTTCTCAGAAAAATATATCAACTTCTTTAAACATTAACACATTCAACAGAGTAATGAGATCCCTCACATTTTATGAACTTTTTGCATCTTCATCAAATGAATTAACTTCTAAGTCAACAAAACTGAAAGGGTGCATTTAAGCACTACATGACAATATTACTGCTTCTCCAACGTTTTGGAAAGCTAACAAACTCAGATGAATCACAGTAATGTTAGAACACAGAGATCGCTAAGCAGTAACTTAATACTAGCGGTTAGCTGGGCACATTCTAATGTATACTTTAGCACTTAAAATTAAACATCTGCACATCAGTGATCTTACAGTACTTTAAACATAAATATCACAACTCCGACTGGTTTTGTTTTTTAAAGCAGAAAATATATTAACAGCAGTCAACTACATGTCTTTATGGTGCTAACATTCATGTAGCATCCCTTACCGGAGCTCGTGGTGAGATAGCTCGTCCAGCTGACGCAGCTTCCCACGGCCGTATTTCACAGATCTCAGATCCTAATAAATAGCCATCTGTTAACAGCTAGTATGTGAAGATAAATTGCGAATTTAACTTTTATTTCAGTTTTTCTTACCAGGATCTTTCAGCTAATTTGGCGGTTGCCTCGTGAGTAGCGGTTGCCTCGTGAGTAATGGCTTCCACAACAGGAAATGTTGACTAACAGAAAGTCATCTCAAGGCATACTCGCCTCCTAGCGGCGGGGAGGGAAAATTACACCTCCAACCTTATGCAGCAGCACAACCCACAAATCTGATGTGGGTTACACTCTCCCCTCCTGAACTCTTGCACGTCCCTGTGCATGACAAGGTTCACACAAATGTTTCTTGGGGGGAAAGGCAAGGGAAGAAGCAGGTGCTTCACCTTCATTTACCATGTCATTCCACACATCGGTCAACCCTTGGAAGAAAGACTTCACCACGGTGACAATTGGTTTCCCCAATTCAGTGTAGTCGAGCCTCATTGGTGGTTGACGATCCCGCTCAGACCTCCTGACATGGATATCAGCGTTAGCTCGTTCCTCTACTTCACCACTCTCCTCTTGTCCTTCAGTTCCAGGATCATTCATCACATCCTCCAACCTGTCCGGGAGGACTGGGATCTCTTTAGGTTGGTCCTCACTCAAATCCTTGACCTCGTTAAACAACTCATCTTCTCCTGAACTGCTATCCAGCAGCATCCTTTGTCCCTCAGATTCAGTGGATGCACTATCATCCATCTTTGCTTCTCCCACAGATTCATGGAGTTCAGGTGCTGGTACGTCCGCAGCAGGAGGTGAGGTCTGACCATCATCTGGAGTCTGCTCATCGCCACATTGATCTGTTTCATGGTAAATTGATGTGGCATCAGGCATAACATTGGCACCTTCCGGAACATCCGTTGACTCAGTGGAGATTGATGTCAGGTTATTCTTGGCGTGACTGGAACCTAGGTCTCTTGGGGCATTTTGCCTTGCAGCACCCCCAGTCGTCTCAGAGACTGGCTGTGTTTCGAACCAGGCAATGGGAACAATGTCCTCCTCGTCTGAAGACTGGTCAAGCTCCGTTGTCCTGTTGGGAGTATTCTGACGTGTCCTAGGCTTTCTAGCTCGTTTGGGCTGAGCACGCTCCTCCGTTGGTGCGGCAAGAAATCCGCATGGGAGTAAGAGGTCACGATGCAGCGTGCGCTTGGGACCCTCGCCGTTCTCTGGTCTAACTGTATAGACTGGGAGGTCTCCAGCTTTCTTTACTACCACATGGACTGTGGACTCCCACTTATCAGCGAGCTTGTGCTTTCCTCGGACACGCACGTTTTTGACGAGTACTCTGTCGCCAACGCCTAAAGCAGAAGGACTCACTCGCTTATCAAACCGAATCTTATTCCTCTCAGCTACCTTGGCAGCAGTTCTTGTGGCAACTTTGTAGCTCTGCTCAAGGCGAGATTTAAGGTCTTGTACGTATTGGGAATGTGACTTGTGTCGCTGTTCTTTCACTGGTAACCCAAATGCGAGGTCGACAGGCAACCTTGGCTGGCGTCCAAACATTAGTTCATATGGTGTGAACCCAGTCACCTCACTTCTGGTACAGTTGTACGCGTGGACCAACGGCTTTACAAAGTCCTTCCAGTGAGATTTTTCTTGACTTCCCAGAGTGCCAAGCATGTCTAATAGAGTGCGGTTGAAGCGTTCCACTGGGTTGCCCCTCGGGTGGTATGGTGTTGTTCGCGTTTTGCGGATGCCCGCAATCTGACAGAGTTCCTTGATCAACCGCGACTCAAAATCAGGACCTTGGTCACTGTGCAGCTTCTCTGGGAATCCATAATGGATGATGAAATTGTCCCACAACCACTTTGCAACTGTTCGAGCCTTTTGATTTTGTGTCGGTCCAGCTACAGCATACTTGGTGAAGTGATCAGTGATCACGAGGATGTCCTTTGTGTTGCTTCTGTCTGGTTCAACAGACAAAAAGTCCATACATACTAATTCGAGTGGTCGCGTCGTTGTTATATTCACCAGAGGTGCAGCTCTCTCGGGTAGAGCTTTCCTGCACACACACCTGGTACACGTCCTTATTTTCTTCTCAATGTCCAAAGCCATTCTTGGCCAGTAGAATCTAGCTCTGACTAGATCCACTGTGCGTTCCTTTCCCGTGTGACCCATGTCGTCGTGCAGACTGGTCAATACCACGTCCCGAAGTTCCTCAGGCAAGACTAACTGATGTTGGGGGTGTCCCTCTTCTAGGCGTGTTCTATAGAGGATGCCATTTCGGAGCTCAAACTTGTTCAATTCTCTCAACAAGAGAGGCAGATCTGGAAGCTCGGTTCTTAGACTAGATGGTGGTTTCACTCCGTGCTCAATCTGGGAAATGACATGCTTAATGCACTGATCAGCTCGTTGCTTGTCTCTGAGGTCCTCTTCTGAAAGGTTTGGGATGATGGGTAGTCCTCCAAGCCCGTCCTCATGACCAAAACTGTCAGGCACCGCATCTGCAGAAATGGCCAGGCTTTCAACCAGGGAGATACTACCATCGCAGTCCATTGCATTGTCGGTGCAATAGATAAGTTGTCTCTCACAAATGGCTTGAACGACCTCTGGATTAACCACTTCAATGTCTCCTGGGTCAGATAGGTGATGTTGAGTGAAACGACGTATCCTGTCCCACTCTTTCTGAGATGGTAGGTCATCACGCAGATTGCCGTGAGGGCGTCTCGACAATGCGTCAGCATCTCCATTTTGTTTCCCAGGGCGGTACTGGAGCTTAAAAGAGAAGGTGGAGAGTGCAGCCAGCCACCTATAGCTGGTTGCATCGAGCTTGGCAGAAGTAAGTATATAAGTGAGAGGATTGCTGTCAGTGACCACCGTAAACTGATTGCCATACAGATAGTCACTGAACTTCTCTGTCACAGACCACTTCAATGCCAGGAACTCAAGCTTGTGAGCCGGGTAGCGGGATTCACTACGTGATAACCCTCTGCTAGCGTAGGCAACAACACGCAGCTGCCCCTCCTGCTCCTGATACAAGGCCGCTCCGAGGCCGGTGGAGCTTGCATCCGTGTGTAGGATGTAGGGCAACGTGGGATCTGCAAAGGCTAGAACTGGGGATGTTGTCAGTTTGTCTATAATCATTTCGAAGGCCTGCTGGCAAGCGGGTGTCCAACGGTCCAGAAATGGTTCTTTTGGGTGGTAGTACTGCCCACTCTTGTCTTTTGACTTGGGATGCTTCTGAACAGGTGGGTACCCCGATGTCAGGTCATTCAGAGGCTTTACTATGCTTGAATAGCCTTTGATGAACTTCCTATAGTACCCGCAGAATCCCAAGAAGGCTCTCAGCTCTTTTAGGCGGTGAGGAACTGGCCAGGTCCTTAATGCTGCTATCTTCTCTGGGTCTGTTTCCACTCCCCGCTCCGACACCACATGTCCCAGATAACGAACCGAAGACTGGAAGAACTTGCATTTTTCTGGAGACAGCTTCAGCCCGTACTCCTTCAACCGGTTGAGAACCTTGATGAGTCTGGCTTCGTGTTCTTCTAAAGTCTTTGAAAAGACTATCAGGTCATCCAGAAAAACTACAACCTCCTTCAGGTTCATGTCGCCCATGCACTTTTCCATCAGCCTCTGGAAGGTACTTGGGGCGTTCGTCACTCCTTGAGGCATGCGATTAAACTCCCAAAAACCAAGCGGGCAGACAAAGGCAGTCTTGGGCTTATCAGCTTCATCAACCTCAATCTGGTAATAACCAGACTTGAGGTCGAGAACACTGAACCATCTGGAACCAGAGAGTGCTGTGAAAGTGTCGTCCATCCTTGGGAGTGCGTACGCATCCTTCACTGTCTGCAGGTTCAACTTCCTGTAATCAATACAGAGGCGAACTTGACCATTTTTCTTCCTGACCACAACAATAGGAGATGAAAATGGAGACTCGCTCTCACGAATCACTCCAGCATCAAGAAGTTCTTGAAGATGTTTTCTGACGGCTTCCACATCGTTTGGGTGGATTGGCCGGGCCCTGTGCTTGAATGGTGTTTGGTCAGACAGCTTGATGTGATGCTTTACTTTATCTGTCCTCCCAAAGTCAATATCATTCATGGCAAAGACTTCAGGCATGCCATTTAGCTTTTCCACAATTCTGTCTCTCCACTCTGGAGAAATGTGAGATTCCCCAAAGTCAAAGACCAGCTTAGGTTGATCAGGGGACTTGGATCCAGGTAGCTTGGTTGGCTCCTGACCCTCCGTCGCACTCTGTTTGTGCGGTAGAATAGCCTGGATTGCATTGAGCTCAGCAATCACGCTCTTGGCCGGAATAGTGATGTCGTGCTCAGACGCATTAGAAATCACAACTGGTAGCCTGCATGGGGATCTGGTCGGTATGTTAAGGAGGCAGGTCTTTACTAGAAGTCCTCCAGGCAGAGATGATGTAGGGTACTCCACAATGGCACACTTCTCCGATTGGAGTCCCTTGACTGCTACAGTTCCCTCTAAAACAACAGTTTCTCCAGCCGGAACAACCTTCTTGTCTTTCCCATGCATCCTCACCACTCCAATGTTACTGTCATGACATTGTTCATGTCGCAGTTGTAATACTTTCAGCACAGTCTTGTAGCCATCTGCTGAAGTGTGGTGGATCACTGGACCTTTCTCTTTGTGCATGTTATATGCCACATCAAGGGTGTTAGTACCAATCAGTACATGAAAGCCAGATGTTCCACTGTCTGGGACCACTAAGGCCAAGGTTGGGACATCACACTCCTTCCCCAGGAATTGTTCTGGGAAGGTGATGGTGATTTTAATGTAGCCCAAATAAGGCACGGGTAACCCATTGGCACCTTCAACTTCCAATAGATCATACAGTGGCTCTATCTGTGTTTTGAACAGATGTTGATCAAAGAAGGACTTGGTAACCGTAGTCACTTGTGAACCTGTGTCCATCAGACAGTTAAACTGTTTATCTTGGATCATCACTTGGCATGTACTCTTTGTACCTATCAGTTTTGGGGAAACCTTCGAAAGGTGTTTCCTTACATTACACTGGTTCAAAGCAGCACTTAATTTAGGTGTAGCGTCTTTATTAACAGGGCGCTGGTGAGCTGCTACAGCCTCAGTTTGCCCTACAACTGAGGCTACATCTAAAAATTTTCATTGGGAGTTAGATGGTCGGTTGCATCCCAAAGACGCTGCTTTTCTCTTAGCTGACTTCTTTTTTCATCAACGAGAGTGGGGTTTGGTTCGTTAGTGCAAGTTGAGGAAATGTGGCCATCCTGACCACACTTGAAACAATACCAAGCCTTTGGCCTTGCATTCTGTTTTGGGTTGGAGGGCTTCCAGCTTGGTGCTCTAGGGTTAAGTTTAGGTGGTAGTGGTTGGCTGGATGTGTGCTCAGCGCTCCCCTTGGGTTTCGAGGTCTTTTGGGGTTTCTTTGACATCAATGCGGTAAGCTGGCTCTGAAGAGATGCGACCTGCTGTTTGAGTTCCGCCAACGTGTTGGACTCGGGTGGGATCACTACTTGCTGGCTGCAGGCACATGTGCTTTGCGAGCTAGTAATGGCCCGCTGTCGATTTGAGCCGAGGTGCTTCTTCATGCGTGTGACTTTGGCTGCATGTCTATCCTCTTCAGTACGGATCTGTAACAGGAGCTCTGCAAACGCTGGAGGGTGACTTTTCTTTTCTTCTAGGTTGAGGTCAGAGAGCAAGATGTTGTCCCAACAACCGCGGCAGAATTGTTTGAGAATATATTTGTCTGCTTCTTCAGCAGCAATTCCTCCCCTCTTAACAGCAAGGTTTAGAACAGCCTGGAGGCGGCAGAGGTAAGACGAAGCCTTTTCACCAGGATCCTGAAGAGTGTTCATAAACTGGGCGAAAAGTTCTTCGCCATCTTCAACAGTCCCAAAGGCTGCATCCAGCAGTTGAAGGTAAGTTTCAGGGGTAGCTTCAGGACTTAGCCTTTTAACAATATCTGCTGCAGGGGAGAGCAAGCTTTCAACCATTTTCCGAGACTTCTGAAGATTGGACAGAGTGGGATCTTTCCTGAGAAGCTCAGCATGTGATCGCCATGTGTCGTAGTCGGTCTCATTACTGGGTCTTGGGGTTTTTCCTGAAAATGGGTGAAGCTTGATGGGAAAATGTGGATATGTGTTACAGTCACTTTTCCTTACAATGTGTTCAACGATGACCTTTTGAACTTCAGGTGGATGGAGGTCACTCTCCCTGATGGGTAGATTTTGCCTCAGGATGGTGGGTGGCTTTGGTTTGGGGCAATCTTGACCGGAATCTGTTAAGGAGGGACTTCTGAACATCCGGTGCTCTGAGGTTTCAACTGTTTCAAGAGATGTGTCGAACGGTTTGGCTACAGATGCCTCATCAATGCTGTCAGTTCCAATTGCCTCACTGATCTCTGACATCATGTCTCTCAGCACTTCTTCGTAGTCTTTCCCACTTAATTTTGCCAATTTCTTTATCTCATTGAGGTAGGTTTTGGTAACATTGCAGCCAACCTTCGTAGTGTAAATGCTAGCCAAAGCTTGAACGAGATACCTGACACTTGGGTTCTCTTTGAGTTCATGTGTGTAAGGCAAAAGAGAAGATAAGGCTTCAATGGCGGTACCATCTTGATATTCAATAATCAGGTTTTTATAAAACTCTGATTCAGCATCAGTTACTGAAACAAGCCTAAAAGAACCAAATTTCTTCAGAAAGTCTATAATCTCCTCATCTTCTGGCGATTCAAGCAACCCACTTACAATCACTGCATTAGGGACTTTGATACCTGAGTTAGCTATGAACTCCATCTTTGGCAATGACAAACAACTTTTAAACAACTTTTTTTTTTATACAATTCCCCAAACTTGAGATATGTTTCACTGCTGACACTTAACTAGGCTCCTGGCTGGCTCGCCACTTTTGTAACAGGTATTACAATTAAACAACATGAGATATGCATTAAATTATTGTCTCGACGACTTTGGACCAGTATCAGAAAGTTCTAGGTAAGACTATGGAGCCTTGAAAGGATCAGCAGAGAAGGAACCACACAATGATAGAATAGATGTGATTTGAGTAGAAACTGTATTGAAAGTTGTAAAGTTTACAAACCCTGCCTGTCTAAAGCCGGCTTCCTACAGTGCACAAACGCACATTAAAGGGCCCAAAAATAAAATCAAAACAACATCCTCTTTAAGGAAATTCTCCAAAGAGTTTCAATTAAAGAGCTTCCGCTCCCGTTGCTCAGTCCACTTCTCTTTAGAAAGAGAAATTAGAGTTCCTTGTGTGTGTGTTTCTGTCCATTGGTTCGAACACTACCCGGGTAGATTTTTAAAGTGTTAGTCTTATCTGTATCAAGGAAGGTAGTAATAGTCCTGAGGTTCGCTGAAGATGGATCCCACGGCTGGCCACACCGCACTCGGGTCCGTCGACAGTCACTCTCTCGGGATTGGCTCGCCACTGAACCCACAGGGTTCAGATCTCAAATGATCCAGTCCTGGTCAAAAACCAATCTATGCACACAGTGCAGAGTGCATACATTACTATTTTATCTATTCTTCTTCCATCACTCATCTTTCAGTCAAGTATTGCTCAAGTATAACAAATTATTTTAGTTATACAATGTCTCAACCATCCTAAAATAATTTGAGTTACATCACACAAGGTCTTAGTGCAACAGAAAATATACCTTATATTTACCCTTTTGGGAATAAATAAACTTATAAGATTCACTCTCCCATATTTATCCTTTTAACAGCTTGCTTTTAACTGTTCTTCTTTTTTCAGATATTTCAACCTGAATTATTTCTCAGAAAAATATATCAACTTCTTTAAACATTAACACATTCAACAGAGTAATGAGATCCCTCACATTTTATGAACTTTTTGCATCTTCATCAAATGAATTAACTTCTAAGTCAACAAAACTGAAAGGGTGCATTTAAGCACTACATGACAATATTACTGCTTCTCCAACGTTTTGGAAAGCTAACAAACTCAGATGAATCACAGTAATGTTAGAACACAGAGATCGCTAAGCAGTAACTTAATACTAGCGGTTAGCTGGGCACATTCTAATGTATACTTTAGCACTTAAAATTAAACATCTGCACATCAGTGATCTTACAGTACTTTAAACATAAATATCACAACTCCGACTGGTTTTGTTTTTTAAAGCAGAAAATATATTAACAGCAGTCAACTACATGTCTTTATGGTGCTAACATTCATGTAGCATCCCTTACCGGAGCTCGTGGTGAGATAGCTCGTCCAGCTGACGCAGCTTCCCACGGCCGTATTTCACAGATCTCAGATCCTAATAAATAGCCATCTGTTAACAGCTAGTATGTGAAGATAAATTGCGAATTTAACTTTTATTTCAGTTTTTCTTACCAGGATCTTTCAGCTAATTTGGCGGTTGCCTCGTGAGTAATGGCTTCCACAACAGGAAATGTTGACTAACAGAAAGTCATCTCAAGGCATACTCGCCTCCTAGCGGCGGGGAGGGAAAATTACACCTCCAACCTTATGCAGCAGCACAACCCACAAATCTGATGTGGGTTACACACTGCTTACAAATAAAAATCATTAACCCATGATTGGGTTAATGAGCAATCATTGTTTATGGAAAATATCAATTTTTTTTATATTTCTATTTATTAAAGAGTAAAGTCAATATTAATTGTTTTCTTTCAGATTATAGTCATATGATAAATCTTTATCACAAAACTGCATATTACTTTAATGGAAATAGCCTCAATGCATTTCTTTTGAAAGAGCTGGCTACAATAGTTACTCCAGCTTTAATGAGTGGTGATGTGTTGGTCGCGAACGAAACTCTCACTTGTCTCTCACCCTCTCTCTCGCACTTTTTTTCCGCTTCACTCCGCACGCGAGCCTTGTGCTTTGCGCTTGGCAGAGGGGGGAGGGGCAGTAGTTACACTCAGTAGCACAGGAACAGAGCGGGAGGGAGAGAGAAAGAGAGCCAGGGACAACGACATCACATTAGAAAGGTATAGCAATCATCCACAACTATTTTCAGTTGCGAATGATAAAGGATTCAGAAAGTTTATTCATGCAGGTCCATATGACAGAGAATATGCATGTTCTTTCTGTTTTGCATTTTTTAATTTATATTTAATTGTGTTGTGGTTTGCAGTGTTTTGTGTTGTTTCACTTTTTTATTTTATTTTAAAAGGAAAAAGCTGAAAATTTAAATAGTTTAAAGTTGAAATGTAAATAGTTGGGTTTTGCATTATATGATTTATTTATTACATTTTATGTGGAGTGAATAATTAAAAGTATATTTACGGTGGCTGCTAGAGACAAAGCACGTACAAACTCTGAAGCACGTACAAAACACAACAGAAGTGCTCCAGGATGCTAGGGGCAGTGTTGAGCTTTTGTTACCTAGTGGCTACACAAGCCAGCAGGTACCAACTTGTAACAGGTAACAACCGATTTGGTGTGTGGTAGTAACGAGAAGGGTCTGGCTGCAGCCACTGTGGAGCTCCACAGTAACCGGATACACGTGACCTCCACACTAACCGGAAACACGTGACCTCCACAGTAGCCGGAAGCACGTGACCTCCACAGTAGCCGGAAGCACGTGACCTCCACACTAGCCGTAAACACGCATGGATACCGTGGAAGTCTTGCAAGTTGATCACAAAGGTTGGTTAAGTCTTTCTTAAATAAATTTGCCGTTAGTGATTTCAGAATTCTAGGAATCGTCTAGTTTTCTTACAATGATCATGTTGCCACTTATTTAGCGTTACAACAACATTCCTCCTTATTTTAATGTTTTTTCATCGTGCTCCATGGCAGAGAAACACACAAATATGCTTTTTCCTGGGCCTGGTTTAAGTAAGAGAGCTGGATTAACGGCTTCTGTGGGCGAGAAGAAGCAAAAACCACATTTTGCATTAGAGTATGATTTATTGTTGGCGTCAGAGATGCAAAATAACGAATACTTCAATACTGTACTTAAGTAGAATTTTCTGGTGTCTTTACTGCTGTACTTTTTTGTGCCTACTGTATACTTCTTTATACTTCTACTTCTCACATTGTAGCACGCGTATCTGTACTTTGTAATCCGTACATTTGTAAATCAGCCCCCCGCACGCGTGCTTTGGACGCAAGATTACTTCAAAATTTTGTACATAAATTATATTTTAGACCCTGTACTTCTTACTTCGACTTGACTAAAAAGTCGAGTCGGTGCTTTTTAAACAGAGGTATCTAAACTGTAGTAAGGAACGTGTGTACTTGTGACACCTTTGGTTAGCGTCAACACTGTAAATTTCGTCACAAACAGATTTATATATTTATCAATACTTCTATTCGTTATTCTTTTCTGTACAGCTTTTTTATTGCCCAGATTTTAGTTAGCCTCTGTTCAATTGACTGTTATATGTCAATAGAAACATGTCTCACAAATTAAAGTGTCTTGTAAAATATTTGTGGGGTTTTTTTTTCAAGAATTTTCTTCCCAAATCTATTACATGCCAACTGTAAATTGTTATTTCTGCTAAAACCTTAACTTAAATGTGTATATGGTGTTTATCTGTTTCTCTCTCTGTTTTAGATGCACACATCAATCTGGAATTCGGGCTTAAAGCCAGAATTGCAGGAATGCAACACGTGTTGCAGAGGACTCTTTCACTGCCCTCTGTGCCCCACTTTCAGCCCTACTGTCAGGGCAAAGATTGAGGAGCATCTAAGTGTGCAAAAAAAAATGCTTTGCCTTTCAAAGGTATGTTTGTATTAAATATACTTTAGTTATAAATATGCACTTTTTTAAGCACGTCTGCAGTATCTTTGTTGACTTAAAAGTTGCTGTTGATATTGTACTGTTCATCTGCAACAAAAATAGTGTTTTTATAAAATATATTTTTATTTACTTTTCACCACTTTCCTAGACATAACTTTTGTGATCCATACCATTTTGCTTTCATTATTGAGGTTGGCTTGGATGTTTTTGTTAACATGTACAATCTGATTGTTAGACAAATTGGTTGCATTCTATACAACTACATTTAAATTACATCTGTTTGTTTGTTTGTTTGTTTTTTTTCTCTTACAGATAAAATGATATGCCGGTGCAGGCTGCCTTGTAGGACAACAGGACACTTTCACTGCCCTGTCTGTAAGATTACAATCATACGGCGTGGGGATATGGCAAGGCATTTATTGTCTTGTCAGCATTCTTCAATGCCAAGTCAGCCACCATTATCAGGACTGCTCCCCGCTGAACTCTCCGAGGAGACCCGTATTCCTCCGGCAGTACTCTTCGAGGAGCCCCGTTTCCCCCCCAAGGTTTTGTCTTCAGTATCTGAACCATTTTCTGAGTCTTTGTTAGAACATTCATATGCTCTACCCTCTGTGTTCAATAAAACTGCAGCTGATGGAAAGTCCATGAAAATGACATGCCCTCACTGTGGCCTTACTCTTCATAGCTCTGGCAAGCTATTTGCACACTGGAGAGAGGAAGCCAAAGCTGTGCTTGAAGGACAACACGTGCCCATTTTCAGACTGAAAAAGCGCAAGTTCCAGGAAGTCAGTCAGGTCAGTATTCACTTTAAACAGTAGTGTAATTACATGGTTAGTGACATTTGAATAACTGTTAAAAAACTGTTCTGCAACAGAGAAATAACTATGTTTTCATCCCCATTTGCCTGACACAGGAGCCAGCAGTTGTTGAAGATCTGCGTCCTGCTGTGCAGTGGGTTGTCCAAAATAAGGCACTTTTCTGTGGACATGTAACAATGCCCAAATATCTGTCCTTAAATCAAGGGGACCAGCAGAGGGTCTTAATAGACATGTCAGAGGAAGAAGACACTGGAGCAAGGGACTTGTTCCTCTTTGTTTTTCAGTTTGCAGAGGACATGGAGCTCTTTTTGAATGCATGTGCTGATGAGCAGGGGCTAAGGGTCAGTGCTATGTTTGACATGTAATGGACAAATGAAGGCACTGGCTGTGTTTGTTTGTTTGTTTAATATGTTGTTGTTGTTGTTTTTTTGTTTTGTTTTTTGCGTAGTACAAAATTCCAATTAAACTTATTTCAAAATGTTGTTCACTTTATTCTGTGTCCATACTTATAATAAAGGATTACAGTGAAACAGCATTAAATGTAAATGTAACAGCATTTTTTTTTAAACTTGTATTTTCAAAATAAAAAGCTTATTGTTGATATTAACAGTAAAGAATTGTAATCAATAATATTTTTATACATTTTAAACATTAACACTCTGGGCTCTATCCTGGCCATCTGTGGACACTTCACTTATTCTTTTTTTTGACTACTGCACTGCAGTGGACCAAAAGAATGACACGGGTTTGATCTTAAGGATCTAATAGTTGTGTGTGTTGTGCATGACATTGCCACACATATATGTATTTGAAAGATAGAGTAGAATAAATTATGACGCATGAAATATTACATAGGCTGCAGTGAATTTCTGTTGATACAGACTATTGAGCTTTGAGTTTCCCAGTCAAACTTAGCTTTGAAGCACCTGCTAAAAACACTTTTACTCTTGTACATTTCAAAACAAGACACCATAGCCAAAATATTAACAAAATATGTATTATTAAAAAATTCAAAGCTGCAGCACATACAGCAACAAACACCGTTAGTAAATGTGTCCTGGAGTTTATGCAGGTGCAGAAAGTGCTGCTGCTGTAAGTCAGCCTAACAGCTTCCAGATCACTTATTTTTCTGGAAAGATGGTAGGAAGGGCATCACTGCTCATTTCTACAGTCTCCCAGATCTTGGAATACAATCCCTTTGTACCATGAAACCACTTCGCAGTACTAGGAGTCCACTAAAACCTACAAAGAGAGTGATCCCGGAAGAAATTGGGCACACACTAGTGACCTCAACAATTGCAAGACAGCCTTTTCCCCGATGCTCAGATGGGGAAAAAAAGGAAGTTTCATGAAAACATTAGGACTTTAGGTAATATATAACCTAACTGGCTATAAAGAGTAAAAAATTTAGATACAATTTTGATGAAAAGGACTGGTGCTATTTTAAAGAGTCACGTCGGCAAAAGTAGATAAATGTTTTAAGAAATATACATTTTATAGCATTTTGTGAACATACACAAAAAGTGGCCATTTTTGGCAACAAACAAGCTGAGAGAGAGTTTTATATTTTTGGCTCTCCTTGAACAAAAATAATAGTGCATAATAATCAATGTTGATGTTAATCAATTAGATGTCCCAGACTCTACTATTAATAATACAGCAGCCCCTCGTTTATCGCTGGTGTTACGTTCAAAAAATAACCCGCGGTAGGTGAAATCCATGAAGTAGCCAACTTTATTTTTTACAATTATTATAGATGTTAAGACTGTAAAACCCCTCACTACTTGCTTTATACACTTTTCTCAGACAGGCATGAACATTTTCACACTTTTCCTTCGTAGAAACATGAGTCCAGTATTATGGAATGAAACCTAAAGGTGCATTTGAGGGTGCAAAACGTTTCGTCGGCATTGTTGTGTTTGTTTGGGAGAAAACTTCCAAACATACAGTACAGCACTTCAGAGTTACACTGCTAGCGATCGAAGATTTATGTAAATTCGACAAGCTAAACGCATTCTGTACTGTACAGCAGGAGTCCCCAACCTTTTTGCACCACAGACCACTTTAATGTCAGACAATATTTTCAGGGAACGACCTTTAAGGTGTCGCGGATAAATACAACAAAAGAATAAAAAAAAGAAACTGTGGTATTTTGTAAATATAATAATAAGCGTGACTTGAGCTGTGCGCCAGCAACAATGACAGTGACATCCTCCTCTCTGCTTCTTAACGCTCTCTGGTCGCTATGGTAACGCGTAAATAGTTCTTTCAAAATAAGACACACAACTACAACCATACATTTCACACCGGAGGATCAACTCTCGCGGAACGGTACCAAAAGACTCACGGACCGGGACCGGTCCGTGGGCCTATTAGGGACCGCTCCTGTACAGGAGACACTGGACTAGATTGATTGACAATGGTCTACAGCAATCAGAACGCACAACACGATGTACTGTAAAAAAATAAATAAATCAGCGAAACAGCAAGTGTCACTTTTGGCCACGAACAATTTAGGGGATGGTGAATTTTTTTGAACAAACCCAGAGTGTTAAAAAAAACCCCACTTAAAACCATTTTTATTTCTCAGCAGCATCAATAGTAACAAAAACGCAATTTAGTTTTCGCTGTCAAAGTCGATTTAACTGAAGTTACGTGTTTCCGGTTACTGTGTAGCTCCACAGTGGCTGCAGCCAGGTGCTCTTGGTAGTAACAGGTAAATGAACTTTTTTTTAAATTATTTGAATATATATGAGTGCCTGTGTATAAATACACAAATAATACACATAGGCTTTCAATTGTGTAATTTAAGTGATCTAGGTAGCTGTTTTGGAAGTTCAGTTAACGCTGGAAATGTGTTTTGGAGTTTGTATACGTGCTTTGTCTCTAGGGGCCACCGTATATATTTAATAGGGGTGCAACGATATTCGTATCGATATTGAACCGTTCGATACAGTGCTTTCGGTTCGGTACGCATATGTATCGAACAATACAACATTTGTAATTTATTTTATCAATTTTCCTTCTGACGATGCTGTCTGTGTTGAGCGCTCAGTGAATCTGTGTTCGACTACTCCGCCTAGGCTGCACTGTCCAGCGCAGATCCACTGAGCGCTCAACACAGACAGCATCATCAGAAGGAAGAGCGCAGGGCAAGCTAGCAAGACAGAAGTTAAGCTCTCCTTGCAACAGGCAAATTGAACCTCATTCAGATCTGGCGTTTGGAATTATTTTGGTTTTCATGTGACGTATGACCCTGAAGGTAAGCGAGTCATGGACTAAAGTAAAACAGTATGTTGGATGTGCCACGCAATGCTCAATTACATTGGTGTGAACTAGTGTGTTAGCGCAGTTAGCTCGTTAACGTGTTGGCCGTCTAGCCCCATGCACGGGGCGATCGGCGGTAGCTCGTTAACGGAGATTTGCCGTGTTGTGGCGTTAAGGTCATTTCAACGAGATTAACCTGAAAGCACTAGTGGGAACACAACGAATATGACTGCACATTTACGCCGACATCATCCTAGTGCAAAGACAAGTGGAAGCAGACAAAAAAAAGCAAGTATGCTGCTAACTTTAGCCGAGTCATTTAGACAGCTGTTAGCACATGATTCTCCTTATGCTGCTGAGAATATAGCCCAGAAGAAGCGGATAGTATAGCTTTTATTTTGGAAAGAGCCATTTCTCTGTAATAAACTCTCTTTTCCAAAGATGAGTGATTCCTCAATCAGATACAGGGCTTGCAATATCGCTAGCCCGACGTCCTGGAGCTAGCGATTTTTTTCAGTCGGGCTACCAAAATCTATCTCTGCCTTGCCCGTCGGGCTATTGTAGGAAAAATATATGTCAATGCTTTTGCATTCTTTCAGAAATGTAGCTGGGTAATTATGTCATTGGCATCGGTGAGCCACTGTCAATATGTGACATATTGAAGTCGCGTTTGAATTTGCGCTTGTTTTTTTGTTTTCACTTTGCAATCCTGCGAACTGTGTATAGAGAGCGACAGCACTGATCTGTGAGTGATGATAATTTGTGCACCAATTCCTCTGACATCGTCTTATTAATCGTTAGCTTACTATGCAAACATGACAAGTGAAATCTCCCGCAGCTTAAACATGTGAGAGGTTGATCGCACAGAGAATCGCTGAGCTTATGTGAGTGCGTGTGTAAAAGCATTTCAGTTCTGCTGAGCCAAATAAGACAGGTCAGGGTGAAGAAGTGACAGCCAAAGAAAAGCTTACCACAAAACGGAGAAGTTATGACAAATGAGACTATAAGGCAAAAAGAAAGTGCAGCTTTATGGTTTCATGGACAAAAGAATTTCTGTGGCTGCAATATGACAAGCTAAATAACCAGGGCTGCACATAAGTGGTCCGCAGGTGCGCATTCGCTGTCAAAATAAAAAACACGCACAAGGGTTAGGGTTAAATTTAAAAACTGTACTTTTGAGTTAAAATATATATTTATAATTTTAATAAATGACAAATTAAAAATGCATGAACATTTTTTTGTATCGAAAAAATATCGAACCGTGACACCAAAGTATCGAACCGAACCGTGAATTTTGTGTATCGTTGCACCCCTAATATTTATATATAAACATATATAAATAAAACCATGGGGTTTTTTTACATTAATAATTCCTTTTGTGCAAAATTTTATATTATTGTTAATAATTAATTAATTAATTAAAGCAGCAAAACAACCTGAAGAGCCAGTTGGGAGCCGAAAGAGCCGGATCTCTAAAAAGAGCCGGAGATCCCATCACTACTAATGAGTTATAATTACACCGCAAAATTAAACCACTCCGTCTTTTGCATTTAATTGGTTAATTTTCAAGCTTATTATCAGCCTGTCATCACCTTTGTCTGATTTTTGCTGACACCACATTTATTTAACAATGACTTATCAACACTGGAAAATTTTACATATTGACTGCAAAAACAAACTTCGAGCAGCATCAACAAATTCCAGCAGAGTGTTTATGTGACACATACATCCATTCAGCCTGGAGGTAAATCATTAGAGTAAAAGTGTGAGTAGCTGTTACACCGACAACTCCAGGGCAGCAAATTCACTCAGAGATAAAACAAACACCTGTCAGCCCCTGATGAGCCCGATGTCTGCAATCAAACAGGCACATTAATATTGTTTATGGGTCTGTTCATGAAAAAAAAAAGCGATGCACAATAAAATACACACTCAGAAAAGCAAAACAAGGACAGACATCTAACCAAAGATCTGCACATGTACTATGTAAAAGCTCAGATGGTGAAGAGATCCAGCTGTGCAGCAAAGAACAGCAAAGAGGAGGAGACATGACACAGCTGGATCTCCGCATTTAAAGTAAGGTCTGACTGCACTAATGTACTGTACTATAGAGTGCAAGCCCAGCGTTCAGGCCTTAGAGAGAGTCTGTATGTGTGTGTATTCATAAATATACATAGCCATCACATGGTGGACAATGCAGAATGAGTGACTGTAAATTATACAGGTGTTATGTATTATCAAAGCTGAACAAATCCCCACCATTCAGTTACAAATGAAAAATAAATCCAGTCTAACTGAACTGATACCTGTAACCATAAGCATGATTTTCTTTTTTTTTAGCTCGTTTCACATTTGAAATAAACATCATCAGACATCTCTGGTGTCTGATGGACACATAACCCTGGTGACCCCCTGGGATTTAAGCCATCATTGGTGACAACCCCAAGCCTAACCCTAAGTTTTTGATGTGTTTCAGGTAGGATGATTATTTTCCTTGTTCCCTGATTGCCAACACTTGGAAAAACAAGTTTTGAGAAACAAAACTGGCATGTTCTGATTGCATGGGGTTAGCATCAGGGTCATCACACATGATGACTTAAACCTCAGAGGGCTAACAGAAGTTGACAAGGCATCAGCACACAGTTTTGAAAGAGTAACTCGAGAGTAACTTGTTTTGTTTTTTACCTGTAGTCCCCGACTGTCTGAAATGTACACCTTAAGGAAACATCCAGAATAACAACTAAATGATTCTGTTTGACTATTCAAAAAAATAGGAGACGGCATAGAAAAAACACAAAAGCCTCATTTAATGCACAAAGAGCTTGGAGCAGCAGACTAGTAACCCCAAGTGTTTACATGCTAAGTAAAGTTTATATGCTCGGCTAAATCTTCATTATATTTCTGATGAACTGCTGGAGTTACACAATATCTATTAGAATGAGTGTATTTACTAATATAAACTCCGCCGTATCACCTATAATTTGGCCAATCACTCTTCATGCCAACACTGAACACACAGAGTAAGTATAGCATGCTGGTGCAACGCTAGACTGAGCTTTCTCTGAGCAGCCAGCCCTGACAGACAGGAAAACACCCCCATGAGATCAGTTACAGAGCTAATATGTACCTGTCAAGGACCCTAATTACTTGCTCACACACATACACACACATTACAGCTGTCAGGGCTTGCAGTTAGCCCAACAAATCACCAGTTGTAAGACTAGCAGTGTCCAGGGACTGCGGCTAACTGGTAGCAGCCATGGCCTGCAGCAATACAGCAATGACACTAGGCTATGCCGGCCTTGTCTTTGACCCAGTTAGCAACCATGATGTGATGGGAGCCGGCTGGGTCAGGCTTAGAGTCTTTACTCTTTCAGTCTCCAAACACCAGAGATTAAAGCTGACTCAGACATGCATTCCTATTGCAGTGCAGGCCAGCAACACCTCTGTTTGGGCCAGCACTGGGAAACACACGCAGGCTTTAGTTTCACCAAAAAAAATCTTAACTTCCTGCATCAGAGTGAAGTTATGATCGTTTGTCATTTCAAAAGCTTTAATTTATGGGAAATTCCAGTTCTGATTAGCTATTTGAGTCATGATATAGTGTGTGTCTTTTATCTAGCCCATTTATTCTTCAGCCCATTATTCATTTATTATTATTAAGTCATTTCTTAAACTGTTATGAACGGTGTTGTGGTATGTTCAAAAGTACAATTATTTTGTCTGAAAAAAATTAACTTGTTCATTTTAATCTTATTTTAGCAGACATGTGAGAGAGTGCATTAGAAGTGATAGTGTTACATAAATCATATCAAATCCACACCGACTAAGGCATTTGCACTGTTGCCTCACAGGGGCCTGGGTTACAAACTCTAGATGTGTGCACAAGTGTTTTTGTGCGTGCTCCATGATAGAATAGCGTTCTGTCCACCGCAAAAAATAAAGTCTGCTTCAAGTCAAAGCACCTTAAACTGGAACAGGACCCTCGTTGTGTTTAGACCAAACACAACAAGGGTCCTGTTCCAGTTCTTTTCCAGTCTCTATATAAAAGGAAACTCGTTTCACACCTCCACACTAATGGAGACAATAGCCTAGCCCTCCATTTCTAATTGTCAGGGGTGTCAGGAAAGTCCCACTCTGTCCTTTCAAAACAATGTGAGGTCGAGGTCGTCACCTGTGATAACCTTGGACTAGAGCTGGGCGATATGAGATTTTTTCATATCACGATATGTTTTTTTCATTTCAGGCGATAACGATATCTATCACGATATAAGCCAAATAACTATATTTGTAAGATTTAAATGTGCCGTTGCTCACAAGTAAAATGTGAAATAATCAGCAGCTTGTTTTTATTTAAATATTTATTTCCCATAATAAGTTCAACAGGGTAGATGTACTTAAGGAACATGAGACTTTTTCAGATAAATAAAGGCAATAAAAAGGCAGCCGCTAAAGCGTTTAAGTTTCAAAATAGAACAAACGAAACAGACTAAATTGTCAATTCCACTTAGAAACAAAATATTAATTCTAAAAATAAATCTTAGTTTGTTTTACAGAAGAACAGACAAAACTGACTAACTTTTGTCAATATCAAATAAACTGAGAACTAAAAGGAAATTCTCAATCTCTCCTTGTTGTATAGCTGAGCTTTTCAAACAGTTTTAACAGTTACTTTAGTCTGACAAAAGCCGAATGACGAATTAGCGCTTCCAGTCAGAGACTGAGGCTACGTCCACACGTACACGGGTATTTTTGAAAACGGAGATTTTCCGTTTTCGTTTTAAAAAATAATCCCGTCCACACATAAAGGCAGAAATGAAGGAAAACGCTGCTATGAACATGCCAAAGCAGCAGGTGGCGCTAGATTCCTAACCGTGCAGAAATGTTGGCCAATCAGAAGTCTAGAAGCCTCGGTGGGAAAAAGTAAACAAAGCTGGGGCATAGAAGCAGAACCGAGTCGTATGTGTGGAGGGACAGTAACTGTGTGTATATGTAAGCATTTAAACACTGCAGAGAGTAGAATTAACAGTAACAGTATTGTGCGGCTTGGCACTAGTTCTGTACGTAACAAGTCACGCGACGTGACGCTGCGGCTGTGATTGGTTCGGCTCTGCGCTACTTAATTTGGATTGGCTGACCTTTTTTTTTTTTTTTTTTTAAGAGGACAAGAGCGGCGAGGTCTATCGCGATAGCTTAATTTCTCTATCGAGTAAAAGTTATATCGCGATACATATCGTTATCGTTCTATCGCCCAGCTCTACCTTGGACCCAACTATGTTTTAGCAAAAAGCTAAATAATTACTCTGGAATAAAAGGAATCAATAATTCCAATAATGGAAAGCCATAATGTCAAAAACAGTTCATATTCCTATCTGGAATCTAGTGATCTGCGATACCACTGATTATATAAATACAATTTAATTGAACTGATATTAACATATAATATCAGTTGCCCTGATGTGATCAGGGCATTGGCATAATGGTACATTATAAAATCTGTTTACATGTCATAAGGCTGTTGTTGCATTATATACCTTAGATTTGGCAGTTTTCTTGACTTTAGACACACCAAAGCCTTCATGCCCACATCTGATGGGTCTCAACGGACAACAAAAAGACGAATCTCCTGCTGCTACACTGGAACACAAAGTTCTGTAATTATGTAATAATGTGTCATCATAGAAGACATTAAACTACTTTACATCTAAAGGACTTTTGCTTTTACGAGTCACAGTAGTGTTTAGTGCAACTACAAGGTGGAACATGTAAGTATATTATTACAGTGCGTTATTACATACCAAGTAGCATGTTGCTATGCTTTGTTCATCTGCAGCGCTGTGATATGTAATATGTAATAAAACTGAAGTACACGATTGAAAAAAGATAAATGTTACAGTAGAATATAGATAATGCATAGTGTCTGTGCAGGGATAGAGATACAAACCATGAGTCCCACAGGCCTGAATGGGAACGTGAAGCCGTTTATAATTCTGACCTTGTTTTGTGCAGACAAAATGTTGGGGAAGTTGAGCATCGGTAGCTCCTAAAATATATTGACCATTCATTGTGCTCAAATAGATCAAAGCCTCCTCTACATCCTATCACGCTGTTGATCTTTTCTCAAGTCGTTCAGCTTTTTTTTCTTTTTTCTTCAAAAGATGGAAATCAACAAGAAATTAACCCTGTAAGACCCAACACATCCAAAAATAGCCAGAAAATTCAGATTTTTTGGGAACTGAGAAGTTTATTAAACCGTATAACAAAATCCACATTTTTTTTTTGCTATATCATGTTGTGTATGTTATATTTTTATTATATATTTATTATATATTTTTATATCGCAATTGATACACTGGGCATTTTTGGCAGCTTTTTGTTAACAACAATGTTAATTTTAGATAAAAAAAAGAGTTTTGTCCATAACATTTTGAAATTATGGCAAGTACTGATCATTGTGATGAGATGGAGGTCTCAGAAACTCATGTATCAAATATGATACAAATGGCATTATAGGGTTAAATTCATAAAATCATATCTTTTAGTAGCCACGTTGAGTCAAAAACATATTGTTATATAAGAGTGCAAGAAGTTCACTTATGTGACTAACATGTAATACACAGGTGATTTTTTTATTTTCATCTGTGTGCTTTTTCCTTCAAGATTTGAAATTTAAGCTCCTCCTGGGGCCGACTGAAAGTTTCCTTTGGAGAGGTCAGAAGTTAAATCAGACTGTTCATACAGGATGCAGGAGTACAGGGAGGGTTTTCTGATCTGTCAAGTCTTGTCCATGGGGGGTGAGCTGCTAATGTTGCACAACAGAGTACCAGCATGTGGAACCACTGAGAGAGATTACTGCATTTACTCCTACACACTGAGCAGTTTCATTCCAAAGTGAGAAATTTGACAAGTGAAACTAACACCTTTGACGAGGGTTTGTGTTGAGAGCAGTTTCACAAATTATATCGAAATTACAATTAAAAATGACCATTTGCTTTGTGCATGCTGAACATTTGGAGGCACAGACACTTTTCAAATTTCAGATGCTTTGAAGGACAAAGAGAAATAGAAGCAGAAAATGCATACAGTTATAATCAACATGAAAGCATGAATATCATGCTGCAATTTAACTGATTTATTTGTAAAAGTAAATCAGGTTTCGCTTGTTTGAAGTTTGCAGGCTATTCATAGTCTGTTTTCTTAATTTTTAATCTTTAATTGTTATGCTAGAATGCCAGCAGTCTACAATATAGGTGTGGATTTGGGGAACTAGCTACTATGGTAAGACATGCCACCCAATTCATGCTTATGAACCTTGCACGATGCTTTACAGCATTATATTTCCGTTAAGTTTTTAAGTCTTACTCCGTCCTACCTCTCTAAGCTGCTGCAGTCACTCAAATCAGCTGATCAGCAGCTTCTGGATGTGCCGAGAACACAGCTGAGGCATGGCTTCTGCTTTTGTCGATGACACTCCCAAATTGTTGAACTCGTTGCTGTGGCGCATTAGACAGGCCAGAAGACCCAACTCTTCTGCTTGGCTTTGGTTTCAGTGTGAGATGTTGGTTTTATTTTGCTTTTATTGTTTTCACTCTTGTCTTTATTGATGATTCATATTTTTATTCATCTTTAAAATTGGATTTTAATTTCATTTTATTCTCATGTTTTTATGTCTCCGTCCACCTATTTGGTCAGTGGTTGCTTTTCTTAAAGTATAGCTGGCTTAGTGATTCTCCAGAAATCATGAACCATCACACAGACAGAAAAATTGAAAACAAAAGTGAAAACATTCACCTGACTCAATAAGAACGCATCGCATGTGAAATGTAAAGGTTGGCACCAAATCGTGTCTTTCTCATTTTAAAGAACAACTTGTCATTTTGCCAAAAAGCCTAATGCTTCATAATTGTCATCCTGCATTTTAAAAATACATTGAGAAACAGAAAACAGAGAGGACGTAATGCCAAAACCCCAACCCTCTTCTGAAGGCCAAATATTGTTTTTCTCCTCATGTTACTAAAGTACTTTTTCATTCCTCATTATAAGTTTTACTATAGGTTTAATTTAGCTTTTATAGCTGTCATAACCTTGACAGCAGTTTGAGGCAGAACCTGAATAGGAAGCAGCTGGAACCATTAACAGACTTCCCTCCCTTCTTTGTGCCGTACACATTCCATCTCATTCCAGGAGTTTGTCAGTATGGCCCTTTACCTGATGTCATTAGAGTTAATAAGGCTGAACCGTGTCCATGTGGACGATGGATTTAACCTAGAAGCTTGAATCCCTAGTGTTGTGTAACACACTCACACATACTATACAGCAAACAGGATGAGGAAGATGCCACCTTGTAGACACAGAAATAAAGACTTTTGCACAGAGACAAAGTCTGTACCCTAAAAATGCATTCAAAAAGGGTGCTTCTGTGACCTTGCTGGAAAAAAGGGCAATTGTGACAGATTATACACATTATAATGAATCTAATTAACCCCATTCAGTTGGAAACAGATAGCAGATTGACTACATTCAATTCAATTTTATTTATATAGCGCCAAATCACAACAACAGTCGCCTCAAGGTGCAACATGTATTCAACTTAGATAAGAAATCACAAGGGAAGAAAAGTACTAGAAGAAAAGGGCAGATGTGCACTTATATGGCCTCCATACATTTTACAGTTATCCAATTATCCACTATCCATGTTGAAGTTATTGTCCAAAAAATAAGCTCGTATTGAGAGGGTCAAGTAGGAAAAGCTCACTAACTTTCCATGGAATGAGACAGACAGACACACACACATGTGCGAAGTCACAGCGGCCACATCCATCTTTCATATCTAATCAATGAGATGGTTGACCAACAGAGTACCTACAGAGTAAAGAAGAAACAACCATGTTTTTATAATAAGCCAAACTGAAAAGCTGAGTCTTTAAGTAGTTATAAATGGATGAGGAAAAATGGTAAAAACTCTGTATGTTCACATTATCGCACTTCCCGCCTTCTCTCTCCCTCTTTTCCCAATTCCCTTCATCTCATCCACTCATACCTAATGTTTCTCCTCCTCCTCTTCGCCTCCCTCCTTTCCTCCCACTGAGACTATGTCCCCTACATGTCTAAGCCTGTGCTCACTGGTGTTTGATGTCAGTTAATTTGCTCCTGTGTTGACAGGTGGATGGCTGCTCAGCACAGCATCTGTGTGTGTGTGTGTGTGTGTGTGTGTGTGTGTGTGTGTGTGTGTGTGTGTGTGTGTGTGTGTGTGTGTTTTCATGTGTGTACTTGTATGTCCATTCAGGTATGAATCCAAGAGAGAGCAGAGCAAACCTGAGTAGTAGCATGCATGAACTGATATGTACTTATGTGCTAAACATATTAACATATTAATCTGCACAAACAGTATATTTTAATAATAATGGGTGTGTGTGTGTGTGTGTGTGTGTGTGTGTGTGTGTGTGTGTGTGTGTGTGTGTGTGTGTGTGTGTGCCCGTTCCCAAGCTGCTCACTGTGGTGTAATTGCTGCGTCTGAATTTGGTGCCCTGGATTATGGCAATTTACTCCCCCGGGAGTGCCGAGCACTGTGGGAAAACCGTAAGCCAGAGCGTGTCTGTGTAGATGTGTGTCTGTGTGTGCGTACTAGTGTGTGTTTTAGCTCTGTGGGAAAAGTGTATTTGCTCAGGACAAGGACACAATACAGGCTTTTCTCTACCATGCACAGTATCCCTTAGCATGCAGAAGTCTGTTTTAGTAGACCTGGCACACTTACGTAGTGTGCGTCTGGGTGTGTTGCATGTAACACACTGTAGGTGCAGCAAGTTAGAATGAGGCGATCCTCAGTGTTTTCGCAGGGGTAGGTGTGAAAAACACTGACATCCACCTGCTCCTAGCTTCTTGTTATTCATTTATACCCCCATCATCATCATCATCATGCTCAGTCAGGCAATTGAAATGATTTATTAGTTAGAAGCTATAGCGTGAGAGGTCTAGACTCTGAGGTCATTACTTTGTAATGAGGAGTGAGGAATAAATACCTCCTGCAGGTGGATGCTGGATGTTGTTGACCCGGTGGATGTCACAGAAAAAAACAAAAGAAAACAGTTGTATCCATGTTATGTACAGCAGCATATGAAAGCAAGGGTGATTTTTAGTAACCATGTAAACAACGGAGTAGGTATATTTTTCATTTTTCTATGAGTGGTGAAAACTGCTCCACAGCCGCTCTGCGTTTCTCCATAACAGCTTCAAATGGTTGGGAAGCTTCTGCTGCTGTCTGTATATAAAAACATCCTAGTACAGACGGTATTTGAATGTATTTGAGTAATAACAACACTTATAAATCAGATTTTTTTTAAAGTTATATTTCTATATTAGTTTTTACCTGTGATGCACCTCAGATGCTCTGGCCAATGTTTAACTGCATTGAGTGCAGTCTGTCAGATGATTGTTTACCTCAGCTGTCAAAATGCCGGATATGAAGCATCCACGTTTATTTACTCTGGAGGAGGCTGTAAAACTCTGCGAAAGGATTGTTGAGTTACTGAAGCTCATATCAGACCGAGTGAGGTGAGTTGTTGTCAGGATACCCTGAACTTTCCTGTTGGTAAGTGCTGCTGTTTTTCCACTGTATTAGCGACTGTTCGCTGGTGTTTCTGAAGCTTAAAATTAAACCGAATTAGTGAATAAACTCACACAATGGGAGAATATAATCAAGATCATCAGTCCAACCACAATGTTAGCTTACAATCAGCTGCTGGTGTTATATAACTACGACAAATATAGGTATAGTGCAACTATCAGTACAGCATGATGATAATGGGAATAAATAATCACATTATGCACTTATGTTAGAGCCCTGACTTCAATTCAAAAGATGAGGCTTCAGGTCAGAGTCGGGATGGAGTAGCGAGAAGTAATAATAATAATAATAGATACTTTATTGATCCCCATGGGGAAATTACTTGTTTTTCTCTGCATTTGACCCATTCACTCAGTGAAGCAGTGGGCAGCCCACTAAGAAGGCGCCCGGGGAGCAGTGTGTAGGGACGGTACCTTGCTCAGGGGTACCTCAGGGTAGCCGTTAAGTGGATTCGAACCGCCGACCTTCCGATCATGGGGCGACCACTTTACCTACTGAGCTATCCCTGCCCCTGTGAGAGCAGTGTTAGAAGTGACAGATGATGAAGAGCAGGAGAGAGGAGGAAAATTAGATCATTAGAAAGAGATGATGAAAATATAAAAGTACAGTTTTCAAATATTCATATATAGACGGAAGGAGCCATTTGCCATCTTTAAAATTAAAACTAACTCAAATTCTCACTTTCTCGGGAATTCTCAGGAATCTGGAACACACATCTCTAAAATAATTATAATTATTATACAGAGGGTAAACTAAACACCCAGTTTATCTATGACCAATGTTGAACTGCATCCATTAGCCTTTGCCTAGTTTCAAATATTTTCCTTGACTAGAATGTTTCTAGACTGATGTTAAATTAGGCACAAGGAACATCATTAACAGTCACGACACTGGATTTTTTCATTCTGTAGCACATCACTAAATTTATTATCTACATTCTAAATGTATCTCGGTTGCATGTTTTACAAGAGTTACACGCTTTTTTCTGCACAATTAAAGGATTTAAAAAGTCAAACATGCAAACATGAACTACAATTGTATGGAGAGGAGAAAAACAGTTTGCTGAAAACAGTTTGCTACTAAGAAGTGGTGCAGATTGCACTTTACCATTTAATAATAATAATAATGGATTGCATTTATATAGCACTTTTCGAGACCCTCAAAGCACTTTACAATTCCACTATTCATTCACTCTCACATTCACACACTGGTGGAGGCTACAGTTGTAGCCACAGCTGCCCTGGGACAGACTGACAGAAGCGAGGCTGCCATATCGCGCCATCGGCCCCTCTGGCCATCACCACTCGGCGGTAGGTGAAGTCTCTTGCCCAAGGACACAACGACCGAGACTGTCCGACCCGCTTATGGTTTATCTTGTTATATTGTAACTGTGTGACAGTGCATCTCAGGCCACGGTGCAAAATAAAGCAAAGATAATGTAAAAAATTACTTTCCACATGGTTAAAATGTCTAAGTGTCAACCTAAGTGTGTCAAAAGTAATAAGAAACGTACAATACCTTTTTTGAGCAACACCAGTGTCAACACCAGCAGGGATTTCTAGCTGGTAAACAGCAGCATGTATCTGGGTTGATCTGCATCATTCAGATGTTGCTAAATTCTGAATACAAAATTGCAAATGATGGCAAAAATGTGTTATAGTGTTTCCATCTGCTTATTTGCTATGCAATGAGATAAACTGACACAAATTCATACCAGGTGTTGCAAACAGAAGCCAATACATGTTCATGTTTGTTAAATTAAATGAAAAAATTCACTTTAACTTTCATCACAATAAATTGTGAGCTGACGTTCTGACAGTGAAACGTCAGCTTATTGATTCTATTTTGGAGGCAGCTGGAGCTGTACGGTCCAACTTCTATGTTTTAGGAACAAAGACAGAGCTCGCAGATTTGTTAGTGAAATCATGAGGTTTTTGTGTTAAGTTTGAAAATATGTTACTGTAACCAGCTCTCCGTGTTAGCACGTGTTAGCTGTCTAAATAAATAAATACATTTGGGTAAATTCCCAGATGATTAAACATGCAACTATTTTGCTGGTAATAACCGAAATGAGTAAAGAAAATCAACAGCCTATTTACGCAAGATAATTCATAATTTTATTGGGGGGGTTATATTGGTTGGGTCTGATTATTGGGGGGGTCATAACCCCCCTAACCCCCCTGGAAATTACGCCCCTGGTTTTACCTAACCTAACTTAGAAGACAGTGCAACGTGTTTCCAGATTAACGATGAGAAATGAGCAAATCAGTCTTCTCCATTAGTTATCTCTGTTCCAAAGAACAATACATTGTTTCAAAGGGTAAAATGTGGCCGAGGCATACCTCATAAAATCTGGGTCCTATTGGCTGTTTAAGCAGGTTATCTGGCTACAGACACGGGAATCTTATGAGACAACGGCAGTGTACGGATGTGTGAGAACTACAGTTGGCTTGACGAGGGAAAGGTTTTTCTCAATAGTCTTTAAAGTCCACTCTACAACAGACTTTTATGACCATGTCGTGTGGACAGAGCTATTGACCTTTATGTTCACTTGAAATTTATAGTGCAACGAAAAGGGACAGCTGGGCTTGACACTGCACTCACACAACACCAAAAAGACAACACGGGTTCATTCACAAAAAAATCCCATTCAGAAATCACCCCTTATATAGCGAATGGGGAACGATCCGGCCATACAGGAATTTACCCATGTCAGTCTTGATTAAAAAACAAAACAAACAAACAAACAAACAAACAAACCCATAGTGATAGTTTAGTTAACATACAGATAACATACTTTACCTAACATACCTCGGACACCTCATTAGAATAAATTTTGAAGCATAAGAAGAATAACAATAGAAAATAAAAAAATAGAGTATTTTAAAACAGATATTTTTGCTTTCTCATTTTAGAGACACCTTCAGCTTTTCCTATGACCGCTTGAGTAGCCTCCCTAAAAAAGGATAGAGATCAGTGAACTTGGCTTTGTCTTAACTTAATGCTGGCACCTGAATGTCATTCCAAAACAGTTAAATTGTTTCACATTAAATCCGTGTAGTTGTTTGAGGTATTTTCTCCTGCTGTAAACAACATGTATTTTCCTGCATCTTTACCAAAACCTAATTGCTCAGTATTGCTGAGGGCAATAATACAGTCTATTAGCTTTCACCAAGCTGTACAGTAAAAGAAGGTTTGAGAGGACACGTTAGCCGGACTGCTTCTCTGACTTGGTGGTATGTTTGGTTCCTCTTGGTTAAATGAGTCAGTCTGCCTTGTGGTGTTTCTTCTAGTCTCATTTTCCTGGCAATTCCTCGTCGTTGATCTTTCTTCTCTGACCTGCTGATCTCAGCCTGTGATTCCTGCTGGGTCTGAATCATCACTACCTGTGCAAGCCAATCATAATCTGTGTGTTTGTGTGTCCTTGAAGGCCAGGCCACATGTGTGTGCCCACGCTGGGTAGTCAAACCCTGCGGTGCCTGATCCTAATGGATTTGTTTTAAAGGACCTTGACAAACACAGGAGGATAAAAGCTGCTGCTGCCATGTGAGCACAAGTCTGAATGGTTCCCAAATCTCCCTGGACTCCGAAGGGTAAGCATTTGTGTTAGAAGCATGCATTTGCTTGTGTGTGTGTGTTTTTCCCAAGTCTCAGCAGTCATATGTCTTATTGCTGTGTTGTTACATCCTTTGGTGGCCAGGTAAACACTCATACAAACACACAACACCACAAAGCATTCAAATCCTAATGTCAGCAGCTGCCACCCATGAATAATGAGGGTTTTAGAGGCACTGATGAGACAACTGCAACACATGCTATGGACTTCCTCTTTAGCTGTTGCCATGAATTGGTGAAATCCAGAGAAGTACCGCACTGCAGATTGACGAGCTGGTTAACTTTTGTGATTCTCTTTGTTTTTAATTTTTTAATTTTTAATTTTGTATATAACCAATTCGCCTCAAGGAGCTTCAGATTGCAAAATACTCTACATGCTCTACATGTAACAGAGAGAAAACCCCAACTATGACTCTCCAACAAGCTGAAGATGCATTTTTCTTGTTATTTATTTTGGACTTCAGGGCCACGATACGTATTTAAGAAACTGAGAACAGTGCAAAAATATTTCACAAATATCTGTCATGTCAAAATATCTGTCATGTCGTCATGTAGGAGAAGGTCATGCCTCACGCCTGAGCCCTTTAATATCAGCTGGATGATGCTCAAGATGTTTTATTGAGTCTGGTGGCTGATGCCAACTTCTATGCTTTCGGGTGCAGGAATGGCAGAGAAGCAGATACCAACAGACTGGAGGAGCTCATCCACAAGGCCAGTAATGTTGTGGATGTAAAGTTTGAGTGCCTGACAGACGCCGTCCAAGTTTCACACAGTACTGGACAGTCACACGAACACGTTCAGCAAAAGACTCAGTCCATCAGAGAAGAAGAAATCATTGCTATCCATGGCCATCACTTTTACATATCTTACATAACATTGTTTAACTTTGGAGTATTTATTTTATGATATGACATATGCAGCTTGAATGGAGCGCCTGCTTGAATGCTTTTAAACAAGCATTGTAATTCGAATTCTGATAGTTTGAAAACATCATAACTGGTGCAAAATAATGAAATAACAATCTTGCTATTGCGTGATCACAACCTTTAAAATACTAGTCAGAGACAACAAGCATGCAATTGTGGGCATAGTGAAGCTTTAAACAAAGCACCAACATGTTTGACAGATGTGCAGATGAAACAGTATTTACGATCACAAGCTACTTGTTTTTTTCTCCACATTTCTCTGTTTCCATCACCTTAACAGCTTTTGATTTTTGTTTAATCAGGTTATATGACTTGTCTCCATAACTCTGCCTGTTTCCTCTTGTCTGAACTGTAGCGCATTCTTTCTGTTTCTGGTGGTATGTGTCCACAGTATCTGTCAGTTCCACACTTTAATTCTCTATGTAACCAGCTGTTCAGCCTATGCACTCGAGAGGTGGGATGTTGAGTCGCCTGCTCCTCATTAACACATAAGTCTTAATTCTCTGTGTCTGGACTCATAACATGTGAGTAACTAGCCACAGTCGAACGAAAATAAAGACAGATTCCAAAACCTTTTTTTTCACATCAATGTTTTCACAAATGCATTTGGATGATTTGTTTTTATAGTACATGAGAACGTATGCCAGCAAGCCACCGTGTTACTTGAAGCTTTAAATTCAGAAGTGGACAGCCCACCTAAGCCACGCTTCACATTGTGTTTGGTTCCGTGTCTGCATGGTTGTAGCAGAGTGAGAGAACAAAGCAGCAACTTCTGGGGTTTAAAAACGAAGCCAAAATGGTAGCACCCAAATCAGCCTCCTGAGGCTGACTCCAAAAGTGAGTTAATTCGACTTGTTAAAACTTTATAGCTGTAAAAAGCATATTTAGAGCTTTTGTTTCACTTCTGACGAGGCAAATTCCAGTATCTTATTTATCTGTTACACTGATTAGCACGATTGTGTTTTCATACAGTTGGATGTAGCATTTAACCAAGCTTGCTAGTGTTAGCTGAGTTTAGCATGCCATCATGTTGTCCAATTCTAATAACCTCTGTTTAAAAAAAAAAAACTATCATGACATCAGACAATAACCCTTCAAAATGTTTGCACTTACAGGAACTACGTCCATCTTCTATATACAGACAGCGGAGCAAACCTATAATAATAATAATAATAATAATAATAATAATAATAATGATAATAATGACAACAATCCCCCACCCTTATCAGTGCCATCATCTATCTTTCTAATTCATTGCCCTCCAAGCTTCCATTGCTATGAAGAGCAGCATTGCTTCAAGTGAGATAAACGCCCTGCGGACATACATGAAGCTCACTGGGGGGGGTTGCATTTTGTGCTGAATTCTGTCCACAGCTTTATTGTCTTGTTTCAAACATTACTGTGTCTGATGTGGGCGTGTCTGATCATCACTGTGTTTTCTTTGAAAGTAAAATCTCAGCCCACATAAATATATCAACAACAGTGATCACAAAACGGTGTATAACTGAACACAGTAGTGAGATCTTTAACCAGGTCTTCCCATTAACACCTGACCTGTCCAAAGGTTCAGTCAATGAGCTCATCAATAGCTTCAATGCAAAAATGTTAAATGTAATGGACACTATTGCTCCCATTAAGGTGAAGGTTATCTCTGGAAGGAAAAAGTCTCCATGGAGAAACTCCACACTGGTAAAAAATGAAAAAAGAGTGTAGGAAAGCTGAGCGCAGATGGAGAAAAACAAACCTCCAGGTTCATTATGACATCTATAAAGAGAAACTTCACAATTATAATTTACAACTGAGGAGTGCAAGAAGGTCCTACTTCTCTGACATCATCACTAAAAACAGCCATAATGCTCGGGTCTTATTTTCTACAGTTGACAGGCTAACAAACCCTCCTGTGCCAGTGGCAGCTGAACTTCATTCAACCATGGCCTGCAATGACTTTGCCAAATTCTTCACAGACAAAATCCAAAAGATTAGACAAGCAATTGGTACATCAACAGCAGATCCAGGATATGTACTGTGTCCACCGAAAAACTGTTTAAACACCATGAAAAAGTTTCACCCTATTAACAGCAAAGACCTGGAGGACATCTTAGGTCAACTGAACTCCTCCTCTTGCTGTTTAGATGTCCTGCCAACAAGTTTTTTCAAAAAGGTCTCAAAGACCTGTTACAGATCGTCAACTTTTCTTTAATATCAGGTGTGTTTCCGGAACCACTAAAAACTGCTGTAATTAAACCTATACTGAAAAAGGACAATCTTGACAAGACACAAATGAAAAACTACAGGCCGATCTCAAATCTCCCATTTTTAAGTAAGATCATTGAAAAAGCAGTTTCTCAACAGCTCAATTACTTCTTAAAACAGAATAACTGCTATAATGCCTTCCAGTCAGGTTTTAGACAGAACCACAGCACTGAAACCGCTCTGACCAAGTGTTCAATGACATATGTCTGAATACAGACAGTGGAAAAATGTCAGTCTTAGTTTTACTGGATCTCAGTGCAGCATTTGATACAGTTGACCACAACATATTACTCAAACGACTGGAGAACTGGGCAGGTCTTTCAGGAACTGTACTAAACTGGTTCAAAACATACTTAGAAAACAGGAAATACTTTGTATCAATAGGTAACTTCACATCTGAGCAGACAAGTATCACATGTGGAGTTCCCCAAGGTTCCATCTTGGGACCCCTTCTGTTTAACATTTACATGCTCCCACTGGCACAGATTATAAAGAACAACAAAATAAACTACCACAGCTATGCAGATGACACACAAATATATATCACAATGTCACCAGGAGACCGAGGCCCTGTACAGGCTCTTGGTAAATGCATTGAGGAAATTAATGACTGGTTGTGCCACAATTTTCTCCAGCTAAACAAAAACAAAACTGAGGTAATAGTCTTTGGCGCCAAAGAAAAACGATTAGAGGTCACCAGAGAACTTCAGTCTATACACCTAAAAACCACAAACCAGGTGAGAAATGTGGGTGTAGTGATGGATGCAGACCTAAACTTAGAAAAACACATTAAGACAATAACAAAATCAGCTTACTATCACCTCAAGAATATTTCAAGGATAAAAGATCTGATGTCTCAACAGGACCTGGAAAAACTAGTCCATGCATTCATCTTTAGTAGGCTTGGCTACTGTAACAGCATCTTTACAGGTCTACCTAAAAAATCAGTCAGACAACTACAGCTCATTCAGAACTCTGCTGCTCGAGTCCTCACTAAGACCAAAAAAGTGGACCACATCAGTCCAGCTCTGAGGTCTTTACACTGGCTGCCTGTCCGTCAGAGGATAGACTTTAAAGTTCTGATGCTGGTCTATAAAGCTCTGAATGGTTTAGGACCAAAATACATCAGTGACCTCCTGACCCAGTATGAACCTGCCAGATCCCTCAGGTCATCTGGGTCCGGTCTTTTATCAGTTCCCAGAGTCAGAACCAGACACGGAGAAGCTGCATTCAGCTTTTATGCTCCTTATATCTGGAACAAACTCCCAGAAAGCCTCAGATCAGCTGAAACACTCAGTTTATTTAAATCCAGGTTGAAGACTCACCTGTTCTCAGCTGCATTTGAATAAAGCACCAAATCCGCACTTAAGCTTAAATTTCAAAACTTACATTTTAACTACTGATTTTATCTATTGTTCTGATTTTATCTGTTTTGATTTTATATACTGTTTTGTTAGTTTGTTTGTTTGCTTGTTTTAATCAATTTTAAATCATGCTTTTTATTTGTTTTGGTTTCTTATGTCTCTGTAAAGCACTTTGAATCACCTTGTTGTTGAATTGTGCTATACAAATAAACTTGCCTTGCCTTGCCTTGTTGTGCATTTCCAAAGAGGTTTTCTTCACGCACGTCCTTTTCTTTACTTCTCGTGTTAGTAAACAACCAACACACGTGTGATCCATCTTTGTACATTCCCAAACAACACAAAGCTCCACGCAGTAACTTACTTTGATGTCTGGCCCCATGTGTTAAGGTTACTTACAAACCTGCTGCAAACACAAAATGCCTGACTTGCTGTCTGTGCACCAGAATATATTTCCTCCATTTTTTTCTCATGAACTTGTTTTACTGTACTACAAATGAGTTTACATCGATCAGCGTTTGAGTAGCACAGATGTATTTACATGAAAGGTTGCAGACTGTTTAAGCATCTCTGAGACTCAGTCATGAATAACTGTCACCCTGTCCACTTCCATTTTCCCTGTCTTCCTGTCATCTTTGCTTTCCTCAGTTTGTGTACTCTGTAACCTCTCAGTTCATTAGTGCTATTTATCATAGCTGGATTCTGCAATCAGTCTTTCTACACTGCAGCACTCGCCAAGCAACACATCTATGGACAAGCTGAGGCTTGAGAGGGAGAAGTACTGTCAGTGTGAGCAAGAGAGAAGGGGCTCTTAGTATAATGCCACCTCTATGCTGCTGATGAGCATAAATTATCATCTGCTCCATATTGTCAGGGGACAAGCAGAGGGACTCGTGTCGTAATCCCACATCTGCACAAAGTACACATGCTCCCTGCATCCTCACGTCATATCATATCACAGTCTGCGTCTCCCGTAAAACCCTGATGTGGATCTCGTTGCACCTGACAGGTAACAACTAAGTTATTTGCTAGTTCACTGCCAGCAGAAACATTCCTCTCACATTCCACACATCCTCCTGTGACAGGAAGTGCACAGGCAGGAGGGTGATGTTGTACTAAATCACAATACAACACAGTGTTGTTATTTACTATATTATAGCAATAATATAGTAAATACAGTATAGTGCAATATTCTATCAAATAAGACTTAAGTTAATTTGTACACAAGGTTTACAGTGGTGTGAAAAAGCTATCCGGTCTTTAAGTCTGACGTCATTAGCTGCGTCTGGGCCCAAACTCCACAGCAGGTCTTTAAGTCAAACGAGCACTACAGCATTACTGAGAGTTGAAAAACTGTCTAAATTCCTTCATCTGTAATAAAATGATCAGCGTTGCTGCTTTACCAGGTGTAACGATTAAGTTTAACATCCAGGCATCCATGAAAACAGAATTTATTAAATTTAACGGAGTTAGAAGTTGGTGAAGGAGAACAAGTGAGATACTCCATCCACAATAGTCATTAATATACTGCTGCATGGGCTGGGCTGTAGTTGCATCCTAAGGTTTTAAAAGCTGAGCTTTAAAATGATTAACAACCGAGAGAGGCTGACAGTGATCACTGACTGTTTTTAGGGGCTTGTTACAAAGCATTAAAACATGTTTAAAGCACAATAGTCTGGTTAGACGCAGGGTAGTTTGGGCCCGGAAGCAGGATTCAGCACGTCATCACTTAAAGACCGGATTGCCCCCTTCCTAACTTCATAGTGTTTTTTATATTTTTCACGCTTTTAAATTTTAATATTAGACGAAGATAACTCGAGTAAATACAAAATGCAGTTTTTAAATGATGATTTCATTAATTAAGGTCTGGTGTAAAATAAATCATGAATTAACTGTGTTTAACCATATTTTTTTTAGAAAGCTGAGTTCAGTTTTACTAAACACACTGAGGCCAGAAAACTAGCAGACATGCTGAATCAGGAAATCTTACACTGACACTGAAATCACGGACTTGCAAAGCCATTTCTAAGGCTTTGGGACTCCATTGGACCACAGTGAGAGACATTATGCACAAATGAGGAAAAAACATGAAACCATCGTGAACCTTCCCAAGAGTGACCGGCCAACCAAAGTTACTCCAACAGCCCATTGATGACACATCCACAAGGTCACAAAAGAGCAACCTGCAGAAGAGTTGCAGGCCTCACTTGCCTCAGTTAAGGTCAGAGTTCATGACTCAACCATAAGAAACAGACTGGGCAAAAACAGTATCCATGGGAGAGTTCAAGGAGAAGACCACTGCTGAGCATAAGGAACATAAACGTCTCAGTTTTGCCAAAAAATATCTTGATGATCGCCAAGATCTGGCATAAAACTAACACAGGAGAATGTCTGGTGATCTGTTTGTGACCTCAGGCTGAAGGGCACTCTGAATGGCTTAAGAAAAACAAAATGAAGACTTTGGAATGGCCCAGTCAAAGTCCTGACCTGAACCTGATTGAGATGCTGTGGCACGACCTTAAAAAGGTTGTTCATGCTCGATAGTCGATAGCTCGAAGTCCAATATTTTATTGCAGTTGTTTCTGCTAAGGGTGGCCCAAGCAGTTATTAGAGTTAGTGGGCAAACACTTTTTCACACAACTGTATACACAAGTCATTGGACCATATTACTGTAAAGCAATGATCATTTTCCATACCAGTGTAAAGACGAAAATGAAGTTACAATAGAAGAGTCAGTGGTTTTGAAGAAAATGATGCGTTCTGTTCAATCTGCTCTGCTTAGTAAGCAGTTAGCGACTATTTGCAGACAACTTGTCACCTTCTTTATCAGTTATAAGCAACAATCTCAAGGCGGTTTTAGGAGAAGCAGATTATACATTTTTAGCAATTAGTTGCTTGAGGTTTCCTGTAGTTGCTTGGTGAAATTAGTTGCTGTTTAGGCAATTCTTGTTTTTCCTTAGTTACTGGTAGTTACCATGGGACCACTGACAAGTCTTTAGGCCTGCATGACAGGGGCTTAGCAAATGATTTCATAATAACTACACTGAACAAAAATATAAACGCAACACTTTTGTTTTTGCTCCCATTCCCCATGGGATGGACGTAGAGACCTAAAATTCATTCCAGATACACAATATAACCATCCCTCCCAAACAGTGGTCACAAATCAGTCCAAATGTGTGGTAGTGGGCACATCTGCTATATTGAGATAATCCATCCCACCTCACAGGTGTGCCACATCAGGAGGCTGATCTGACATCATGAGTAGTGCACAGGTGTACCTCAGACTGCCCACAACAAAAGGCCACCCTGGAATGTGCAGTTTTTTGCGCTATTGGGGGTCTGGGGACCCAGAACCGGTCAGTATCTGGTGTGACCACCATTTGCCTCATGCAGTGCAACACATCGTTGCATGGAGTCTATCAGATTGTCAATTGTGGCCTGTGGAATGTTGGTCCACTCCACTTCAATGGCTGTGTGAGGTTGTTGGATATTCGTGGGAACTGGTACTGTCGTCAAGCACATCCCGAACATGCTCAATGGGTGACATGTCCGGTGAGTATGCTGGCCATGCAAGAACTGGGACATTCTCAGCTGCCATCTGCCCTGAACAATGTGAACCATGATTCATCCGTGAAGCGCACACCTCTCCAACGTGCTAGACGCCATCGAATGTGAGCACTTGCCCACACAAGTCTGTTAGGCGACGAGCTGGAGTCAGGTCAAGACCCCGATGAGGACGACGGGCATGCAGTTGAGCGTCCCTGAGACGGTTTCTGACAGTTTGTGCAGAAATTGTTTGGTTGTGCAAACCAATTGTTCCAGCAGCTGTCTGGGTGGCTGGTCTCAGACGATCTTGGAGGTGAACCTGCTGGATGTGGAGGTCCTGGGCTGGTGTGGTTACACGAGGTCTGCGGTTGTGAGGCCGGTTGGATGTGCTGCCATATTCTCTGAAACGCCTGTGGAGACGGCTTATGGTTGAGAAATGAACATTCAATGCACGGGCGACAGATCTGGTTGACATTCCTGCTGTCAGCATGCCAATTGCACGCTCCCTCATTGCTTGTGGTATCTGTGGCATTTTGCTGTGAGACAAAACTGCACATTCCAGGGTGGCCTTTTGTTGTGGGCAGTCTGAGGTACACCTGTGCACTACTCATGATGTCAGATCAGCATCCTGATGTGGCACACCTGTGAGGTGGGATGGATTATCTCAATATAGCAGATGTGCCCACTACCACACATTTGGACTGATTTGTGACCACTGTTTGGGAGGGATGGTTATATTGTGTATCTGGAATGAATTTTAGGTCTCTACGTCCATCCCATGGGGAATGGGAGCAAAAACAAAAGTGTTGCGTTTATATTTTTGTTCAGTGTATAAGCAAACTCCAGCGACCACCCACAAGCACTCAGGGATTATTCATTTTTCCCCAGCAACCATGGTTGCCAGGTGGTTGCCAATCAGTCTCTAGGCCTTGTGACTGAGGCAACCCAATTGAAAACCTTGCAGATTTTGAAAAATTGTAAAATTGTAATAATAAACTAGCATACTGTCTATATTTTACATGCACAGCCCATTTAAAACGAAAGAGTTGAATTGGGGCCTTTTTCATGTCAGCAATGCCAACTGCACTTCAACGCAGCTGCTTATGTCACCAGTCATGACAATGGGAACCAATTGGTGGTGGAAAGACAGAAGGATACTCCCTGCTTCCTGTTTCCTGTCAGACAGGGCAGGGTAAAATAAACTTGAGACAGTTTGTCTTTTTAATGTCCCAGCATCACTGTGTAGTGACTCATTTTTATGACCATTTAAAAACGATTGTTAGGTGGAAATAACAAAGAGCGCGTTTCTGCTGGAATTTTTCAGGTTTCACTCTGGTTTGGTCATGGCAAAAGGAAGACTTATTAGATTTCAAAGTTACTTTTTGACTCAAAAATGAAACAGTGAAGCAGTGTTTGGGCCCAACAGCTGTTACTTGTGTTAATAATAAAAGCGGATGAGTCAGGTTCTTTTTACTGTACCTTTGCAGTGGTCCAATGTTGCCTATTCTTATAATGCTAGCTGTAAAGCTAATGTTGTTTTTATAGTTTATTGTTTCAACAATAAGTAGAAAAACTCACTATATAAAATAAACTGTACAGCAGGATTTTCCTTAGATCATATTGAGAGTATTTAAGTAGTTGACTTGAGGACAAATGGCTACTACTTACAGCTACTCAAGTGGGTAAAAAAAGATCATAGCTAAAAACCTTTCATCTTCAGGTGCACACACACACACACGTTCTTCAACAAAATGTCTAGTTGTGAATCCAACAGTGGTTCATGTGGCTTGTTGGACAACATGTTTACGACTGAGGCTCCATTTTATGGTGCTAGAGGTGAACAGCAACTTTACAGTACTCTACTGGCAAATTTTGCCTGTATTTACTGTAGATTTTGCAGTCAATGTTATATAGTACAAGTACACACAAGGTCAAGAGCTCACTCAAAGTTCAGTTCACACTAAATAAAATTAACTATAGCACATTAAGGGCTTACAATTTTTGAGCTAAGTTCAAAGTGACAAACTACTTTATTAATGAGCCGGTTTTGCCTCCTCTTAAATCTGAGCAGCCAACATTCAGAGTCCAGAAAAAACTATGCATATGCACTTTACCATGTAGACAATGTGTCCTACAACAGGGCAAAACAGATCAGCTTACAAATGCAAAGCAGCTCGTAGAAAACAACGCTTTTGATAGTGGGGTTCTTTACCAGGATGGCCATATGTGTGCTGAAACAGCACACACCCCATCACATGCAGTGCACAAGCTTCATGTCACCCAGTAACTATCGAAAGAATGAAGACTGTTAAGCTGACAACATTTTTTGCTCAACTCTCCGTTTACTATGATTCAAGGAACATGCTGCACATTTATGCACAACACTGTTTACAGTGCACTCTTTTTGCATTTGGCAGGCAGAGCTCAGTTATGGCCATATGCAGATTGGTACTTCAGGGTAACGAATGACCACTCATGAACTGAATGATGAACTGAATATGTCTTTAAATATAAATATTCATTAATCACTTTAGAAATGACCATGTGCAGTCACAACATACATCTGGAAAATGACTAAGGCTTTAGATTTGCTCCTGAAAACAAAACTAACCCTCAACATCCTAAGTGCACGAAAAACATCTGTCTGCACCAAAGCAGACAGATGTGGAAACATATGATACTGTGTGTGTTTGCGTGTGCGTGCGTTCAGGATTGATGGATTTGGAGCTGGGCACGTTTGTCAGTAGGAATTGTCAGCTTTGTGTGTCTCAGCCTCCAGACAACATGGATGCGGATGTCAAGTGTGTCTCGACTTCCACAAGTTTTACAGAATGAAAGCGGGAACTGGGACGCCCCACTGACACAGAACATTTGGTGCTGTCACTGTGTTTTTAGACAGTAATTGTGAGCATATGTGTGTATACATCTGTGGACTGTATCTGTGTATTGACATGTATATATACATGCGGTGTGAGTTTGGAGTGTGCAATTCCCAGTAGAAGCTGCGTGCGTGTATCAGTATGTTAGTTGTGACTTGAACACACACCCAAAAGGCTCACATATCCTCTGACTGGAACACTCACCACCAGTTGATGCTCCTCTATCTGCCTTTATGAGTCAGTGTGTGCATGTGTGTGTGACTTGGCTAGTTGTCCTTCTTTTTAACTAGCTTTATTAGCATGTGGCAGGCTAATTGAAGCCATTTGCAGGCCCTGCTGCCTCTTTAGTGACGTTCCAGAGGGCTTTACAACCTCGCAGCTGGATCCTATTGTCTCGGAAAGTGATGTGGGGAGAAGAAAGGCGGTTGGACAGAGATAGAGGAGGTGAGAGCAGAGAAAGGAAGAGTGAAAGCACTTTAAACTTCTCTCTATCGTCTTCAAACTGCACCAGGACAATGCATACCAGGCCGCAGCCTGGTTTTTGGAAGTTCACGCTGGTCCAGCACTGATGCTGAATAATGTGTGGAATTTCACACATATGTTGACCTATGATTAACAACAGATATTTTATTGTTCAAATCTTGCAAGGACCATCTGTTTGCTCTCAGTTTAATTTTCCTCCTTAAGGCTGCACATGGCAACTGTAAGACATTTCAGAACTTCAATACACCGAAATCTTGAGGCATGATGTCAGTAGATTAGGGTGACAGTGCACTCATGTTAACATTACAAATCCTTTATTCCAAATGAAGGGTTGGAAGATAAAAGAATAGAGCTTCCACACACACAACACGTGTGAAATCGAGCTACAGTTTTGGCAACTATTTCACAAAGAACCTATTTTAGGAACATTTCCAACGAGCAAAAACATTAAGACCATTTGGTTAACATGTTGTTGGTCCTTCACACACTTTAAGTTTAAAAGGTTCACTGGAGGCATGGACTCTGCAAAACCTCTCAGTTCCTCCTGTGGCATCTACTGACAACAAACAGTCTGAAGCTCCCTACAAGCCTTTGTTTTCAGTAGGGCTGCCACGATTAGTCGACTATCAAAATCGTCGACGACTGATTTAATAGTCGACGCATCGTTTGAAGCTTTGTAAGATCCCCAAAGACGCAGGAATAAGTAGCAGGATTTAAGAGTGTAATAACGGACTGAAACAGAAGATGGCAGCACTGCATGTACAAGGATGCCAGCTGCCGTTAAACCCCGAAGAAGAAGAAGCTGTGTCCCAGAATTCATAGCGCGGCCCAGCGCAGTTGTCAACAATGGCGGCAGCTAGTTAGTTTTAACTTTACTCTTATTATTCTTTCTGGGTCACAAAATAAACGTTTAACATATTTTCAGGCGAGAATGTAGCTGTGTAAACCTCAAATATCTGCTCAGTTTATCAAGACACCACATATTTTCAAAAGCGCTCCGACGTTTTCGGAGACGTCTGTTACCCACTAGCTCGATAGCTAGGCGGGGGCAAGGCTAACTAGAGCCGTGAGAACACCGGACTCCCGGCTAATCGTTTTCAAACCCACCACTGTCTTTCGCTACTCAGGGTAAACATATATAAGTCACTTAGATAACTTAAAAATGTTATTGTTTGCCTTTTTTTTAGTATTTTATTTATTAGTATTAGTATTTTTATTTAGATAGCAAGGAGTTTATTAAACTTCACTGAAACAATCTGCAAATTTCATTAAAATTTAATAAACTATCATCTTGTCTTTATTTTTAGTTAGCACATACCTGAAACACTTAAAGCTGTAAGCTAATGATAGTTATATAAGAGCAGATGCTGCTGGTGTAATAAGCTGTAGTTTTACGGCCAATGGATGATGATCTGATTAGTCGACTAATCGCAAAAATAATCGGTGACTAGTCGACTATCAAAATAATCGTTTGTGGCAGCCCTAGTTTTCAGACATCCTCAGATCCAATCATCCCACCACAAGGTTTTGGTCTTTAGAAATTGGTTTAGCCATGGACACCTGCTCACTTCTTTCTGCTGGCTGATGGCTTTGATGGCTACTTGCCATCAGACTGTCCCAAAACAATTCATTAGCCATAGTTATGAGATCTATCCATCCATTTTCTTCTGGTTACCCAGTTACCATAGGGTGAGAAGTGGGGTACATCCTGGATAGGTTGCCAAACTAACAGAGGGAAACAGTCAACCATGCAAACTCACATTCACACCTACAGGCAATTTAGAATAGCTAATTAGCGTAATTCCACCAATTGCATGTCTTTGGAAAGTGGGAGGGAGCTGGAGCACCTAGAGACAGCCCAAGGAAACACAGGAAGACCATGTAAACTATTCAAACAAAGGCCCTGGCCAGATGGAAGAGTCAAACTCATTGATATACGTCCATGTTGTGGATGTAAGTCTGTTTGTAGGTCTCTTTTGAATAAGATGACATTTTGTGCCAGCATTTATGCACCATCCCATAAGATAATGCAAGTGTCTTGACTTTAATAAACCTTATCAAGTTCCAAAAAGAGCAAACAGTTGTTCTATGAAGTAAGAATAGGAGCTTAACTGGGTATGGTGAGCCAAAAGTCAGTTTATAATGTCACACCCCACATAAGAGCTGCAGTTTGTGAGCTGCTCTTATGCATAATCTGATTCTGATTCATTGGTTCACTGGTTTTATATTGTGAGTGTACAAACAATATATGTAGTTTGAAAAGGGTCAAATTGCGATGGAGACACTAGACAAAAGCATAAGAACACCTCACAAACTGCAGCTCTTGTGGGGTGTTCCTGGTCTCCAGCGGTCAGTATCTATTAAAATGGTCCTAGCAAAGAACAGTGGTGAACCAGCCACGGGGTCATGGGCAGCCAAGGCTCTTTGCTTAAACGTGGTGAGCGATCAACAGATGAACTACTAAAGTTCAAATTGCTGAAAGTTAATGCTGTTTCTGATAGAAAGGTGTCTGAATATTGAGTGTATTGTTTGTTTGCATCAGTTTGTTGTGTATGTGGCTGCATAGCTTCAGATGAGTCAGTTTTTCCATGACCCCTGTCCACCACTGAAAGTGCCAACAGAGGGCACATGAGCATCATAACTAGATCACAAAACAATGGAAAAGGTGGCCTGGTTTGATGAATCACATTATTTTTTTACATCACATGAATGGTGAGTGTGTGAGCATTTGTTATCCAGGGAATACCTGGAACCAGGATGCACTATACAAAGAAGTCAAGCCAGCAATAAGATTGGTGATCTATCCAGGGCATACCCCATCTCTTGCCCTATGGTAGCTGGTCAAGCGTAAGAAAATGGATCTCATAACAATGCCTCGTGAATTGGTCTGGGACAGTCTGATGGCAAACAGACTGCTGGCTCTTGAGTGTGTTGAATGAGAAATAAGTGGGCAGGTGTACATGGCTAATCCAATTTCTAAAGACCAAAACATTGTGGCAGGATGACTGTGTCTGAGGATATCTGAAAACAAAGGTTTGTAGGGAGCTTCAGGCTGTTTGTTGAGAGTAGATCTCACGGGAGGACTTGAGAGGTTTTGCAGAGTACAATTTGTGAAACGTTCTGTTAGGAAATCCTGGGCCCCGCCATCCATGTGGATGTTACTTTGACATGAAGCACCTAGCTAAGCATTGTTGCACACCACCCTTTCGTGGAAACAGTATTCCCTGATGGCTGTGGCCTCTTTTAGAATGATGTACCCTGCCACAAAGCAAAAATGGTTCAGGAGTGGTTTGTGGAGCACAATAATGACTTTGAGGTGTTGTCTTGGCCTCCAAATTCCAGATTTCAATCTAATCAAGCATGCGTGGGATGTGCTGGACGGATATGATGGACAAGCAAGTCCGATCCATGGAGGCCTCACCTCACAATTTACAACCCTTAAAGGAGCCGTTGCTAACATTTGGGTCCGGATACCGCAGCCCACCTTCAGGGGTCTAGTGGAGTCAATGACGCAAAAAAGGCAGATTGGTGTACGCAAAACTATCCAGCTGTACATTAGTAAAGCCACTAAATAAACTTATACAGTAACGTTACTATAGCCCTAACTTTGTGTCTCACATTGCCATGAGAATGCATTCAGTTGGTGGTGCAGAAAATGTATAAATGTGCTTTAATATTTCATCCTGATTTGCTGCCACGTCTGCTTTGTAATGCTTACGTTTCAGTTCATTTAAGACCGATTAAAAAGATGATTAGTGTTTATTAGTATTTATAATGTAATATATTCAATTAAGCTCACTTTGATTCATGAAAAACCAAAATGATTTCCACATCTCCACCATCATATGGCACTGTCAGACATGAACTGAGTTCCTGGGTATCATGTTTGTGGATCCAGTTTAAATTTCAGAGCTCTAATGAGCAGCTGCCACATTAAAAATAAATGGCAGCACTGAGAGCACACTTGTGAATTTACAAGATAAATTCGTTTTTGCAGCATTGCATTAATATGAACGTGTATGCATATGCGTCAAATAAAGCATTAAACCCTTTTTATGAGAGCATAGAGGAAGTTAGAGAGCTGGAGAGATTTCACTGTGAAAGCTGATAACCACAGTTATGATACCTCTTATCTGAGATACTGTGGTTTTAGATTTCTTTTCAAGCCAGGGTATGTTAAACGTGCATAGGACTTCCTTCTGGGATTTTTACATCACTGTCCTGCCCTATAAATTGCCAAAATAATCTAATGCAGTCAATGTACTATTTAGCAAAAATCCATCAGAAGACTCCAGATGAATTTAAGGAATGAGTCTTTGTATTTTGTATTAAAAGGCACATCTGCTTTGTTTGTAGATAAACAAGTCATGAATGAATTATACGAGTTCACACAATGCTTTCAGCTCACGAGACGGTCCACAGAAATGTCTGTGTCTGTGTGTTACCCGATACAGTTTGCCTTCCTATGGCAGAGGACAAGCTGTAATTTAGAGTCTAACATGTCACTGTAAATCTCTGTGTGACTGTTGCACCTTCACTTGAAACTGTTAAAATATCTCTCTGTTTATCTCTTCGTGAATTTCACTCTAACTGTTATCTACTGTGATGAACTGGGTCTCTTGCCTCAGTTTTCTAGTTTCTACATGCTCTAAACTATTGACAGCATCAAAGGAATTTTGGACTGAGTTCCTACTGCCTGCATTATTTTTTTCAGTCCTTCCAAATGATCTACCTTCTTTAATCCCCTCATTCTTTCCTTTTTCAAATTTTATCCTCTTTGTACATCATTTCCAACCATAGTTCGCATTCCTTAAAAGCTCAGTTTCTGGATTACTTCTGGATTACATGTGATTTAAATTTAAAAAAGTATATAGGCTTTAGGGACTATGAATCAACCAAATGTGTTAAATCTCTCCTTTATTTGGGTGACAATGTCCCACTCTGTGTTTGTTCTGTAAACTTACTTTTACACTGATTTATAGATACGAGTGTTTTGGTTCTCAGTAACTGACACCCTGCAGAAGCAATGACACCGAACACACAAGCTGCACGCCGATCGAAAGCCTTCTGAGTTCACACACTTTCCGTCTGTGAAAGGCGTCACTTCCTTCCAGGGAAGCCACTCCAGCAGTGTGTCCATCACTGAACATACACAGTCAGTGTGCTGGGTGTCCACACAGAAATAGCCAAGCTGAACTTAAAGGAGGTACTTCCTCAGACCAGAGATAACAGTTGTGTTTGTCTTTGTCCTTGTGTGTGTGTGTGTGTGTGTGTGTGTGTGTGTGTGTGTGTGTGTGTGTGTGTGTGTGTGTGTGTGTGTGTGTGTACTTCACACACACACAATCACTTGTGGGGACCAAATGCTGCTCCTCACAAATTTGAAGGCATTTTGAGGCTCAAAATGTGGTTTACAGGGTTGGGGTTACAATTGGAAGGGGTCTCTGTAGATGTATTTCAGGCTAAGACAGCACATGAATGCAATTCCTTACTTACACAGCCCTCAAACACACACATAACCACACTTTCCAAAAACTGTCTAAACCCCTGACTGACTGATTTCCACCCTGATAGTGTTGACTGTTTTATAGTATGCCCTAAACTGTAATAGTTTCCCATAGGAGCCTATGTGTGTGTTATCATTGTGTTGGTGGCTCTGGGTGTTACCTCTAAGTCCCTGTGAGGCTATTTATACCAGTCATCAGTCCCATTCCCAGGCTCTGAGCATAGGCTGGTTATTGCTCGTTGTCAACTTGTGTGTCCACAAAGACAGATGCAGTGACAGGCTGTATGCACACATTTGTATATATGTATATATATTTATCATAGCCACCCATAGTTAATTTGATGATTAATCAGATGAATTATATTGTAAAATATCTAGTGTCCAAGTACATTTTTGACCACCAAAAAGCCACAAATCAAATGATAATCAGATATTCTTTGATATAAACCAGAGAACAGAACAAATTGGTTGCAAGTGCTCAAAAGTGACTAAAACAGTTTTATTAAGGAGCTTTCTCAAGTCTGAGAAAAACTTTCTCAAAACTGTCCATAATAGTCCCCCTCCTCAAACCCCTTTATTATTTATCTTATTTCTGTTTCCGCAACAACCTGGGATTAAAGCGGGCTGGATCATAGCCTGGTGTTGCTTACAGTGACAGCATGGAGATACTTGCTCAGTAATAAGAAAATAACACCTCGTGGAGCATTTAGAGCCTCAACGAATCCTTTTTTTTTCTCATCCTTGTGACGTGTTAATAGTGTAGATATCAAGCTGAGGTTGCAGTGCTAGCATAAACAGAGTATGCTCTGTTATTTCTGGTTATTTTTGTTTGTTTTTTTAACAATGTGAGATACTGGTAGTGGGAAAAGAAAGAGAAGAAGACGAGAGATTATTTTGCACTGCTCAGCAAGTGAAATTTTAGTTTTTAGTTTTTAAATCAGACATTGGATCAAGAGCTGCTTTGTTACATTATGTTTTTGTTTTTGTCTAGCAGAACAAATGAAAGTATACTAATTTTGTGTTATTATTATCAGTTTCTATTTAAGATGATGATACTGATTAGACTGACACACTGAATTCTACCTTTTATATGAGCTTTATAGTGTCTAAGGGCTAGAAATCAGCCATGTTGCTTGTGTAATATCTGCTTTCATCTTGTTTAATTCAGTTGGCTGAAACCACAAAGAGCAGCCTGTGCACAAACAAAAATCTTTTGTAGTTCACAAAACAAGTTTATTATGTGACTTATTTCGAAGTAATTATTTCCCCAAGCTGCACTGGTACATCCAATCTTAGCAGTCCCACACCTGCCACATCCCGCTTTAATCTCGTCAACATCCTTCTGGGATAATTAATAATAAGTATAACACTGTCATTACAATGAGTTGAGAACTTTGTTCCACTTGATATCTCACTAGCATATGTTGTGCACGCTGCATGCTGGTTTGTTTACTGGCAAGAGACTGTGAATAGCTTTTGATAAACATGTTTGGTATCTGCTCGCAGGGTCACACCACATGAGATGAAGCAGTATGTGTGTAAGTAGTGTGTGCAAGTATAAAAAAGATGGGGGGCTAATGCAAGAGAACAAGTGCTTTTCCACTCTACCTGAGCGCCTCATTCAAGCACTTTTTCTACACTTAAGTGCTCTCTGTCTAACAGTTACACACATTCAGACTCTGATGGATGCACCAGAGAGCAACTTGAGGACTCTAGCAGCCAGGGATCAAACTACCAACCTTCTGATTAGTAGATGACCTGCTTTACCTCCTGAGCTACAGACAGGAGGTAAAACTTGGGTAAAGCTGGAAGCTTAGGTCAGTACTGGAATCTTAGGATGACCCATGGGGTCAGAGTAGCTACATTAAATGCTTTAAATAAACCAAACAGAACCTTTCATCATCTTTTTTCTCTCATTATCACTCACTCATTATACACCACTCTGAGTCATTAGATATTATTAATCTCTGTCTCTCTCTCACAGTCCTGTCTTCCTCCCATCACCCTCAACTGGTCGTGGCAGGTGCATAGCCCTCCATGGCCTCGTTCTGCTGGAGGTTTCTTCCTGCTAAAGGGAGTTTTTCTTCCTACTGTCGACAAAACACTTGATCATAGGGGGTCATATGATTGTTGGGGTTTTCTCTGCTTTCTCTGTATTATTGCAGGGTCTTTACCTTGCAATATACAGCATCTTGAGGCAACAATTGTGATTTGTCGCTATATAAATAAAACTGAATAGGATTGAATTGCCAATTTTCTGTGACCCCACAGACTTGTCCATATAGAATTTACATACCCCACAGAACTACAGTACTGGGGGAAAGCCTTGTTTTTAATATGCCTTATGTGCTGTGCAGACACGGAAATGGATGCACAGCACATAAGGAAAAAACTGAATTTGCATAATTCTAATTAACTTAATTAAAATGAATACCTACTGAACACACTGTGTTCAGTAGGTAATTGGTTGAACTTTCTTGCAGTTTCAGATATTCAAAGCTCTTCTTTTGATGTTGGCTGCCTTTTGTTCCATTCTGATGATCCCAGACTGCTCCATCAATGTTGAGGTTTGGGCTCTGCCAGAAACGCCAGAATCTCAGGTTAAAGCTCACAAAACTATTTCAACAGCCAACAAACAGCTACAACAGTAAATGAGAGCAGGTAAACGGATTCCGCACAAAAATGTAAACACAAAGCGCGACCCGACACATCAGAATCAGTGAGATGTCAGCTTTCTCACCCGACAGCGGGTCTGTATACGTGCCCTTGGGGCTGAAAGCAGACACCTCACTGATTCTGATGCGTCGGAGGATCCGCACCTTGTGTTTACGTCTTTGCGCTAGATTCTGAAGCTGCAGGTTTAATCTCTCCCCAACCAAAACTGCCTGAACCAACAGCAAAAGAAGATCCAAACTATGCTTCATATTTGGCTTCACATAAACATCGTCATTAACTCCGTCTTACTTTTGCTGTTTTGCTTCCACCACGATAAAAATCACACTTCCTGCAGAGCTCTCTCTCTCTCTTCGTGTACTTCAAGAACAGTTTCCCATATAAAAATCTCAATTTTCTGCATTGTTCACTTGCTTATTACCCACCAGTCTACCATTGTGTACAGCGCTGTCGGCCGCTGTTTTTTTTAATGACTTACCACAAGAAAGCCTCATTTCTGTTGTTTAAAACTGAAGAAATATAAACTTTTTCAAATTATGACAAATTGCAAAACGCTTGGCTGTGCCTCTAATAAAACCGCTGTAACTTTGCGTTGCTATCTGCTATAAAAAGCCAGGCCAGAAAAATCTCCTTCATGTTTTTCTGTGTTTTATCCTCAGTTACTTTGACACAAAGGCATCTGCTGTGATGCTCCCACCTCTGATGAAGTCTCACAAGTGTCAGTACTAATAAATGATCAGAATTATAATATTTATGACTGTCTGAGTCAGAATTTCCCTGATTCAAATAGATTCGAATCTAATCAAATTGAAATTATGGATCGAATCGGGACCTTGCAAATCGGAATCGAATCGATTCTAGAAATCAGTGACGAAACTCAGCCCTACTGGGGAGGCTAATCCATGACTGATCATCTCTGTGTGTTTTTCCATGTGTCTATGTGTCTACTGCAGTGGCAGTGTGTTTGGAATCACTGCCATGCTGAAAAATGAAATAATTAGATGCTTTCTGCACAGTATTGTATAGTAGATAAAAATCTGGAAGATGTTCAAAAACACTTTTCTGTATTCAGAAGATGGCTGTAGACACTCTCCTTCCAATCTCCTGGACTAGTAATGGTTTGAACCAAAACTTTGAATCTGAATTCAGATTGTGGACCTGCTGCCACTGATTTTCAGTCCAGCTCTTGTGAATTTGTCACGGCTGGCGGAGGGAGCCGTGTGGTGTGGAGGAAAAGGAGGACCCAAAATGCAGCAAACTGAGGATACGAGTGACGTTTATTTACAAGGTGGTAGTGGCAAAAACAGGCAATGAAGCATGAGTAATTACAAACGGAAACCTAAACTGGGAGAAACTAAGTGACAAACCTGAGACCATACAAAAGGGGTGTGGGGCAGAGACAGGAACACCATAGAACGCAGAGATACACGGAAGAATGCAGATGAATGTAGATTAACGCAGTGATACATGGATGAACGCAGACGAGCCGACAACGAACACAGACCGACACCCACTAAATATACACACACAAGGTAATCAGGTAATCACACACAGGAGGGAAGAACAGCTGAACCTAATACACATGGGGACCGGAGGAGACAAGCTGAACACAATAACAACAGACACAGCCCTTCAGAACAGAACAGGAAATCCAGAACACGAGCCTTCGAAATAAAACAGGAAACAGACTGATGTACAACACAACACGGGGACATGAACAGAGCACCAAGGACAGACACAGGTAGGGCTGACAATACACCAAACTTCAGGTTAACCCCTAAACTAATACAAATCAGAATAAACACAAAACGCTGGGTCAACGACCCAGGACCATGACAGAATTTGGGAAACCTAACCTTTTTTCCTTGTTTCCCTTCTTTACTAATGGCTTGGCTCAAGACTTTTGCACAGTACTGTATAACAGGAATGACTACTTGACCATCGTGTTTCTAGCCATCTGTATTCATATATGCAGCAAAGTATAATTAAGGCTTTAGCAGGAAGCTGTGTGTTTGAAAGAAGATTTGCAGCTGTCGATTACCTCATATTAAACATTCTTATACTTCCAGAAACATGATGCTGTATGTGGGGTTTAAATACAATGATATGCATGTATAGTTTGATCAAGCACATTGCAGAGGAATAATGAAAGCAATACTTTGTTATTAGATCAATTACTTATTAGTTTATAACATATATGTAGCCTTTAGAGGCTATAACTGAAAGCCTCCAAGCTGATTTCACAGTGGAATAAAGAGGAAAAAATACAGCTTAAAAAATTTCAATTACATTTTTAGAGATTTATTAAATTAAATGACTCATAGTATATCCGCTGGGGATCAATTTGGTTTAAGACTGCTACCACGAACTGTATTTCTTTTGACACATTCTGGCTGAGAACTAACTTTCCAGCACATAATCTGCAATGGAACAAAAACCTTACTGTTAAGCATTGATTTCATTATATGAGCAAGCTTTTTCAAAGGAGCTCAGACCTAAATCAGTTCTTTAGGGAGTTCCAGCCGAGGCAGACACATTAAAACAAACATTACAATACTTAGAGTAGGTGTGAAAGGCCACATTGTTACACATATTAGAATTCTCAAATGCTACTTAGGAAGTGTGTATCATGTGATCAGACATCTGCAACTTGAATGTGTTGCCACTGTGTAATAAAACTGTGTGGTCACTGCTACTGTATAAATCAGTGACAGTTGTAATGACATTTACACCATCCCATTTCCTCTTACTTTATCACCCGCTATTGATGGGCATTAGTTGCTATGGACACACTGTGATTGCAGGGTCATAGGTCACTGGGGGCGTGGCTTTCCCATGGAATGAAGAGCCAGTTGTATTGTCTTCATACATTACTACAAATATGCAGGCATCATAAACAAGTGGCCAAAACTAATACTCATGGACTCATGGACTAATACTCAAACTAATACTAATGCCATGACGAAAAAACTAAAAAAAACTAAAAAACTAACTTTATTTGAATAAAGATTGTCAACTCAATTAAAACTTAATATTTTATGACACTTTCCAGGCATTTTGTTATATCTGTGTTGGAAATAATAGTACGTCCAAATAAACTTATAAACTATTTTTTTATAGTTTATATTATATTTACTTTTTATCACAGAAATCTAGAGACAGCTGTCTGCGCACTCATGGGCTCCTCACAGTCAGGAAGTCCTGAGTAATTGGTATTAATCTTGTCAGCATGGGTACCACCATAACTACAAATTAACATAAACTGTCAATTTTACATTAAACTATTGATATGGCAGTAATACACGTAGGATAAAAACATTCATTCTCTATGTGTTTTCTTTTAGAATCTCTCTCCACCATCCTTTGCCCCCCAAAAAATGTGCACAAAGGTTATCAATGAGTTTGGCTCGTAGGATTATTGCTTCTTTGTCTTTTATAGTTTTCTATAGATATTTCCTTTTTTGATTTTTTTTCTTTTCTTTTTGCATTTATCAGTAAGTATCAGGGTTTAAATAAAATGTACTCCACATTCTGGAGGTAGTATTTTCTGACAGTTATCAGACTCGAGGGGTTCTGATTACAGGCTATCAAATCCTCCTATTGTTACAGTGATCAACTCTAAAAATTCATTTGGATAGAGATAAAGATCCTGCTTCAAACAGTAATACTGTTCATACACCAGCTGTCCTGAGTAACACATCCCCATACCAGTAACAGAGAACAATGAGAGGACATTCTCTCAATATCCTAAAAATCCACAGAATGTTATAATAGCACCATTAAATAAGCAAAACAGAACATCCTCCTAAAGTCATGCTAGCCCAAGTTATGACCAAGTTGGTATGA